>NC_140919.1:18984143-19340216 GCF_045865225.1 Trachurus japonicus
ATCATGCACTGTGTGTTTGACGGGGCTTGTTGACAGAGAATCGCCTGCATCAGGTCCTATTGTGCCAATTTAGTGAAGAGAAATGTCAGCCAGTTAATCTTCTGCCAGTAATGATGTGATAGATGTGTCTTCTTTACAGAGACCTGCTTTAATTTCGTCTCTGGTGCGTTGACATTTTGCAAATATAGACAAGCTAAAATATATACAGTAAATTATTGAAGGGTGGTATAAGGGGAAAAAAACACAAAAACACAGGCTTGGCCGATTGTGAAGCAAAATAAGCATGTGCGCTGAACAATCATCATTTTCCTAATTAAGGTTTGGTTTGCACTTCAATACTGAGGGTTCTTTCTAATAGTTGGAGCTCTTAAATTGCTTTTCATTTGGAGTGCATTCAAAACAAATGGAACAGCCCGCAGACATGACATTTGGAGTGCGAGCGTCTCTTCTATTGCAAGTCCATTTGTTAGACTCATCCCTTTGAATTGGAAGCTTTGGAGAAAATGCTAGCATGTATGAATACTAATAGCACGTGGACAGTGGACGCAGACAGAGGGAGTCAGAGGAGTAGTTGTTTAGGCTGCTTGCGACTCGGCTGTTTGAAACCTCCAGCTTATCGTGTTAATTCCTGTAAATTTATGATGAAACACTGTTTATTACAGTGTGATGAAAGGCAGTGATGACCTTTGTTTCAGTTAATCCACTGAAATAAAAGGTTTCTTTCCCAAAGCTATAATACAGAAAAACAAGACCTTGGTCCGTGATGTTATCAAGAGAGTGGAGCTGGAGTTGCCTCAATGATAAAAATAAATAAATAAATAAATAAAAGGATGAGTTTTCATGCGGCTGTTGATCAGCTTGGGAGAGAAATGTTTGCACAAATATTGACTGACTCCCATGGTTTATTACATAGATAAACTCTTTTCAACTGGGCTACTCCTCTGTTTTTTGTTTTTTTTCTGATTCTGATCGTCTCACAACTTTTACAGTTGATAACACACTCCATAACAAACACGAAACACTGCATGGATGATAATCTGGTTGATAAGGCCATTGAAATGTTCAGTTAAGGTTTATACAAAGCCTCCTTTGCTTCAGAGCCAGACAAAATCACTCTCACATATGCCTTTTGTGTTTGAAGAGAAAGTGATATCGATGTGACAATGCCAGCGCACCGGCAACAGCATGATCCAGCAGCGCGTCCAAGGTGAAGATAATAAGAGCAAAGATAGAAATATTGGGTAAACTGCAACTTTGAGGTGACAGAAGAGATAAAGAAAAAGGCAGTGACGGTCAGCAGCTCATGTCAGCATGGCCTCGTCCTGTGTTGGGTGGAGGGGGGAGGAGAAAGACGTGGGTGGGTTGATGGACAAGCTCAAAGTGTCACAGACGCTGGTGCAGCCTGAGCTGACTGGCAGTAGGCAGATGGCTTCCTTCATGCAGAGCCGTGAGAGGGGAAGGGTAAAAGAAAGAGACAGAGGAGAGGTGCCCACACACAACCCTTCAACCCCTAACGATGCTCACCCTTCTCTCACCCACTGTTTGACCGAATGAGTGCCCCACATGGCGCCCGTTGCACAGCTGCTGGCGTCGACGTGACTCATGATGCCATGTTTCTGCCTGCTGGATGGAAACTGTGGAGGGGGCGTAAGTGTGTGTGTGTGTGTGTGTGTGTGTGTGTGTGGCTTGTGTGTGCGTGTCTCGAATGTGTCAGAGAGACCGTTTGTGTAGAAGCGGGGCACATGGGGAGGGTAAAATGGGTCAGGGATAAGAGTAGCCAATGCTTCACAGTGGGCCAGGATTGAAATGGGGGTCGGGCCAGGCCCCTTCTGCCCCCACAATTCACCCCAGAGCGTGAGGTCCAGCGGAGGGTGTAATAATGCCTTAATTGTGCCATGGATGGGAGTTATTGAGTTATTCACACAAGCGTGGAAGGAGGGGGTTAGGCCCAGGGGTTGTGACCAAGCCTGTAGTCAAGGAAGGAATGGAGAAAGGACAGAAAACAATGAGTCATTTCTCTAATGAGCTGAACATTCCCTCTAAGTGTCTCTTGGTCAGTCAGATGTAAACCATTCACATTACAAAACAACCTCTTTGATGACATTATGTGAGCAGAAAGTTACTAATTAGGCACACAAAGCAGAACCCAGAGATTCATAATGCAAAATGTCAGCAAGTGTTAATAAGATTTAAGATTTATAATGTTTCTATGTAATTATTGGTTTATTTCAGCTGCAGAGTTCCCTTTTTCTCACATATCATTTTTTATTCCATTCCTTTTTTGCTTTTTCTTTGAGGATGACCTTAATGCTTGCCAATGCAGACCCTCCAAACAGTTCAAACAGACATCAGGTGCCATGTGAAAGTGGCAGATTGCAGACTATGGCAGAGATCAAACATTTAGGATCAGATATCAAACAAGCAAGACTTGCAGATATTCTGCTACCAAGGCCTGAACTCTGCTCATTCATGTGAAGTGTCACTCAGGGATTATGTGTCCATACTGCCCCCCTGTGTTCACAAACCATGACAGCGCTTTAACGTCCACAGACTATCAATGAGTGGTTTCTCATCAGAACATTACTTGAGCAGCAAGTAACTGCAGCACTATAAATCTCAGATAAATCACCTATTGTAAACTTTTTTACAAAAAAATTTAATTCTAATTGTTACAACACTTGTTTCCCATAGCAAATCTTTATACACATGTTATTACATAGAATGAGTCGTATGCTCTGCATATTTGTCCTGGAGTGTCTGGAATATTAGCACCCTATTTGCATGATGAGGAAATTTTAAACTCATTTACACATATGGAGCAAAAATTTTCTGAAATGTCAGGTGCAATCAGGCTGCAAAATTAGCTGATTGAAGAACACCTCCATCTGTGATAACAATTAGAGGTCTATGGAAGGAAGGAGGCTGATGCAAAAGTCAGTCAAATATCTCACATGCCTCATACACAAGGAGCTGTTTTTAAGAAGCTTGCCCACTTGGTTTTGTCATTTATTTAATTAATCTTTGATGGAGTAGGCCTAATTGTATCAGTCATTCCATCACATACATCAATCTAATTCATTGAGTCAAAAGACAGTGTGTAGCCTAGTATTGGATGGAGCGTCACTCCTCCTCACAAGTTATTTATATTTAGTAGTGCTTTCTAAAGGGCTCTCTAAGATTAAGTTTAATTTACCTTTTATGTTAGAAATCCTAATTATCTCAAAATCCCATGTGGAGAACAGTTGGGGCTCAATGAAGTGATAAATCCTTTTGATAGCTGAGAGGGAGACTGAGAAAGAAGGAGGGAGAACGTGGTTGGAAAAAAGATGGAAAACATGGATAGTCTGCGTGCATATTCAAATGAGAATTAATTTAAATGTCATCGATGGATGATCAGGAGACTGGAGATAAACAACACAGAGCAGGTCTTCAGTTATTTAAATTTGGTTTCAAATCATCTGTGAACAGAGCTAATGGCAAAAAAACCTCCAGGTTTCAAAGAGGAAAACATCATTTAGCTTGATTAAAGTCAAGCTAAATTCACCGTGTTTGTTTTTTAGCTTGTGTACTTTTTGTTTTTCTGCCGTCATAACAGGAGTAGGAATAATAATAGAAAGTTAAAATGAAATCTGAATAGTTGTGTTTATTATCTTTGTGGATAAGCAATTATAAATAGGTTTAATACCATGCAGACTTGCAACAACAACATCAAAAAGTAGCATCATGTGGGAATCAGTGCTAACGTTAGCATGCCTGGCTCCTACAAGCTTCTGGGAGCTTCACTGTGCTGAATGTTGAGAAGGGGTAAAAATGAGTAAATCAATACACAAGTGGCACAACTGTATGTGAGGGGCGGGCAGAGTGTTTTATCAGTGTGAGGCCATACAGGACAATGACATCTAGTGTCCTAGCAACACAAACAACATCTGTTAACTGGTGCCTTTGGAGTTGCCCTTTAGCAGCATGCAGTCTACACATGATTTCCAGGAAAGATCCAGAAAATATTTTTTTACAGTGTGCTACTGACCATAAGTGTGGATATGAGTGAGGAGAATTTGTCATTGATATTTAAAATGAAACCAATACTATAAAAATTCAGGTTTACAGTCACTAGTTTAGGTAAGAGTGTCCTCACTCTTGTGTACTGTATGTTATCTCCTTATAAAACACCATTGCTTCATGAAATTTGCATAATGACACATTTGCATTAGGCCTAGCCTACTGTATCTATAGATTGAGGATCCCATGCGCCCTGTTGGGGGTGCAGTATCCATTCAGCTGACTGATCTCCTTGCCTGCAGCTGATTGGGTCATTTGGAACACCTGTGTCTCAGGGTATCCTGTAAATCCTTGCTGCTGATTAATCTCTGCCCTGCTCCACAGGCAAATTGTGCTATTGGTCCTTTGAGCTTTATGTTTTGCACTCACTGGCACTCACATGGCACACCTTATTCATGCACTAGATTTGCACAATTAGTTTCAACAGATTTTTTTATTTATCTATTTTTTACCTCAGCTACGGCACATCTCCCTCCTGTGTGACCAATCAAACTGTGGCCATAACAAGACATTCAACAAAGGCTGGTGCTCAATGATCTGTTAAAGTCGTCATCATTCTTTACAACTTTAACAGGTCAGATCCCAATCTTTAATTTGGACAAAACACAATTTCAAACACAGCACAGTTTATAGATGTGTTATAGGCCACATAGTTGCATCAGTGGTTGTTGCCATAGTCTATTTAATAGTCACAATCACTCTAGTGTGGCCCATAGACTTAAAACACTATGTGGAAACACAAAAGGTTAAAATAGCCTCCATAAATATCATTATGTCAAATGGCACCATATAGATGTGCTATTTTCTTCAGTCTAGTCACAGGGTAAGAAAATATGTCTAATGTCTTTCATAAAACTTTGAAGCCAGTAAAGGTTTCAGAGGTGTATGCTTTGATGGAGTAATACGTCACAGATTCCCTTTGCCATGCTACCTTTCAGAACATTTCTTACCCCTCTGACCTTTCACAAATGAATATGTTTTGTTGCCTAGTTGACAAGCGGTTCTATAAGCCTGCAAGACAGAATGGAAAAGTTATGACACCAGAAGCAAGACTGCATTCCTTATTTAACCCACACATACACAAACAAAAAGGGAGAAAAAAAACAAGCAAAGCAAGAACCAGATAGCTCAAAAGCTGTTGTATTTACTGTTAGGTAAGTGCAGCAGGCAAATTGGATCATGATCAAATACAGTATTATTGATCAGATTTCTGCGTGGGCCAAGATCCTGACTTTATTTGTGCATTGACATGGTGAGCAATATCATGGCGAGCATTCCATTACGCAAACAAACAGATGCACACTCACACACGCACACACAAACGCTGCCCCAAGGCAATCCACTGTTACATTTTAGATGTAAGATGTGAAATTTGAGGGAGAAAATCCAATACCTACAGAAAGAGGCGACAGTATCAGACTTGAAGAGCACACACTAATTCAAACCAGAGTGCAGAAGGTTCAAGGCGAAGCCAAGCCATATGAGAGCGATACCTGTCGAGCCCAGAGGCCTAAAACTCAATACTGCCAGAGGAGTCCTTGCAATCCTGTAAAAAAGAATTAAGAGCTGTTGGAGGGCTAGAAAAGGAGGCACAAATGGAACCTGACTGTATCTGACCAAAAGTCTGCAGTACAGTACTTCAGAGTAAATAGAAATTCATTGCAGAAAGAAATCTGTGGAGACAGACAGAGTGAGGCGGATTCAATGGGTTCATTTCTCAGTTATCTAAAATTTGATTCTCCCCAAGTATAAAAGTAGCCATTCTTACAGAGTCAAAATAATATAACCTTTCTCATTATTACTTTGACTTTGTGGGCAGCAATTTGCAATGACCTTCTAACATCTAAGGCAACTTATTTATTGCTTATTCTTATGTGGTGCCAAACCATGCCGCTTGGAGAATGAAGAGAAATAATGCTGCCTCCTCACTTCAAACTTTTCTTACTGTATGTCTGTATGTCTTCTACATGTAGTTCTCTGGCTGCATGTTAGAATGAGTGAAAGCTCTTTGGCTAATGTGCATCTAATTCTACTGCAGTCTTTCTTGGGATAGCCCTATATTATTGCAATAAGCAAAATGAATAATGAATTAGTATGGATGTTTTATTCTCATAAAATGCTGAAGGTCTGTGGGGAGAGAAGCTCGAGCCTGTACTGTAGGTGGGTGATGGAAGCTCATCAGTGAAATCTCACGGGTCATTGTGAAGCTCATGGCAGAGGTGTGGGAGTTGGTGTTCTGCACAGTCTACTGTGTTTGAAAGACAGAGGCAATGCAATAGCATTTTAATGTTGCCTAAAGGCAAAAATATGCAATCAAAATGTAGACGCAAGGATAGTCAGGTCAACAAAATTCTAAAGAGGTAGGTATAGTATGTCCTGTCCTCAAATAAATACAGACAAAAACAGCCAGGAAGTTTTTTTCCCTTCTTTTCATTTCTGTTTCCAGTTGTTAAATATAGTATTTTGTTGCCTGCTCCTTTGCCCAAGTGCATTGTTTAACTGTATAACTGTTTTCTGATTATGTAAAAGTAAACTGGGTAGGTTATTAACACAGAAACCTTCTATCTGATCTGCATAGTGTATCCAGCAATTTAGGAGACTAAGAAAACAACTATATACTGTAAGAATGCAAAAGAAGAATAAAATAACACTTCATTTCCTATGAAACATTCATTAAACCTTCAGATATAAGTATTTTTTTCACAGTGTCTCTGTTAATATGTTGGTTTTAATATACAGCAAAAATGAATCGTGAACCCCCAGGTAACCCTAAGGTGATATGAATTCAAAACATCATCATAAATGACTTCAACTCACAAGTGATGAACTTGAAATAAACACCGGGGATGAGTTTGCTCTGGTGCACCTCCCTTTGTTTGTTAACTACAAAGTAGCATAATTAATTATGGCCTGTTAAAAAATGAAGAAGCATTTCTTCTTTGCTTCTTTAGCAGCGGTTATGTTCTTGTGTGATGCTATATTGGTCATGAGACTGTTTGCTGTGTTCAGGCTTGTTCAATTAGCTGAAGCTGCTGTCTCTGATGAAAAGCTATCTTTTGTGTGTAGACAGCCGGATAGTGAAGAAGTACAAAGGCTGAAATATACAAAAAAAAAACTCTGCTGCAGCTCAAAACATGCAACTGTGCTCTTGTTTAATCTGAACTAGTTGTCTAATTAAGTTTTTCTGTGGAGTGTTTGTGTTGTGATTCAAAGGGTCATGTGGAGAGGAACAATCGAATATTTTCCTCTGAAGGTGAAAATTTCCATGTCATTGTCCATACTAATTTCCTCTGTGTTTTGCACATGCTCTCTATTCTTAGCTTCATTTAAAGCTGTGTTAGCACCCTCAGAGGCTAGGAAACACCGGAAAGAAAAAAAAAATCTTCGAACAAACCCTGCAGATTAAGCATTTTTAGATAACCACTGAATTTATGCTGATAAGCATTAGAAAGATGATGCATCATGCATCGGCATGAGATCTAAAATTCACTTCATTGTAATAGCTGAATAAATCTCTGATATAGTGCTCCTGAAGCCTTCGCCTGTGGGTAATACCACAGTAAAAGGTAATCCAATTTCTTCATGGAGGTCTGTTAATTACAGTTAAAACTGTACCCCAAAAAAGAACTCACACCAATGATCTGAAGAGCGCTACAGTTTCTTTAGAAGACTCCTCCTGACAGAACATGTTGTGTGTACTCTGTTATCATTATTCATATCATTAACATTCACCGGATAACCTATATAGCACGAGGGGTTTTCTGCAGTATGACATGAAATTAGACTAGATAACACAGAAGCTTAAGCTTTGATTCCCCCAGTCTGTTCTATCTGGTCAAAAGAAGCCGGAAGCATACGAGATACTACATCTGTAGTCTGAGAGATAATTATCAGTATAATTGGATAAAAATGTCAATCAAATCCACTCTGTAAAAAGTCAACCACAAAGTCTAAAACTTAGAGTGAGGAAGACGTAGAGGCATCCACATACTGAAATACAGTATACATTACCACTTTGGATTTGGCATCTTTCACATATGAAGAGAACAGAAACTAATCTATTTGCCTCCTTTTCTGAGTCAGAAGATGGCTACTGAAATTGAAAGACCCAGTGGTTCATTCTAGGCTGCCAGACATCTATGTAAAGATAGAAAGAAAATACAGTCTGAGGCTGGACTGACCTCATTTCAAGGAAATATGACATAAGAGATGGCACTCTGAGCCATGGCCTGATAGTGGTGGTGTTAGCTGAGTGGACTGAAACATGTTAGGGTGATGTTATCACACGTAGACAAACTGTGAAGAGAGGAAAATGGGGTGAAGAAAAGACAGCTTACAGTACTCCCTCAGTGCTTATAATTAAAAGCCAGGGAGTCAATAGAAGAGATAATATCCACCCAAATTTGCAGGTGTCCAGCATGGTGATTCGACAGCAGAGCTTCAAGGCTTATTAAAAAGAACCACCAATAAGAGGACACATGATCCAAGACACCTGTTCATTCCCATTTGTGGGGCCTTCGCAGGGCATCCCGGACCCCATCAGTAGCAGAGGATGTCCAGCTGTAGAGCGTGATGGGGATCATTCTTAATGTTCAGTGGCATCTTCAGGCTTCAGCCATGTGGAATGATGGCAGAGGTGCTGTGGGCAGTCGAATGCACAGTTGCTGCATGGTTGAACAGGATGACTCACCTGTCCTCACACAGACATGGTTTGAACTATTTTTATGTATTTATTTTTGAATGATGGGAATCTGGACCAGTTGCTGCACGACAGGTTTAATTCAGGATATTGTCCCAAATGTTTTTTTTTGTTTTTTTTTTCTATTGTCTCAAAACGCTTATGGCATTGTGAGTGGAATATTTACAATGGAAACATGTGATCAAGCATCCTTTTCTCTCATAATCTTTTCCATTATACCCCTTTATCCTTGGTAAGTGTGATACTGACACCTGACAACCTAGCTGTCAGCTATAATCTCCATGATGTCATCAAACTGTGTCAAATACAAACAGGGCAAATTTTCCATCAAGTACTATCACAGCCGTTTAAAGCTGTCTATCTGTGACAGTATCTCTTGACCTTTTTTTTTGCAAAGCTTTAACCTTTTATTTTCGACACAACAGATTGTGCTCTGGAAGACATCTTACTATTAAACACAATATTGTCAAGTTGCTGCTGAAAATATCCCAGATTTCAGATGCATTTTTCCATCGTGTCATTTCCAACATGATGGCCCTAGCAAGCTACCAGCGATTGTCTGGTGCTGGTGGAGGAAAGCTGGGACTCATGCTGTGCTGTCATGTCTCACCAGTCCCCCGTGTGCGATACTCTACTGTACCATGTACAGATTCAGTGACCCTAACTGACAAAGAGGGGCCCAGTGGGAGCCCGTGCCCTGCTATCTGCACAACAGGTAATTATCACCACCATCACCCAATAAATGGTGTATTCAAATGAGGAAAATTGATATGTAGATTAGGTGCTGTGAGTGTCACTACCATGTGCATGCACACATTTGCCATCTACTGTATTGTACATAAACAGGAATGGGCACATGAGCGCATTTCTGTGCAGCACACACATACACACAGAAGTCAGTGTTAGAATAATTGTCAAGCAGATGCGGCAGCACAGAGATGTGGAATCTAAGACGCACATACACACACTCACACTCAGAATTCATTTTGACACCAGCAGATTAGGATGCAGAGGACATCCTGCAGCGCTTTTTATTAACATATGCCATCACACCGGGGGTTCAGAGTTGCTAAGCAGAGCATCACTAGCACTGCAAAAATTATTTCTCAAATCAACTCTGCCTTTTTCAGCTCCCTTTACTTCCTGCTCTGTCAAACTGGCAGTATCTATACTCCATACCACAGGGATGCAAATTTTAGGGGTAATGCCTCTGACAAAAGAGACATATTTAACTCTGGAACAGCTTAGCTCATTTACTGAAGTGTAAATAGTTTATTCTGAGCTCAGGTTGTGAAACCTGATCTCACTAGAAACTGTTGAGTGTGTTTTTCAACAGTTTAAAGAAAGATTTATTCTATTTCTATTTATTTTTCCTAGAATTTCCTCTCTTCAAAGTTTTAGTAGCCAAGACATCGACCACTTGGATCTTAAGTTACCACTGGAACATGCTGAACAAACAGCAACTGCCTCTCCAACAATATCTTGTGTCAGGGTGTTTTTTTCTCCACCAAATCATGGTTGATGCAGTTTGCTTTTTGCCAAAACAAACTTGTCATACTGTAGCACCTGGGTGTCTGAGGGGGAGGAATAGCTTTTTTTGAATTTCCTCCCCTGCCGTGTCTCATATTTGTTTATTTTTCTACTTTTTTCAGTAAGAAATACTTTTGTTTGTTTGTTTGTTTGTTTGTTTCTTTACAGAAAGTTCTTTGTCTCCTTGAAGACCTTGAGCATTGTAAGAGCTGTTGCTGTTGTGGGGTTTTCAGACAATGAATGTCATATTATACAAACAACCCTGACTTGATGACACTAGCATTTCTCTGTCTTGCTATTTACACAGATGCATATTGTGGAGCCTTAGCAACATACTTTTCTGTGTAATGACAGTGGAACACTCGACAGTTTCAATCAATACTATCTTTCTGGCAATGAGTGAAAAGGCAGCATAATCACACAGTATATAACAGAATGTGAAACACACAACGAGTCCATTATTGACTCCGATGTCTGCAACAACATGCTTTTATTGATGCAAGTGATAGTTTTGTGTAAAATATGTCTTTTAAACAAAGTTTTGCTCTGAGCTCAAATAACATTTTTTCATAAAAATTTAGATTTCTATTAAATTTTCACAATATAATTTATTTACTTTTTTCACAAAATATAAATTTAATAATTTAACGATTTATAGCGAATGATGAAATGTGTTATTGGAGTAAGAAGAAGAATCACATTACTGTAAGAAGAACTCTGAGCTGTTCAAACTTCTGAGTTTTTGTCACTAACCCTATTTTTGACAATATGTGGGCAGAGCTGCTGTAAACAACAGTGTAGTGTTGGCCTACAGTCTAGCTATTTTCAACCCATACATCTTGTTTCAGCTCTGAGTCTGATGCTTTATTGGGTTCTTCCTCTTTCTGATGCATCAGTAGCCTATAGGCCATAAGTTCTGTAAACACACCAACTGTACTTATGTGATTTATTAATTTAATTTCCCACCCTTTTTGATCTGTGTCTGGCCTATAAAACCAAAGACTTGTGAGTAATATATCTTCTTTGCTGGCACACGTTTATGTGTGTGCGTGTGTGTGTGTGTGAGCGCACATATTTCACAGGTTTGGAGAGGGTCAGGAGCTCTGCCAGAGATACTGAACCTTCTGACAACAGCTTATTCAAGACCCCAAGACAGTAAATATTGACAATAATAACGTTAAAGCAGAAGTAAGCAGAATGTTTGTGTTAATATAAGTCTTAAATAGTTATATCTTCCGATAGCAATCACTTATACAGAGTGTTTGGTCTGAAACACAGGTCTGTCAGTCACTCTGCTCTGCTGTAAGCTGAGGAGAAAACTTTCCTTGTATCCTACAACCTTTATCCAATGAGGAGAGAGAACGGCATAAAGGGGCGGTCCTCTCTGTGTGTGCAGCCAAGGAATGCGCGTGCATGTGGTGACATAGGGACAAGGGTAGGGACTGCTAACTCTATCAGCTGACAGGAAGTTAGCCAAAACGACCGGATCGCTTACTTCTGCTTTAATACTGACCTTTGCATGTCATGGGCCCACAGAATTATGTAGCTTTCTTCCTTGTTTGATCAAAATAAAATCTTTTCTTTTTGGGAGGGGTTAAAGTTCAACAGAATCCCCAACAAAATATGCTGTCATTTACACTATTTACATGGATACATACATCTGTACATGCATTTATATTGTACAGATGTAGGCTACTTTCCTTTTTTTCAGTATATTTTTGGGCTTTTGCTTTTAATTGATAGGATAGTTAGAGAGACAGGATATGGGGAGGCAGAGAGAGGAGGAATGACATGCAGTAGATGGCCGCCTGATGTGGGATTTGAACCGCGGCAGACTGCAGCGAGGACCGTAGCCTCTGCATATGGGGTGCCTGCTCAACCCACTGCTCCATGCGACACCCCACAGATATACTTTCCTTGGCGATCTGATTCAGATGTACAAAGATGACATCATCATCATCATCATGTCATTTTTTAAAAGCCTTATTGGAGGAACAAGAGAAAGACATTGCAGTTTTTAAATATAAGTTAGTCATATCAAGAAGCTTATAAAAGAGGAACTGTAAGGCCAAAACATATCATACTTTTGAAAGGTAGCATAATGTTCAGTTGATATGAATTTGTCTAGCATGGGACTGAACCCCAACCTAAAAGAGCTTTGGAAAATTACAGAATAAAGGAAACAACTAAATGACCAAACATAGACCAAAAGATCAAAAGTAGGGAATCGCCACACCTTGACTAGTTTTGATGATTAATGGTGGGAAAATATTTGTAACCTATGTTTAGATAGAAGAACTAAATCATTCTAGTTTTCAAAAAGTGTTGATCAGTGGCCCAAAGTGACAAATAAAGAAGTAGTTGATTGTAGAGAGCTGAGGGAGCTGGTCTCAGGTGATTTTGAAGCTGAACATTGATGATAATGAGGTTCCAAGAACATGCACCAGATTGTTTGGCTGCAAAACCCACATGAAATCTAAAAAAGATTATCACAGGGAAGCTGGAAATGTTTACGTCTGGTCTAAGTCCAATATGAAAAATACTGGTGTTCCAAACCAAACAGATATGAGCTGGAACCCGGGGGGATATCAGATAGTGCTTGATCATTGCTGACACGCCTCCTGTTTCTCTCTTTTCACTATATGGCAAGTTGGTAAAATATCAAACTGGCAGGAGCAGACTGAAAATACACCATCAAATAACCAAAAGTGTGATCCTGTGGAAGTACCCACCCACTCGCATGATGAGAAATTTAGACCCTGTAGTCTGAGGCAGACTAATACAGCCAGCTTCAAGGGAACAGATCTAAAGTTAATAATAAAATTAGACCTCAGGATGCCCTTACACTTTTGCAAAATATGGCATAAATTCTTTCTGCAGTTAATACGTTTTGGTCTCATTAAAGAGTTCAAGCCTAATTTGTCTTGCCTTGCTCCTCTACACCGACCCCAAGTTTACTTTTACGGGTACTGACTTTGATTGATGAGCCTGATTATATTTTTCTGCCTGGAGAATATACAGTGCAATGAAGTAAGGATGAACATGCCTGCCCTGTCCCTGTACATTAGAATACTTTGAAGTTTTACCTGCTAACTTTATTTTATTCCTTATTTCATGTCCTGCCAGCTTCATTTTTAATTTAATTAGTTTTTGTGTAAATTTTCCACAAACTCCATAAAGCACTTTTTTCCTCCCCCTCCATCAAAAGGCAGTTTATATTCTGCTTAATAACCATGCCAGTCTTTTTAACCCTCCTGGAAAATTTCCACCTGGTTGTCATGGTTACATGCCATATTCTGTAGTGGCAAACCACTAATCCCAAGACAGTGATCCGTGTACAACGCAAACTAGAGAAAACAGCCTATTTGGTCATCTGTTTCCTCTCACCACATACTGTACATGAGACAGTCAGTGTGAAACTCTATGTGTGTGTGTGTGTGTGTGTGTGTGTGTGTGTGTGTGTGTGTGTGTGTGTGTGTGTGTGTGTGTGTGTGTGTGTGTGTGTGTGTTCATAGTTTATATATTTAGAAACTGTTAAAAGTGTTTTGTAACATTTCTTTTTCTCCAACACAGCAGCCACCGAGGACAGAGGGCAGTGGACAGCACAATGTGTCCAGCTAATACTCGCCTAATAAGGGCTACAGAGACCTGTTAGTCAGACACTAGGCCCAAGTGGTGGTTCAGCCGAGGGTCTGAAGCTCGTTGTCCCTGCCAACGCTTCCCACTAAGAAGCACAGCGTAATCGGACTCGTGTCACTGGAATTCATTTATTGTCGGAGCTGATGTCACACTAGGATTCCAAAGGCTGTGACATTATTACATTATCAATTTGTCGGCACTGAGTAAGGGAAGCTATATTACTTACAATAATTCAACTGCAACATTTCTCTCTTCCTCACACAAAAAAATCATTAAAATATACTGAAGTTTTCAGACAAGCAAATTTAGGATAACCACCTCCAACTGGATTTGAAGACGTCTCCATGGAGACCAAATTGACCATGTTCCCTCTCCTCTCTTTGTCACTGGCAGGCACAAAATTAATTAAAGCAGGGCTTCTCTCTGGAGCATATTCTCTAATAAGTAGCTCATTGTCCCTCTGACATTTGAGCATGTGTGTGTGTGTGTGTGTGTGTGTGTGCGCGCCTGTTTGTGTGGGTGTGTGTCAGGCCTCTTCTCATACAGTATAGCCACAGAGTGTTTGCGGTTTTTGTTTGGTGAGCAGTCGCCAAGATCAAAGGAGCAAAAACAAGGTTCATTACAAACTTTAAGGGTAATGGAGTCAAGTTGGCATCCATTAATCATTACAGTGTGAATAGACCACACCAGAGCACAATAGGCTATCACCATCTGCAAACGTGTGCAATCACAGAATGAACAGAAATATATTTGGAGTTTCAGCAAATATGGGTAATAGATGTACAGTAAATGCAACAGCAATAAGGTGCAAGACCTATACATTCAAATGTGTTTAGATAGATGGTTTAACATAAGTTCCAGTGGAGATCACAGCTCTTGTTCTGTTTAAAATGTCAACATATTGGAAGAAATTCAGACTGTAACCTGATTAAACTTGATGTATAAAAGACAGCATGATGATTCACATCCCTGTTTCTCACTTAAGACATTAAAACACATGGATGGATGCAGCAAGGCCTTGGTTCCTATATGCAGTAGTCACACATATGCATCATTAGCAGCGAGCCAGATAGTGGTGGGTGGTAGCTGACAGTGGAGTGTAGCCTGTTGTCTTCACTTAGCTTCATCAGCAGAAAGCGAGGAAAACATCCAGGCACTGTCTTGCAGGGTCCAGTTCTCAGATCACTAAGAAAGCTCCCTGAGAAAAAGACAGCCGATGTCAAACAGAACTAAATTGTTTTTGCCTTGACAAGTGCTTGCAGTGTTCACCTTTCTCTATCCATAAACAAATGTTCAGAATCAGAACAAAAAAGTCAATCTTTTTTTATTTTTTTTATTATTTACATTTTTATTTATTTCTTTTCAAGGATGAAAGAACTTTTAATGACTTGAACTGATACATTATTTAGAGACTGAGAGTGAAAGTATAGAGAAGTGAGAAAGCCAATAATGAGAACGTTACAATAATGATGAAATGAAAACAACAGGCAATCAAAGAAAGGTAAACACAAGGACAAAAGAGAAGCACCCAGTCTGTAATCTTAATACAAATATTAAGCTCAAGAAAAATGAGCTGCCCTGTAAACTCCTTATTTTCTTGTTTGTTGTTTGTCAATATGTGTGTAATATTTCAAAGTTTAATCAGGATTTGTGCACAGATGTGTATCCAGCTATTAATTTTTGGGACGATTACCAGCAACTGGGGAATATTCATCCTGCAATTTATCATGTGCAAATGTCGACCATCTCTCCCATCTGTGTCTAAGTTACATAAAGGTGATGCTGATCACCGTGAGCCGTCAGAATATCAGGTATGGCCAGCTGATCTGGTTGATGGCTTGACCCTGTGTTTTTGCTCCTGCCCCTCCAGCACCATCCCCACAGGAGTTCCCATAAAGTTTACAGTTCAGTGGTCAGGGCTTGTTCATTGACTCGTGTCTTCTGCCATGCTGACACAAAATAGAGGCACGGACGATGTCATCAGATGGTGCTGTGTTTCAGAGACAATGAGTCAAGGGAGTAGAGATTGTCTGTGCTGCAACAGGGAAACAGCGGTTTCAGGAGTTGAAGGGAGCTAAGAAAATTGCACGATGTGTGCATGTATGGAGTGAAGGAGGCTGCACACAGCTAATTTCCTGACCTACTCTGAGTATGAAATATGAAAAAAAAAAAAATGAATCTCTGGGGTAGTGTTGTAACCCTTGGCAACTGCCATGAAGCGAAACAGACAGACAGATAGAGGTAAGGGTGCAGGTAATCCAAGAGATTCACCTTGTTGCCAGGAGTAGCTACAAGTCAAGCAATCAAACCAAAACCACCAGCTGCATGGATGAATGGTGAAGGAGAATCCAGTTTTATATCTCTCTCCTGGGGAATGCAAGGACTTAACCCAGTGGTGGGTTTGCATCTGTGGCATTTACCAAATCCTTTGTGAACTGATGTGCCCTCAAGTGAAGAGGCTCCAGTCAATTAGTGTCAGTGTCATGGGACTGTTACAGTGCAGCTAGAGGGCAAGTTGTTCACATTGTTGTACCTATAATAATATGTGTATGGTACATACAGTATTGAGCTTAGGAGGCCAAATCCTATAGTATACAGTGACATATGTATACGTATGGTGCATAAGTGCATATATATATTTATATATTTTTTGAGAGATAATACATTTTAAAAGGATTTGTTATATACCACAAGTGAGTTTCCTGTGATAGTAAGGATTAAAGTGTAAATATTCAAGAATCATTATGCATTATTTCTTTACAATCTTTGTATGGGATCACTTCAGCTATCTAAATATCATTGAAGTTTATATGCAAGTACAGAAGTACATGCACTAAATACACACAGACCAAAGCTCAGACAGATATTTTCAAATAATGGCATATCAGCTGAATGCAAAATGAAAAGATGAGACAGGTCTAAATAAAAGATTTGTTTTGTAATTTGTGGATATTTGTGCAGACCTTTGTTATTAATAATAACAATATCATTATCATTATGCATCTGTTGTTTTGTATCTTTATTTTTGAGTTGTTTTTTGTAAATATATAATTGCAAGAGGTTGTGTAAACACTGGAGATACTGTGAAACACAATCACAGAGCACAAGCAAAGCAAGCAGTAGTTATGTTCATTTAATGTGGTGGAATGTGGGACTGTTTTTCTCCCCCTCCAAAACAAAATCCTGCCTGACAGATAAATTAATATATATCGGCTAATGAGCAAATAACTTCACAAAAGAAGTTAGTGTGGAAGATTTAAAAGAAAACTCATAAATAAAAAGGAGAAAAACAGCTCCACATGCTCATCAAGGAAAGACAGCAAATGGAGGATCGCCAGACAGAAATCCCACATGGCCCAAAAGAACTCATTAGGAAACACAGAATCGATAGCTGGATTGTTAAATGGAAGCAAGAATGAGCAGTGAACAAGGCCAGTCCACCAGCTTTACTTTGGATAACTGCTTTAAGCCAGTTTTGACTTCCGGCACCTTTCACCACCTTCACACCTCACAGGCCATCTCCTGCCTTCCTCAACCTCTGCCCATCCATCCGCATGACTAACCAGCTCTGTGGTTCAGACTGCGTCTCTTGTTACAGTATCTGAGCACAGGAGGGAGAAAAAACATCCACGTGCGGAGGACGTTTTTATCCATACTCACCCCTGCCAATTCCTGCTGCCTTGAGACATATCTAATAAAAAGAAAGAAAGAAAAAAAACAGTACATCTTCAAAATAAAAACACAAGGTGCACAGTTGTGGTGTGGTAAACCGTGGAGTAGCCTACAAAATAAAATTGTTGTTGTCAGACAAAAATACATGTGAAAGTAATTTTAGCAGAGGGAGGTTGTCTTTATTCTGAACGCCTGTATTTTTATGCCTCTGATGAAATGAACATTCAGATTTATGACTAATGCGGTAATTTATTATAGAAATATATATATTCCTCTACCTTGTCAGGTTGAGTAGCAAATGTAGAGAGGTGGACTTTACCAACCGCAGGGACTAATGTGCTTAAAAGCCTGAAGGTGAAAAGTAAGTTCTCTATTTTTGCTTTTAAGGTATCTTTCAATAATCGTGTGGTTGTAAAGCTGAGTAAGTCACAAAATGCTCTTTCAACCCTCTCACACCAATGAACAATGGGCTTGTTTTGCACTAAATGACAAACTGTGTGTGTTAACATCGATCAGATGGAAGACAGCTTTCACAGTTTCACCTGCTGGGGGTCAGATTGCTTCAAGTTTCATCATGTCTTCATGGTGTTCACCTTGACTGAATCTCTTATGGGACCTGTACCAAAAAAAATTGAGCTGTGTTGTGCAGTTAATCATCTGTAGTAAGTGCAGAACCTGTCCATCATTCATGGCCCCTGTTTCATGGGATGAATCTCTCTCTCTCTCTCTCTCTCTCTCTGTCTGTCTTTCTGTCTGATTCTTTATCTGCTGCATCGATTTTGTTTACTGCTTCACTGCTTGTTCAGAAAGTACCTATACCCAAATAGGTTGTTATCTGTTTGACATGAAGGAGAGCGACTAAGAAAAGGGAGGAGAGATGAAAGGATATAATAAAGGCAAAAGGCGAGAAAAGGGTTGGAGATGAGAGGACAACATGTGGAGAGAGAAGATGAAGACGGTGCATGTACGTTGAGGCGTCTGTTGCTGCTAATTACCTCACATGCCTCATTAAATACAAGCTCTTCGCAGAACTGAGAGGATGCTGATGTTTGGTGGTGGTACTTGAGCAGGAGCAGGAAACAGGAGTGGAAACCATTCTAGCCCTTGCTGTCAGCTGAGTCATGAGCAAGACGCAGCAGCCTCCTTGACACTGTGTTATTCTTCAGGTCATGGCCAATCAGCCAGGGACCAGTCCGACTCCTCCGTCTGCCCACTTTGCTTAAGAAGGAACTCCACTCCATTAAGCCCATCCTGCCTGTCAGTTCCAGTGCTAAAAGCTTACCTTGGTGACCCATGCCGACCATTAAGCTGTAGACTATACTAAATCCCCTGGATATTTACTGCCACAGAACACCATTAAACTTATATGGTGTCATACACAAATGCCATATTATCACCCCCTGCCTCAATAACACACATAAAGGCAGCCATCTTGTTGGAGCATGTGGTTGCGAAGCTGGTGGCAGTCGACACGATCTGATGTAATTATGATGTAACACACATTTATGCCACCATATGGTGCACAGGCCGTACACGACAAAGAAGATTAAGTGAGGTGTTAAAAAGTTTCTTTACAAAACCAAAAGTAGGCCTACTTGAAGTGTTTTCTCCTGAAACTGCATACTGTTGCAGCTACACCTTAATTGTGGCAAAATAAGATTTCCTATGGGTCTATTATCTCCACCCACTGTGCCCATCGATTGTATGTTCACATGGTAGGTAGCTACAGCATCTTTTGGTTGCTTCTAGTCCTTGGGAGATGTGTCACCACAATGCAAAGGCCACAAAAACAAATGCAAACAACATAAAACAAACACAAAAGTCACCACTAAATTCAAATTAAGCCACAACAGAAGTGGGCAGTGGTCCATCTATTATTACTATAACAATAAATGTGAAAATAAAAAAGCACTTAAACGACTAGGCCCATTAGTTGCATTAATGATGTAATCCCCATTATTTATTATTAGTAGGCTCTATTGCAGCTTTTGTGTAATTTTAATGTAGTTCTCGATTTTCACCAGCAGGGTGCGCATTCATCCCACATAGCCTATTTGGTGCTGGCGCTGTGTTTTTCTTTTATTTTCTTTTTTCTTTCTGGTCCAAAGTCTAAATAACTTGAATCAACAACATAATAACGCGAGTTCGTGTTGTTTGATATGGTTTCCACTTTGGTGAGCAAAATTGGCCGACGAGCATCGCCTTTTTTGGTCTTTTGAACGGAAAACTCAGGTGAGTGCATTATTATTAGCCTCCTAGCTTAACATGCTAGCTGATGCTGATCATGGCTGATTGTTTACTTTATTTTGTGGCTATATAACTTGCTCATGTATATTTATGCTTCTATAACAATAGAAAAGAAAACACTTGGAGACAGACCGAATGTTTGTGTGTTTAATTTGAGCGTTAATCTATTTGGGAAATGCAGGAATTAGGCTAGTTATTGCTAGAGCACTTATTGTTGTGTTGTAGTGGAAGCTGTACACGAAACAGGTGTTGTTGAGTTTAGCCTACTCTGTCAGCCGTGTGCATTGTGTTGTTCACAGGGAGTAAATTCATCTAGTGTCATCTAAATAATATTTTGGATGTAATTTTTTGTGTATGCTGTGCATTCTACTGTGAATAGTCATCAATTATTCATACACAAATGTATGTTTTTATACAATTAGCCTATATATGATTTGGGAAAATGTTATAGAGTGCCGATGCGGAAGAGAAGCTCGCCATGGGAACCTTTTGCTGTCATAGAGCCAATAAATGGCTAGTTATCAAGAAACAACTTGGCATATTTGTGTATCATCATTTTTCAAAATAAATTACCATTCTCAGGTTGAGGTAGCCTACTTGCTGTGGCTTTTGCATTGTGACCCGTGTAGACTACCATAACAGTCATTCATGCAACATTCAATAAGTTTAATTAATGGTTTTAGCTATTACAAGCTGGAATAAACACAAATGCAGACAGCAAGGTTTATAATATCTCTGCTGTGACTCCAGAAATTATCCTAACTAACTTTTTCTTTTGGCTCAAAGGTGCACTCAGCTAGACCAAGTATTACTACACTACACTTGCTGGCAAAATTGAACTGAACATACCCATACACACATCATAGCCTAGTCCTGCTTAACAAACTTATGCCACCCAATTATTTCTTCCTATTTGCAGCCTGGAGAGAAAAGGATAACTCTGGCACAATTAGAGCCACCAGTATGTTGGAGTCTATTAGAGGTCATCATGCCAGCAACATTTTCTTTGGCAAGAGCATTACCACTGCAGGTCAAGTACACTCTGAATGCGAATGAACAAAATTGATTTACAATCCAACATCAGCCTTTTTTGCTTGCCAATGTTATAGCTAGTGTGTTTAACCACATAGACAATGGGCTTCTATAAATACATATCATCCTGAAATATCAAAACACTCATAAACATTTGATTAACAGGCTGAAGCTTTCTTTATAGAATATTGCTCAAGTTGTGTTAAAGTAACATTTGTATAGTCACTTTTTTGTACTACACAAATTACCTATGGCATTTGAAGATGTGCTACCACCAATATCCTTTGACCAATACCCACTTACTGTGGCAACCCCACTCCCTTCCCCTATTGAATTCTTTCACTTACACTTTTACACTCATATACTTCTTTTTCACCAGAACTAAGAGAGGTGATGCGGAGGCGTTATGTGAGATGATGGGAAAATCCAAGTGTGGGGTTAGGAGAAAAAGACAGATTGATCGTCAACATCACCCAGCCAGTACGGACAGGCAGCAATGGATTTCAGGGCACTTAGCTCACAGAAGGGTCATGTGAGGTGGGACATTTACTTCTACCCTACCCAATTATTAAACAGGAGATCACAGAGAGTGTGAATTGGATCAGTTTCTAACTCTCGCAAGGTCAGGGCCTCCTCAACCTGAGGCTGAGCTGGTGAGTCTATGGAGGACATGAGGTATAGGGGATGGTACTGTACCAAGCAAGCTAATGCTGACTCTCCTTCAGTTGCGGCAAGAGCACTATGTTGCTTTATCTTATATAAAGCAGTGACACAGGATAATTCAAGACTTTGGTCATTTTTGATCTGAGCTTTTTTGGCACGTTATTGGATTGCATCACATTGAAAGTACAGAAAACTAGAACACGCATCAAAGTCAACAGCTCCAAAGTAAGAGATTATTCCCATGGTTGCATGAACTCCTTTCTGACATTATCTCAACAAACATAGAGGACTAAATGTTTCATGCAGGTAAAGTAAGGAATTTGTTAAAGGCCTTTGGCTTTGGATGGCATTACACTGAACACAGTTTTCTATTTTCCCACTAACTCAGAGTTTTTCAGCCTTGGCATTTTTATGACATAGCCCAGAGCTTTCACGTCTCTCCATACACCTCCTTGATAACATGAAAATTAAATATCACCCAATACACTGTGCAGTCCGTAGCTTCTCATAAAACTCTTTTGATATTCTGCCACACTAATTTCAGAGTTCTTGTAATAAAGCTTTCATAATCTGCCAATTATTAATATTTAATAATAGTGTAAAATCAAGTCACAGAAAAGTTAGTATTCACTTTGTGAAGACTTTCCTCTCTGACTTGTCGAGGTTTTTCTTCTCTTTGCAAGTGAAGCACAGTCGAGATTTTACCTTAAGGGACAAAAAACAAGTTGAAAAGTTGCAACTTTGCTCTGATGGTTCTTGTTTTGGACTTTTGACCTTCAGAAACGTTGTTCACTGGAGGTATATCGTCCAGACTGATATGTTAAGCTGGTTGATTCATGGTCGAGACGAGGTATTAACAGGAGTACTGCTGCAGATAGTTTCCATGTAAGTTTAGATTTATAGTTCAGAGTTGGATTTCGCACTTTGCCAGCACCATTGCACTAGACTTATCAAATGTCATCTCATGTTGTTGTCTGTACCCTTATTTATTTACTTTGCAGTATGGAGCGATGGTGGATGCAATGTGTACAGTGTACTAACCAGCATAGTGTGTGAACTTCAATAGTGCAGTGTTGTCCCAAATCAAACACTACCATTGTGCACTCACAGGCAATAACAGTGTCACCATGGGACCATGGTTATATCACCTGCCTGCTTGCTGCTTTGCTAACATGACTTGATGAAATGAACCTATGTGGCCCCTCTTTGTTAAAACAAACCCCCTTTGGTCCCATTAACATTACACCTTCTTGGTCACTCCAGGTTTTTTTTATTTTTGCAACCCTCATAGTATGTCCTGCAGTGTATAGTTTTGCTTATTCACCATGTTTTATTACTGTTACGTAAAAACCCATCTTGGTTTCACAAGTTGTAGATAGTTATGTAGCCCTTTGCTACGCTCAAATGCCCTGATATGATACTAAAAGACAGCATTGTTTTAAAATATTTATTAAAATAATGTTAAAGTTAAAGAATCAAGTGAAATTCCCAACATCTAACCCAAACCCTAACCCCAACATCTACTTCCCCTTAGGGCAAGAAAAACCCTCAGAAATTAGGACATTTCAGCAGCTAAATATTTAATCTGAATGCTTGTCAGGGCAAGTGTAAGCCCATGATTCCTTTTTATACCTCTCTTGCTCTTGAACACTGAGAGGGGTTGTCAGATGATGCAAAGAAAACCCTCCTAAAGGGTAAGCATTTGTGACAGAGGAATAGAGAGTACGAGAGAGAAAGGAGCGTGAGAGAAAGAGAAAGAACTCGTCAGTGAAGTTATTAAGAGAAAAGAGCATTCAGTCTGACAGAGGGCAGCATGGCACGGGTGCTGGAGAAAGGAAGCAGAGGCTGAGAAGCACTTCAAAAGCATGATTGGTAACCGATTCCCTTGACTTCTCTCTTGCAAATAAAGCGTAATGTTGCGATTTCTGCAAGCTACACTGAAAAAGAGAATCTGCAAGTCTGCACTGCATGCTCAGAGGAGCTCGTCTGAGAAGACACAGATTTCACTGCAAACCAAACAAAGCCCCGCATGAGTTTCCACCGCGGCATTTCAAGAGAATCAAGTAGCAGAGAGCAGCTTAGTTTGACAAACATGACAGAAGTGTCGGGGTGCAAGAGCGGCAGCTTTTCTCTCTTTAAACGTTCATTGATAGTGGACTGTCTTCACTGTTGCTTCTTTAGAGCCCTTTAGGCAGAATATAATTTAAATCAGCTGTCTGATTAGTATGACCTTGGGAACTGTCTTCATCCCACAGGGTAACTGACTGCGGCTGAAGATTGGTGTTAAGTTTCGTCAACACTCCTCGGAGCAAGTTTAGAATATGTTAATTAACTCATTGATTGAGGTGGGCGGTTCATTTTAAAAGCAGAAGTTGAGGTCTCTAGTGTGGAGAGACAAAAAAAGGGAAGAAAAAAAATATACTGCTGTGCATATCAATGGCTAACATCAGTAGCTTCTGCAAACCTCATTCCTTCCCTGCAAGGACACATTTAGTATCTGTTTCTCATTGAGGCCATACATGCAAAATAGACCAACCAAGAGTGTTTTTGCCTCTGATACCCCTGCATTAATTTCTGAATATATAGTAGTAGCAAGTGGGAGAAATACAACAGGGAGTTTTGCTTTTGAACTCATTTAAGAAACTGGGTCAAAGTTTTATCATCAGTGCCATTGCTTGTTTATGTAAACATAAGGACAAAAGTCACTTTAGAAACTCAGGCCCTGTTTACACGACAACGCTCGCGGATGAAAACGGCAAAATATTTCATCGGATGTGCCTTTCGTTTAGACGGCGACGGCGTTTTGGGAGCATGAAAACGCAAAAAAGTGAAATCACCCTGCGTGGCGTCTCCGTGTAAAGGGTGAAAACGAAAAAATTCTGCTCTGATTGCTATGACCTGAGGAGGGCACGGAGGGCAGCATTACAATCGCCGGCGTACAGCCTGCCGGAAATCAAGAAGAAGAAGAAGAAGAAGAAGAAGAAGAAAACACAGGTGTGCGGACTTGGTGGTGTTGTGTGTTGAGTGGCACACTGCCACCAAGGCACCTGGCGTGCATGAATTCCACAGACTTTTTTTGCGTCACTGTATGCACGCAGATTTCCACCCCAAAAACGCTCGTCTAAACGTGGAATAAAAAGTGAAGACGCGATGCCACTTTTGCGTTTTCTGTTCTGATCATTTCCGTATAAATGTAGCCTCAGTCAGCTTTCATAAAGGGCTTTGAACATACACTCTTTATTAGGCACACACCATACTATTACTGGCAGATGTGTCCCGTTGCTCTGAAAACATCCTAATTTCCTCATGGCATGCATTCCACAAGATGTTGGAAACTGCCTGGTCCATGTTGACATGACTGCATCACATCAGTTCTGCACATTTATGCTGAATGCGCTCATGTTCTACCAATGATGCTATACTGCATTTAGATCTGGTGAATGGGGGAGGCCACTGAAGGTCTTGGAAGTCATTGCCATGTTCACAAAACCAGTTTGAGCTTAATTATATTGCACAATACTATCTGAATACATGTATTTTATTGCAGATGAATGCAAACTATTATTATCTATTCTTTTCTTTCTTCTTTACATTTTATACTGCATTTACTTATTTTTATTGTATCCTCTATACCATATTATATATATATACCGGCAATACCACTCCACATGCCTCTCATCTACACACACATACACGTATACTACCTACATATATCATCGTAACTTCACGTTGTCAACTGTTTGTATGTTTAGTCCATGTGTTGTAACGTATTTGTCCCTTACGTCACCTTGTCTATCAAATATTTTTTTAAAAACAGTTTGAGAAGAGTTTTCGGTTGTGACTCGGTGCATCATCGTACCAATAGAAGGTGGTAACCTGTGGTCATGAAGGGATGCACATGGTCAGCAACAACACCCACAGTGGCAGTCAAACTGTGATTGATAACTATTAAGAAAACCTGTGGATTTGACACGAGGCAGGTTGGGTCTATTGATTCATACTGCTGACCCCACCACGTGCGTGCCTCAGCTGAAATCTAGATTAATCAGACCAGGCTACGTTTTTCAAGTCTCCAGCTGTCCAGTTTGGTGAATATGTTCCCATTTCAGCTTCAGATTTCTGTTCATGTTGAACCAGACGTGATTTTTGTTGTTGTTGTAAGCCATCCACCCTGAGCTCTGAGCTGCTGTGCATTCTGGGATGTTTTTCTCCTCTCCACAGTTACAAGGAGTGGTTATCTAAGTTACTGTAGCGTTTCTGTCAGCTCCAGCCAGTCTGGCCATTCTCCTCTGACCTCTCATAAAAAGAAAGGCTTTCCTTCCACAGGACTCCTGCTCACTGGGTGTTTTTTTGTTCTTTGCATCATCCTGAGACCTCCAGGGACTTGTTGTGCCAGAAAATCCCAGGAGATCATCAGTTCCCAGAAAAACTCAAAGCAGCCCGTCTGGCACCAAAAGTCATGTCACAGTCAAAATCTCTGTGATCAGATTTGTTTTCCTCAGTGTGGACATTAAAGGGGACATATTATGCAAAACTCACTTTTTCATTGCTTTAGTATGTGTATTTGCGTATCCGGAGTGCCTCCTCACCCCTTAAAGGTCAGTTTTGACAACTACGTCAACATTTTGTAAACTGCCATAGTCAGAAAATGTGTCTCTTAACAAGCCGTTTTAATTTCACCCGACTTATTACATCACAAGCCGGGTGATGTGAATATTCAAGCCCTCGCTCCCATGGTTACCTCAGCTACCAGAGCGAAGATTCTAAACCGACCGTTTAGAGCAGAGCTGTGAAACTGGTGTGTAGAGAACCCAGCTGTGTTCAATCTTTTGGTTTTTCTGGCCAAAGCATGTTACTAACATTACTCTTAGACATCAAGGTACCATGTCAAGAAGCAGAAATTAGCAAAATATGTCCCCTTTAACTGAAGCTCCTGACCTGTATCTGCATGATTGTGAGCGTTGTACTGCTACCACATGATTGGCTGATGGATAATTGCATGAATAAGCAGGTGCACAGGGAAGATATTTGACTGGCATGTTAGTCAAAAGCTTAGCCTTGGTATTCACTTTGATTGTCTCAGGAATGTCATGAACTTAGAAAACATTCCATTCTCTTTTTTGTGTCAACAGGATGCATCTCTTTTTTCTTCTCCATCTTCACTGCCGCTCTTTTTTCTCCACATCCTTGGATTGTCGCACTGTGTGGGAGATGGGCTTCTACGTCAAGCAAGAGGTAATTGAAAAGTGCAGAAAATAAATCTTTTCAATCAGATTCTGAAGGCTTTGTCCTCTCGCTGTGCAGGCAAATGTGACGATTGCAAAACAAAGCACGTCACATTCTGCATCAGATAACAGCGCTAATGTGTAGGGAGAATCACCGAAGCCAGTCTTTGCGGGATCGTCACAAGGGTTCTTTGGTTTGTTTGCTTCCTTATATAAAAGATATGCATAGCACGAGCGAATCAGCCCCAGACTTCATAGCTTCCTGTCTCAACTATCCTCAACATTCAGTTTTTTTCTTTTTGTAGAGGATGTCGTTCATTATCTCAAAATGAAGACTAAACAGCGGGCTTTGTGCGCAGCTATAATGAAGGCTTCTCAGATGTGTCAAATTGCTGAAGGTCACTGACACACGTTATGCAAACAGTGCGATTTAATCAGCTTCTCATTGACACTCTTTTCAACATTATGTTGGTTTGAGACTATTTGGTGAAGTTTCTTTTTCAACTAAAGGGACGAAGAGCATCTCTAATATTCTGTTCAGCATTCAAATAACATTGTGTGTCAGAATGTACTGTATTATTCTGGTCTGATCAATACCCTGCTGTCAGTGTTGCCAGAATCTGAAGCAGAAACAGAATTACAATCAGATATTACCCAAGTGCACATACTGCACAACATACTGTTCACAAATTTGACCTGCACTTGTAAAACCAAATGAGTTGAAAATACATCCTTTTGCCAGAGGTTAAAGTGTGTGCTTTCTTTCTGTGTGTGCACTTTCCCTGTATGAGAATATAAATAACATAAATGTCATCATGAAAACCAATCAAAAAAGAGACAGCTTTCCATTAGCACAAGAAAAGTCACTACACTGTTGCCCATAAAGTTGGATTTTTTTTCCCACTCTTCTCATGAAATGATTCTGACAATGATTTATTCTTGATAGATAAAGTATCTTATCAAAACTGGTAACTGGGTACTGTGTATAAATAGGAATAAATAGAGGAATGTGTCAACAATATGTACTGTATATATGCACTTAGACGAATTTAGTTACTGATTTACTGCCACAATATCCTGCTTAAAAGGTTGTGTATTTCAAACTTATTTATAACACATACAAATGTGTGAATATGTTGTTTACAGGTTTAAGCCATGAACTAAATATTCTCACATTTGCACAATATATGTCTCTTTTCGCTCTAATGAGTTTAAAGCTGTTGAAACGGCCATGGCACACAGTCAACAGAAGTGAAGATTAAAGCGAGTGGGATGGTACTATTACATGGATACAAACAGGCATACAAACCAGCTTTTGTGTGAAGATGGCATTCAAGGCACAGAAAGAAGCAGTCAGAGCAACAAAGCAGCATTAAAATGTGTCTGGTGCCATGGTTATTGAGCGTTCTCTCTTCCGTCTACACATAACAACTCAAGTAGCAAGAAAGTGACCCTCACGCTGTCATGTACGAATCTCGTCCTCAACAGCGAGAGAGCGAGCCGCTCTTCAAATGTTCACTTTGGCCATCTGGGAAGAAGCTGTCTGAACAGTGTGGTCTCAGCAGTGCTCTGCAGTGCAGCACTAGCTCCATCTGTTGGAGCAGTAGAGAAAAATCACATCTGTCTGACACACACACGCACATACACATGGTTGGAGTGATAAATGAGTGAGGAAAGGAAGCACAGTCTATCTGGTGAGTGAGCTTGAAGGGGCTGCCAAAAAAAGTCAGTGTAGGTGTAGGTGCACAGATTCTGCCTCTACATCGTTGTCCTCCCTAAACTTGCAAAGAGCCACCTGTGTTGTGACATTTTTTTTAGTTTAAAACTTATTATTATCGTTTGTTTTTGTCTTTATTATTTGTTCTTACTTTCTATGTACAGCACTAACAGTTTGTGTTATATGAACGTTGTGGTGAAAGTTCTTGAACGTGGTAGTTGTCCTCATTTCCAACTAGCAGCGGCCCTATGGAGGCGAATGAAAAGCTTTAAATGGACCTCATTTGATATTTCCCATGTGTTTTACTATATCATAATTCAGAACCTGTCAGCTTTAGTGGAAGGAAGCAAGAAGAATAAATCCTTGCATTTGATCTTAGCTTTATCTGAGCTTAAAGCACTGCTGAAGAGATGATCAAGGTCAGGCTTTTTATTTATTACTTTACTCTTGCACAGAAACCTCCTTGACAGAGCTGAGATGTAATAGGTAGGGCAAACGTTCCCATATGCTTTCTATAGCTGATGATTTCACATTGAGGTTCCTACAACCCCAGTGTGTGCTGGAGCTCATCCGAGCGTGCACTGCGTGAAAGGCAAATTAGTGCAACAAGATGCTGAATAATGTGCCGCTCTTCGGGGATCAGAAGTCAAGCTGCTCAGTGTCACTTACTGTGTGTAGGCAGTTTGTAGTCTGCATGCACTACACACTGACTTCTGTCCCCCTGAAGCTCCTGGTAGCTATATAAAGCCATTATAATTGGTCTTTTTGGGGGAATTAGGGATGGAGTCAGACAAATTGAGAAAATGTTAAAATCCAGGCTTCTGCATATGTAGCCATAGTTGGTATAATTGTCCTCTCAATTTATATTCGGTATATCATCTTCATCTTCTTCTTTTTTTTTCTATAATTACTTGGGATATATTGTTCCTAGTAGAATCTAATTTGAGACAAACCTCAGGCCTGTACTTCCAATGGTAGAAGGCTAATGCAGTTCAGGTTCAGGAGTCACAAAGTGCAAATTTGGTCTACAATTAGTAAATATCCATGGCTTCATTTTTTTCTACTCTACATAGTTTCCACCACAGATACAGCCCTAAAAAGAAAAGCAGAAATCACTAAGTTTCTACAACTTGCTCAAAACCAGTGATGCCTGTCTTGATGTTACTGTACATGGCTTAGCTTCATCCCTCGGTGCTGTTTTTGTTAAGCAGAAAACAAACTGATAGCAGATGTACTACATCTGTTGCCAGAGTGATTGTATAATTCCTAGGAGGAGGGCTGCTTTTGGTAGCTCACACAGAATACACTCCTATACATGTAGGGATCTGAAAGGTGCTTTGCTCATTTCCATTCTCTCAACCCAGTGGTTTGTCTGTAAGCCTTGTATCCTTGTTCCTATTCAGTCTGTTTTGTGGTTTTGGGTTTGTGTATTTTTTTTTCTTTCTCATTCATTGTTTTTATTGTCCTTGTGTAAGAACTACAAAAATGAGCCCGAGTGGCTAAATGGGAACATTCACTACATTCAGTACTCTACCTAAAGATGATTGGAGGAGCTGTCTACAGATATTTCTTAACAGTCTAATGTCTGTGCCTATAAATGAGATTCCGCGGTGAAAGAATTGAGAAATAAAATGCTTTATAGAGCTGTAATACTCTGTTACTGATCTGGGTGATGCCTGATTTCTGAGGATTACAGCGGAGTTTCAGGGGATTACAAACACTCAGTAATTTATTTTACATGCACACAATGTGCAAATGAACATCCCACCTCAAAATAGATAAATAACAGAATTAGTCTGTGGGGAGGTGTGCATTTCTAATTAAACGGTGCAGGTGTAAAAACTAGGCTGCACATCTGTTTACGCAAATTACAAATGTTCACTCAATGGGAACCAGATAATGTTATGTACCCAGCACTGTCTTTTCCACTAATGATTATTCTGGAGTCAACCGCTGAGATTATCGCCATTTTACAGGCAACACTGCGTCTAGTAATTCACAGTGATCATGTAAGTGTAAACAAAGATTTACATTTTCTCCTCTGTTTGTATATATTGAGAGAAAACATCTTGCAGTGCCCCCCATGCAGCCACTGTCTCAAGATTTTGAATATGAAAGAGAAATGAGGGTTGGCAGGTGCATTAGTTTGAAGCACTGACAAAGAGGAGAAAGTGCACTCAACTTGGTTTTTCGGTTGCAGTGCACATTATGTTAAAAGCAGCAACAGATCAATTTTGGGACATAGTTTGAAATTCCTTATTAGCATATTAACTATAGTTGGCACAAATCCGACCCACGCATTAGCTTTTCTGTCATTAATTACATGTCAGTTTAGAGAGCAATTAAAGATAAAGTTCTGTGCACAAAAAATAGCTTTCTTTCAGATAATGATCATATTTATATGTGAGCTGCCCACGAGGCCTCCCAACAAGTGTTAACAGTGTATTAGTTGTGCTTTAAGACATAACGTCACAGCCGCTTTAATATCTCAGTGAGAGTTTGCTGCTTTAGTTGGGTTGAAATGTGCAGAGAGTAGGTCTCTGTGTTTTAAATTAGAATAAACTGCTTTTATTAACAGGTCATTAACAGGCTATTCGGTTGCATATAAAAGTGGACGCTGTCATCCTCAAAGCTTTTTATTGGACCGTACACAACAACGGGCTCTGGTTTCATGATCTTCTGACTCGAGGCAGACAGATATGCTGCTATACGGCAAGGCTTGTGGTTTTAGAGGATTGTGCACTGAAAACCACAAGACAGCTGGCGTTTCAAAATGTTTTTCTAATATCTCCGAGCAGCTGAGAGCGGCAAGGGACTGTTTGTTCTCCTCAATGGCCACTAGATGACAGAGCCACTTTGTGGGCCATAAGCAGTCTAATTAGTCCTTGTCCTCCTCTCAAGAATGGTCTGAGCTCCATTAAAGTGACGATAAATGAACTGAGAGAGGCGACGCTGAGAGTCTCTACTGTGTAACTTGATGCTTGTTCTGTTGACAGGTGAATCTCAATCAGGCACAGAGGAAAAATAACAAGAAAAAAAACACAGATTTCAGCTCATGTGTTTTTCTTTAGGTCTTTATGCTTAGATCTTCACAAGGAGTGAAACTACATACAGCCAGTAGATGGCATTACTGAATCACTCCTAACTGTCAACAGCAGCAGCAACGTGCACACATGTTTGCTTTATGTCACATTGATGTCTCTGTTAAAGATGTTTGATCCTGTATTTTTTGGCTGCATGTAAAAAAATAAAATTACCTCATGTTGAATGATAAAATAGATGCACCTACCTACAACAATAGGAGCTGGTAGTTACGTACTTCAGTGACTTAGTAACATGACAACATTGAAAAGAGTGATAAACAGCAGGATTTCCAGGGACAGGATACATTCTGGAAACAGTGTGGACAGTCAATGGCAGACCGTTTTCATTATATTCATGGGCCTCTCCCGTTATTCAACCATATTGGCAAGAATGGAGAAATACAGACTATCTTTGGACTAGAAGTTGATTTTTTTGTTTTTGTTTTTGGTTACACTGTACCTGGGTAAAATCCCAGTTGGTCCAGGACAACTATCCTTATAAAGTGCTCTTGGCTGCGAGCAAGAAGGCCATTACATCTCCAGACAAATCTACCATCAAGGAATGACTGAAATAGGATTGCTGATGAAATACAATGTATGGAAAAACTGACCTTCTCCTTTAGACTCTAGGCTGAGCAATATACAAAATACTGGGAAAGGTGGACTTCATATTAGGTAGATGTAACTCAACGTCTTTGTAAATGAACAGTCCATTTGATACTATGGCCCATGTCAACCTGTCTTGTTCTCTTATATTATTTGTTTGTTTGTTTTTCTCTCTGTTCAGCACAGCATCAAAAAAGCTGTTGCTTAAACTAAGGGTGATGTCAGGCGTCCAGTTGGTGAAGATGTCTACTTAAATATTTTGATCAGTGCAAAATACATGACTCAATGGCATACTAAGTGGTTGCCTGACATTTTTTTAAGCCAACAAAAAAGACAACTATAGGAGCATGTCTGTTGTTGATATAATTATTTTAGTTTGGCAGTTTGAGGACAAATGCTCGTCTGCTTCAGCTCACTCCAGACTAGAAAACAGAACGGCCTGACTGAGAGTTGGCACAGCAGCCCTGTGCCATAGCATTTGGCGACGCTATCACGCCCAGCCCTCCCCCTTGTTGATCAGAGGCAAACTTGCCGACGCCACTGTGTCGCATTCTGGGGATAGCTGCGCATAGGGACGCTGTGATGTGCCACCTGGCCCCTGGCCCTGTTGGTCAGGAACTCTCCCTGACCTCTCCATTAAAACTCGTTTGCCACTGAGAGCCACGGCAGGGGGAGTCTCAGAGGGCCACTTGCGTGCATTCCCCCTGTGATGAGGGAGATTGCGCCGACACCTATTGGGGAAGCTTGGCCTGCCGCGTAGTCTCCATAGGCCCATGAAGCCGCCTGGCCCCGGGAACCACATAGTTGCAGATCAAAGTTGGTCCATTGGTCCACAGCCAACAGACCACTCTGTGCCTTCTCGCCCCATTACTAATAACAATAAGGTCAGCATGGTGTCTCATGCAAAGCCAGAAAGATGTTGAAGGGAATAATTGTTAAACGTGATAAAGACTTTGTGCTTCTTCGCTTATTTGAATTAATTTGAGTTTCAAATGCAAAATTTTGCAAATTTTAAAGACCACTGTGTTGTATATGTATTTCACTAAATGGTTAAAATAGGATTTATATTCATTTATATCAGTGTCATTGTGCCCACCTTGTGTTTCCATAGACTGAAATTATTCACATTACCCCTTATTTATATGCTTTAGATAACACACTATTTTTAGCTGAGTGTCCCTGAGAGGTTGTAATAAATTCTCCTTTGTCTCTGCACACTCACTTCTCACTGGCTCCTCAGTATTGTGGAGAGTTCGAAGTGTAAAACAGGTGTTTGGTTTGTTTTCAACAATCAGTCACCTAGCCTACTAGTGCCAGACACAGCATTTACACCCGCAATAACATGTGTTATTAGACCTCACATGTAGACTACACCATGTTTGTCTGAGCAGTCCTCAGCAAAATGATAATATTTGTCCAGCGAGCTGAGAGTAGATGCTAGAAAGCCCCTGACACTTGGTCCAACTGGCTGGAAAGACACTGTCTCCACCTGTTGCAGGTCAAGGGCTAATGCTTTAAGGTCAAAGGTTGTTTCCACAAGGCTGGTTTGGAACTCTTGCTTTCTCTGGCCATAGCAGTTCCCACCCTGAGTGCTGAATGTTTGAATCAACGGTTAAATCCTCTCAGCAGGCTGCCCTGGAAGGGAGAATAATTGAGCAGCTGAAAAGGATAACTGTGCATGCAGCGCTCACAATATTGGAAATACTTTTTTATGCCCCTGTTTATAGGGAATTATATAATTGTCCTCCAAGATGGAGCTGTGGAAAATGGTTAAATGTCGTCACAGTTGACACCACCCAGCTCGCTTTATAATCTCTTGAGCTTAGTTGGAGTGACAATTGTAGGGAAGACAATGTAGGTTGGCAGCACAACAGATAAATGGACCACATTAGAGCAAAAACAACTGTTGTGTGGTCACCGGGCTCCCAGAGTATGGGCTATGTTCAACAGAGCAATGTAATGAGCAGATAAATAGGCCGTCATGTAACACATCCCCAAATACCATGGACTTGTAAGGCTCTTTTTAATGGTACCGGGGATGTATGTCACTTTCAGCCACATTTAACTCCGGGGCAGTGGACCTCGGAGGATTCAGAGGTATGGCCGAGGGCTAATTAGCTTGAAAAACAATAGCTCCCTGATCACCATTCCATTGTGCTCCCCAGCATTGTGCCCCGTATCTGATTACAAACTTGTGATAAACAAGGAGCTAAATTAGATGTGCAGTTGTTGCCATTGTCCCTGATTTCTGATACCCAAACCTCCCTGCGTCCTTTGTACGCGGTATGTACGAGCCAAAGCGGACAAGCCTGAAAGAGTCCCCGGTCCCTGATGGAGTATAAATGTATGGTAACTGACAGAGGGGGAGAGCTGATACAGTTGCTTTGCTCTCTGCGGTCACCTTCTTCTGGCAGAGCCTAAGGTAATTAAGACCATGAATCCAGTCCAAGTAGTGGGCTGCTTAAGACAGAATATTAATGTAGCTTTGATTGATGGAGTCAAAAGTGATTTCTTGCAGCAGAGCGTGGGTTGAGAGCCAGCTGGTCTTGGGTCAGAGAGCTGGATGGTGGGCAGATGCTTACAGGCCCTCTTAGCCTCTGCTGATGGAGCACAATTGATTAATGCCCCCCAATTAGGGAAACATTAAAAGCCGCGTTTTCCAAAGCACAATTCAGTGTCACATAATGCATGTGGGGCATTTTGTGTATTCCCAGGCCAGTAGAGGACTGGGCAGCTCGGTTTGCATGGAATCCACACTTGGCAAATTTCCACCACATTTACTGGCTGGTATGTGGAGTGTTGATTCTTAATGGTTCAGCTTTTAGAAGCAGCATGTCGTGGGCATTTAGAAATAAAGACATCCATGTCAACAATATAGATTAATGGTATTCCTTTTTAATGGATGTGGAAAATGTTTATTTTAAAGCGTATAGCATTTTCAAACAACTGCAGGCCATGAGCTCAACTGAAGCTAAACAGCTGTTGGTTTATCATGTGTGGCTTGTGTGACTTTTATCCAGTTTTCATTTTGTCGGTTGTAAACTTTTTATTTTTACTACTTTGTTAGATTTCCTAATTTCACCTACAGCATGCCTCTCGGTTTTAATAATAACAGCCTTAGATGATTTTGGCAACTCATAAAGCTGTAGTAATAAAAACATTAGTATAGCATGTCTCTTCCTCTGTTCAATTTTAATGTGGAAATATTTATAAGACTGTAGGGCTGTCAGGCCCAGGCTTGAGTCAACTTGATTTTTTTTTATAGCTCCTAAAACATTAAAAAATAAAAACAGTCATATTAGTCATCGCTCATTTACTTTACATTCCCACTGAATGTATCAGTGCTGTGCAGTGCGTAAGGTGCTGGTGAACTCACTCAAAGTACCCCTTGCCATTAGTTTTGTGCAGGTTTGCATTTTGCAGGATTGTGCTGACTATGACCTTTTATAATACAACCTAAGTCTTTTTTTTTGAGACATGTACTTGATGAGCACCCATTTTCTTTCCTCTGACTCTCTAGGCCTGCAGCCTTACATTACTGATTCCTGTACGTGATCCACCGCCTCCCAGAGGACATGCAAGGAGCCAGAGAATGTGTCCTTGTTATGGTCTTGTAACAGGAAGCCCTGAGCTAAGACATCTACTGGCCTGCCTGTCAGAGATCCTCAGAGTTTCTCAAGGGAAGAGGCAACAAAAGAAAAAGGTCAGAATCAAAACTGTACAGTGTTAAATGTGTCTTAACAGTGCAGTACACACACATCTCCTCAGCTCAGCTGAATGTGTGTGTGTGTGTGTGTAAGGGTTAGGTATGTATGTTAAGATGAGACTATATATAGCTATCTACGTATATGTACATACATACATATATACATACATATCCATACCTATAACTGAGGCTAAACTTTTACCTTCTACCTAACTAGAGCACTTTTAACTATATAACAACTTCAATATTTCATTCACATGTGCAAATGACAACATTCACTATACGTCAAACACTATGTAATGGAAAAGCCGCTATAAAATATTAGTATTGGATAGATTCCTATATTATGACATGAGTGTAAACGATCACGTCCCCAAGGCTCGCTCTCTCTCTCTCCTGTCTAAGCTCCATATGTGTCTTAAGATGAGACAGGGTCAAGGCCAGGGACAACTGCTAGGCGCTTGTTAAGTGTTGGAGGCTCGTGCCGCTGGGACCTCAGAGCCATTCCTGGCATCCTGCTCAAGCAGGCCCCCTGCAGCACGCCTGGGAGGTCCTGTCCCCTGCTGTCCCTTTCATCCATTGCCACCATCATATTATGTCTAGGCCTCTCCACACTCACAAGCTCAAGAGGCTCTTGATTGTATAGAAACCAAAAATAAACAAATCAACAAAACAAAAGGGGAAAGGTGGACAAAGAGAGTAGGCTGCGTGGGACAGACAGGCTTATCCATCTGTTTGGAGCTGTCAGCCTTTGAGCTTTGGAATGATTCCACTGCACCAACGCTTTGCCACACACCGTGTGTATATCTATGACACTGTCAGCTAAACTCTGACTGTGTCTTTAATGTGATGATACTAAATAACTGAGATATCTTAGGATGCATTAGATCACCACCACATCCTTGTATCGTATCTGTTTTCTTGTTGGGCTTCAACAGGCTTATGTGAGCCCTGTTTGTGCAGACATGGTGGAACAGGACATAAATTATCGGACATGGAAATCTCACAGACACAGGTTTCATCTCATTCACACATAAAAATAAACAGTGCATCTCCTAGCAGATAGGATCTAGTCATTAATACGATTATTGATATGACAGGATTCAGTGTAGACACAGCTGGTTGTGCATCTGTGTGAACACTTTTCATTCCCGTATCTGTCCATCATCTGTTCACAAATAATTCAATCCCACAAAATGATTATAATTGTTTTGATGTTATCATGGGAATTGTTACTGAGACACCACAGTATTGTGCAAATACAGTAAACAGAAATCTTGATTGAATCTGGATGAAGTTGTTGATAGTGCATATAGTAAAGACTGTGCAACAACTATCATAACAAAAAAAATGCCTTATTCTTTCAAATTTTACTCCATGCCAGGAGGTCATAGGTGGTCTGGATCAAGGCCACATCCGCTCCACTGTATTTCTATTCCGAGGAATTCTTTCTTCTTCTTCCGAGGAAGTCATACTTCCCATGGCTGAAAAATCACCAAACTTTGCACAAAGGTCCAGTCCCATGCCAGATTCACACAATTCCAAGGACATGGGGGGGGGGGGGCACAATAAACGTTTCAATCTAAAAACTTTAAAAATTTCTACCAAACCAATGGTACAGCTACAGTTTTGAAACTTCACCACAATATAGCCCAAATACTGCTAAAACTTTTGTCCACTTAAACTCATTACAAATTATGAAGTCCATCACTCACAATTTTTGCTCAATTGTCACCAAACTTACTACAGAGCATCTTCAGACCATCCTCAACAAAATTTGTTTCTCTGATTTTTGACTTATCAAAAATTGAGCCTACAGTGCATGAAAACGTTTGACTGTAAACAGTACTGTAAACATATACCATCCAATTCTTGTTAAATACATTTTCAATCTTCCTGAAAAAAATAGAGAGAGTCATGGTTGATGAAGTTTGGCAAATAGCAGAATTTTATCTCAAAAACTGAATTTTCTAGAACATTTAAATTCTACTCTCATGGGAACAACTGCAGTCAATGTAAGAGTGGTATTTTTAAACATCACATTTTCTCTTGTGGAGCAAAACACTTATCACTAAAAAACAAATCACCAACATTCCCATGCTGTCAAGATAGAATTTATGTATTATCAGATTTTTGTTTAGATAACAGAATTTCTGACATTTTGACCATTTTTGAAATCTGCCATGACAACTGCTGCCTGGCTTTGACTCCCAAGTCTATTTGAGAAGTCACACAGTCTCACTCTCAGACAATTAGCTCAGTGAGTTAGGAGCTAGTTCTTTGTGTCAGAGGATGTGGGTTCAAGGCCCAAGGAGGGAGTTGATGATAACACATCAAAATGCCATATGGTCTTTGTGAAACAAATGTACAAAATAGAATAGAATAGAATCTTACCTCATAAACTGACTTTTCTTTTTACAGTGGTTTCAAATCTGCCTGCATGACAGTGAATGGCTTACTCAATTTGTGAAGCCACCATAGCACTGCCACTTGCCAATTAGCTCAGTACGATAGACAGTGGTCTTTGGTTCTAGAAGTTGTGGGTTCACTCCTCAACTGGTGCAAATTGAACATTATATGGTCAACTGTCCTGTCTTCCTATTCTCCTGTTTGTTGCTCAGAATTTGCTTAAATTTGCCAAAATAAAAATAGCCCGGACCCGACCCATCACTGCGCAACAGCTATAATTTCATTTTAAAATCTCTTTTGCTACATTTTGGCCTCCAGTCCATTCACACTACGAAAATGTAGCATTTTTGAAACAAGCTGACCTTGTTCTCTCTGCAGTCCAGTTAAATTCTGTACTTTAACACACAACTCATGCATGTCCATTGTACATGATTAAGGTATGTACTAGGCCTGGAAGATATGAGCAAAATATGCGATTTGCGATGACATTGTTCAATATTGTGATGACGATATGGCTTGCGATAAATAAGAAAAGATTTGAATGTGCATATTAACCATACAGTTCCTGAGTCTTTCTACTTTAATATGTACCCTGCAAATACCGGGGTCGCCTGCAGTGGGGCCTAATAGCCTGAATACATGGGGCAGGTGCTCTACTTAGAAATGTCTTTCCAGAGCAGTAAGTGTCAATTATTAGTTTTTTCATCTGTTCTTGAATTTCTTTCACCCCATGCAAAAAAAATTCATGGGTGTTATGTGAACATGTGGAAAATGTTCACATTTTTGACAAAAAACGATGCATCACTTCGGACCCCTACATAATTACATCAAAATGACCCACAATTATATAAAGTAGACTTAGACTTATTATTATTATTATTATTAGACCTATTAGTTAGGCTACTGTATGAAAGGAGCCTGCTTGAGCCTTACACCACTGACCAGCAGGACAGCCTTGTCCTGTGGTGTGGTGTGGTGTCAATTATTTGTTTTTTCATCTGTTCTTGAATGTCTTCATTCATTCATTCACACAGTTAGTTCATGATTTAACAATGCATCACTTTGGACCCCTCTATTACATCAAAATGACCCACAATTATATAAAGTAGACTTAGACTTTTTATTATGAAAGGAGGCTGATTGAGCCTTATGCTGCTGACCAGCAGGAACAGCAGCAACCACTTGTCCTGTGGTTTTCAGCCTTTTAACATCAGGTAGCCTATTGTTGCCTCTCCATTAAATACAGTGCAGTGAAAAAGTATTTGCCCTCTTCCGGATATCTGACTTTCTTGCAGATTTGTCACACTTAAATGTTTTATTTTATTTTATTTATTTATTATTTTTACAGTATTTTGGCAGGATTTTGGGGGATGTGTGTGCAAAAGACGCTATATCTGTTTCAAAATAAAAGCTGACCGATGTGTTTATCATGCTATTTAGGCCCTGTGGCTTCTTCTATTTTTTTCTCACAGAAATTTTTACCGAGGTCTGGACCTCAGTGACCTCATAGCTGGCTACGGCCATGACTGTTTCGGCTGCCTATTCGGTCATAGTTTATTTGTAACACGTTATCTACATTCTTCATCAGGCTAATGTTAAAGCAGAAGTAAGTGATATATTTGTGTTAATATAAGTCTTAAATAGTTATATCTTCCGACAGCAATCACTTACATAGAGTGTTTGGACCGAAACACAGGTCTGTCAGTCCTTCTGCTCTGCTCTGAGCCGAGGAGAAAACATTTATCGTATCCTACAGTTTTTATCCAATGAGGAGAGAGAACGGCATGCAGGGCTGTGTGTGCAGCCAAGGGACTCCGTGAATGTGGTGACGTAGGGACGAGGACTGTTATGGTGCGTTCAAGGAAACTCGTAACTCGTGTTTTTCCGACCTGTGAAGTCATACCAGTTCAATCTGGTACGAGTTCACGGGTCGGAAGTTACGAGTGGCCGTTATAGTGACTTTCACAGGTAAAACAGGTCGGAAAAACACGAGTGGGTTGCCTGAAACGCTACAAAGTCGTAAGTTGTGACTTGAAGCTGTAATTTACGGTTTCAAAATCCTACCTGGAACGCAGCATTAGCCAAAACGACCGGATCGCTTACTTCTGCTTTAACACTAGAACCACCAAGACGGTCTCACAGACGTTTGTGTTTTTCTTACGTAGCCTAAATGACTTTGTTTACATTAAAACTACAGGTCTCTCAGTCCGTGACTTTGCCATATTTGATGGTACACAGAAAAATCCAAAAGAAATGAAAATTAACTAGACAGCATGAAATGGTCAAAATCTGGGCCACGTCTGGGCCACGCGTCTTGGAGCTCTGAATGTTCAGCTCCCCTTAGGCTACATGTGAAATTTATTACATGAAACACAACGAAATTTCTTATCTTTTTCCCATTGGCTTTCCTGTTTGTGCACAGTTTTGTCCTCCGCGGCTTATGACACTTATGAACTGAAAAGTGTGAGGAGAGCTACTGTGAAGTATCCACAAGCACACCTATTGGTCAGAGATAAATGGAGGTGCTAATGTGTCGCTAATGTGTCTATTAAGCTGGTCAGACCCTTGTGTCCAGCTGTGGAAAACCACAGTCTGCTTCCCTCAGTTCACAGTTTTCAGTTCACAGAATTGTTTTGTAAAATTCTGAAAACGGATCTAGCCTATACATTTTTTCGTTTCATTTCGTTAAGTAAAAATCAATCAATCAATTTTCTTTGAAACTATGAGATTGTAGAGCACCTAAAAACCCCACTGCAGCGATTTTCATACACACACCCAGACTTGCTTTCAATAAAACACACACTCGCATAATTGCAATCAGTGAAATATATGAAAACAATATAAAACACAATGACAAGTTGTTGTTGCTCTAGTTTTTTGTTTGGATAAGCTTCATATTTAAAAGCACAATGTTCAGCTGTCAGAAATAGCAGCCTCCTCTTGTTATATTTGCAGCAACACTGGCTGCGATCACGCTTTTTTGTATCGCTCGTACTCTCCATTAAAACAACCTGCTGCTCTTGGCTGAAATCAGCCCGTTGTCGCTCCATTTAGTGCGGTAGAATCATATGACGCCAAACGCCTCCTGTGATGTGAAGCCATGTTGAGCCTCCTTCGCAGTACAGGCCTACTGGCTGACTGTGTCACCTGTCTCATTATCACTGGCTGTTTGTGTTGTCTGTCAAAACATGGATAATTGAAACCTATCGACTTTCTATCGGCCGCGTCTTGTAGCCTATTTCTATCGTGGAAAAGTTATTTCTGGATATCCTATGTTTTTTCGCCCAGCCCTAAAGTGACAAGTGACATAGGCTATTGCCCGTTCATTCATGAGAAATCATCCAGGAACACTCTCAATCAAACAAGGTGGGGAATGAGAAATATGCGGCACTACTGTACAGTAGTTGGCTCATTTTAAAAACACACCGGCAGCAGCGCCCACTGAGTAAATTAACTGCTGTGTGGAAAACCACGCTGTGGTCTGTAATCGCGGTGCAGACGGGTGTGTTTGGAGCTGATGAGAGGATCGAAAAAAGAGAGTGAGACGTATAGCTGCCGTCGTTACATTTTTCTCATTGAAAAACTATATGTGACAGTGGTGGTCCTGTCACTAAGCCTCCAATTGATCATGTGCCCTGGCTACTTGGCCAAGGGGATGTCCCTTTGGGTGACTGGCAAGCACGCGTGACTCTTACCCGGGAGGTGAGGGTTCAATCCCCACCCGGGCCCTCTTCACCTTGCCACATTCTGGCGTTGTTGGCAGGATTCTCTAGATCTGCCACTCGCAGACCAGCGGTATATCGTAGCACTTTGTTACCGCGCCCCCGCCACAATTTTGGCGTTGTCGGCAGGATCCATGTAGCACTAGTGGTGGGTCCATGGATTCCTAATGTGTGGCAGCCTGCGCGGAAGCATGAGGACGTGCTTGTGAAAAGAGGTGGAGAGATGTGACAGTGGTGGTCCTGTCACTAAGCCTCCAATTGATCATGTGCCCTGGCTACTTGGCCAAGGGGATGTCCCTATGGGTGACTGGCAAGCACGCGTGACTCTTAGGCCCAATCCCATTTCACCCCTTGGCCCTACCACTTACCCCTACCCCTCCGTTTTGCACGTTCACGTGTAGGGGTAGGGGTGTCCCAATTCCCGTTAGGACAGAGGGGTAGGGGGAAGTGGTAGGGCTACATACTGTACCCCTCCAAACAGAGATTTTTCAGAGGCACACTCCAAACGGAGGGGTATGAAAAGTTTCCCAGAATGCATCTTGCGGCAGCCGGCAGCGGTGGCTGTAAAACGAAAAGCTGTTTTATTTCTTGCTGTAGCGCTGTTATTACGTCACTTTATTAAGTTTTAATATTTTTTCTTGCGAGAAAGTAACTGTTTAGGTCCCAAATGTGCGGTTAGTTTACCCAAATGACGGCTGGTTAGAAGTTTGCTCCGACGATTTTTCGGAGAAGTGAAGCTCCAGGAGGAGCGGCTCCTCACAGAGGCAGCAGCCGGCCTGCAGCGCTGCTCCGCCGGCCAAATTACGTCCTCGTCCCGGTCCTGCCGGGAGAGAAGGCGATCGCTAATTAACTTACCCGCAGGTTTTTAGAGAGTTTAGAGTTTTTACCACCGGCATGTTAAATTCTTTTTAGCATTTAAATGTTGGTCTCATTGATGAAATCTGACAATTGTGGCAGTAGCATTAGTTTATTTGGATGAAAAGTGAATTTTCATGTATCAGACAGAGGAGCAGGCAGCGCTGCCTCTGGGCTCTGTACGTACAGAAATCACCACATTTACATCAGTAAATAAATGTTTTACAATGAACCGATCAGCCTACATTAAGTTTTATCTTATTTTATTAAGTTATATGGTACACGGCTATTTGATTTCTGGCAAAAGCTCGCCGCATCAGCTTACGTAAAAGCCAGTGAGACTACGTGATGATGACGTATGTGATTGTTGAAGGGGTGTCCCAATTCGGAGGGGTTGACTTTCTACCCCTACCCCTTGTAGCTCCGTTTCAAGGGGCGAGGGGCAAGGGGTAGGGGTAGGGGTAGGGGTAGGGGTAGGGGTAGGGGTAAAAAAGAGAAATGGAATTGGGCCTTACCCAGGAGGTGTGGGTTCAATCCCCGCCCGGGCCCTCTTCACCTTGCCACATATAGGCCTACTGTATTATTATTATATTGCATTCCCCATTCGTGTTCACTGCTCCGTGCTGCTGTCTTATGGAGGTGTCCTCCTGCTCACAGATGCCATCTGGCGGTTGTTTGGGCACATTGCAGCTTCTGGTGAAAACACAATTACTCCTCAACTAAAAATCTGCGTGACTCTCCCGTGACTACTAGTTACGCGTGAATCTCACGTGAAACCGTCCAAATGAAACTAGTACCCACTGTAGTATGGATGCAGCCTTAGAGTTTAGGTATAACAGCTATCCTTTTTGTGGTCTAAGCACATTCACAACATACAGTTCACCCTCTTAATCTCCTGATGACTCGACGTTCAATATTCCATTAAAAAGACACAGACGAGAAAGTACATGCGCCAGTTGTCTGCATTAGTAACGGTATGGCTCTAAAGTTTGTGAATGAAGTGATGGTGAGAGATGTTTTCATAATCTTTAATCCAACTTTATACAACTGTGTCATTAACACTGTGTTTTCCACAGCCTGTTTATTTGACACATCTGTGTCATGGAAGATTTAGCGGCTGTATAACTGAGCCATAAACTCAACATTAGCTTTAGCAAATGTCAGTTCTGAAGACACCCGACCATCTGCAGGACAATATAAAGGCCCAATAAAAAGCAATGAGTTATTGTGATGATTGATCATCATGTAGAGGTTGATAGTTTCAGGTCAAACGGCTGCTTCAGCTGGATGCCGTACAGAGAGTGGAATCTTTAATGAGGGGTTATCATGCCCCGTGTTTGTTACCAATGTAGCACACCTGGTATAGACACCTCCCACTCATTTTGCAGGCCTGCCATTATTGGGCACCTGCTGTTGTTCTTTGTTTGGATGACTCAACAATACAGAGCATGAGGAATTAATGAGAAAAGGGAAGGAGGGTATCCTGGCTGTTGGCACATTAACATCTGGCCGTAGATTTTTTGAATGATCGAAGCATGAGGACATTGTTCATTGTGTTTCTGATGATTGTTATCAGTGTAGAGAACTTGTGCATTAGCGGATACGGACAAGTCTTTTTCATACACATGCACGTCCAATCCAGCTGTTGAGCTGTTGAGTAACAATGTTTTTGTATAAGGTCGCCCCTTAGTCACTGTGGCTTTCTTCTTTTCTAAAACCCTTTTATTGGTGGCGACCAACTACTAATCAACAAGCTTTTGAAATGAGAGAAATGCCAATAAAGCCACAAAGGGTTGACATCAACCAGTGTATGTATGTTGCATCTATAAATTCCTCCTCCATCACACCAGGACTAACAACCTAATAAAACCCCCCTTGAATCGTCAGTGGGGCCAGGAGGGCAAGCACTAGGAGCAAGGGGTCAATTGCTAAGTGTCCTCCACAGATGTACAGTGAAAAAAAAAACTCAATTTAAGCATCTTTTTATTTTTTACAATGTATAGTTGTAACAGGCATTTCATTGCTTGTGACCCGGTGCACAGTGATGCATTAGCTGAGCATAGATTGTCTGTAGTAGTCTTGAGCACTTATACTGTATGTAGTATAAAAAAATCTTTATGCAAAGTCATTTAGCTATCCACTTAGTTCATATGGTTTCAGTGCCAATAAGTGTCACTTTCACATTAATGCTGCAGAGTTTTTGTTTATTGAAAGGCTTAGTTCTAATAGGTCAATGCCTGAACCAAGTTAAACTGCACAGGGAACAACGTCGACCAAAATATTGTAGTTTTGTATGCTATGTTAAATTCTGAATAACATGATTCTCAGAGGTTTTTTTTCACAGTCATACAGTGATCCAAAAACTCAATTCACTGGAATAAGCTGCGACTTTCATTTCCATTGAAACCGTACCTCGTCACATAGACATGTCAAGACTTCAGCAAGGCGTTGTCACCAGCCCCTGAAGCAGAATTCACAATGATGCTGTACAGGTGTCTTGTGAGGGGCTTCCAAGAAAAATGGTGCTTAATGCTTCAAGTGGACCATCACAGCAGCATGAAACAATGCCCCCGCCACATCCCTTTCAGTCCGCTCAACTGATGGGTAACTGGAGTCGCCTTGAGAGGAGCCCCGTGCAGCGTTATCAGGGGTGGGAAGGGGGTGTGAACAGCGGCAGAGATGCCTCCGAGGTCAAGCCTTTAATAATGATTACAAACTGGAGCTGGCTGCTGGAGCGACAGGCTGCAGCTGTGGGCCGGCCGGCCTTTGAAGTGCCCCCCGCCTGTTGCAGGGTCCCAGGCCCCCTCGCATGAGGAGACGCTGGAACTATGTGGCTGCCTGTGGGAAAGAATGTCATGCGACGCCAGGGTGACGGAGCGCAGGATGGCAGAAGGGTGGACGGCTCGGCTGGTCCTGCTGGTGGGCTTGTGGGTCCAACGCCGGGGACCGTTGGGGATGGCACAGTGGGATGAGAGAGAGAGAGAGAGAGAGAAAGAGAGAACAAGGCTGTGTGCATGTGCTGCTGTGGTCAAAGTCTGTGTTCTTTGGTTACACACACTCAGGGTGGGGGGTTCCATGAAGTTGCTGCCAAAAAAGCACACAGACATCGACTGTGACAGACACCATGGCTGCAGTGTGAACGTAGTCGTATTTTTTTCCACTACATCCTTTGGATAAAAACATATCACTGCTTATAGATTTGGTACATTAGGTGCATGTGTGTTTGTGTGTGTGAATGTGTGTATCTGTAAAATTCAGCAACAGTGGATTACATTGGAACAGCGATGTCATGGCAAATAATTCAATCTAACAAACTGATGCACTACTTTGATAAAAACTAGATAAAAATCTACAAAGAATTCATATGTCTGACACAGTAGTCAATTATTTTTAGGCAGCAATACTAAAGGCCTTTTGTCTAGAAGACACTAGTGCACATGCATACTTGTATACACCTATCAAATTTAGTTTATAGCATTTGACAGGGAGAAAATACAGAAACCTTTTAACCTCTATTGTGAGATGCTTTTAAAATGGAGGCAAGATTTATGGCTGATCCTATTTAATTACTACCTGCCCGATTATGTTCCGAGTGAATTATTATGCACACATAGTTTCTAGTCATATCAAGGCAACACATCAAATTATTACTTAGCTTGCAAAATGAACATTTGACAAGAAGACTGCCATGATTTGCAACAGCAATGATAGTGGTGGAGAACTATGCAGTGATTCAGTTGGCTGCCTTAAAATCCAGTTCTAAAGTACAGAACACAATGTAAAGCCTCTAAAGTCAAAGGTACATTGGTAACGCCACGATTCAACATCCACGCCTTAGGTTTTTCCAGAGCTTTCATGAAAGCACACATTTAGATGATATTTTAATATTTTTGTAAAATTTGGTTTATTTTACAATTTAACAATTTAATTTAATTGGGGTAATAAGCATTGGGGTAATTTACTTAACCGTTTACAAAAATTACTCATGAAAACCCACCACAACATTAGTAATATTAAACCCATCAACCCATCAAATGTATTTGGAAGTGATGGAGTCTTGTGGATTTTAATAATAGGTTATTAACTTAATTGTGTCTTTTAAATGGATGGTAGAAAACATTATTACAGATATGTGGTAATAACGAACGTATTTTATTTTAACATAAAATAGCAAGTAGCTCATTTTAATCTATATCTTTTAATCAGTTTTTATCCTCACCAGTCACATTTGTGTAAAGCTTTGATAAATAAGAGACATGACATCACCAAAGACACATACAGATGCAATAAGGAAGTTTTACTCTGTTAGGTAAATGGAGAAAATGAAGAGGAGCAGCTCTGAGCAGAGCGCAGCCATGACATCACCCATTCCATAACAATGATCCATTGTGTTGTATAGGCTTCTGCTCTCCAGCAATGGCTGTCCATAAGTTTTATTTGGCATTTTATAGCCGTTAGATCACAGCAGCTCAGTGCCATGCTCAAAGGTGGCCACTTGCTGATAGTCCACTGAGAGGGCGGCAGGAGAGAGAGCCCCAGAGGGGGGTGGAGGCTGGTGAGAGGGAGGGGATGGAGGGGTTTAAGGGATGGTGGGGGGGATCCACTTCTGGCAGACAGAAAGTGAGAGTGTGAGAGGGAGGGATGAGAGAAAACGAGTGTGGAGAAAAGACCACCACCACGGTTAACGCAAGTCCCTGGTTTCAGCTCAATTTCTTCTGATGCAAGAGCCGGCCTTTCATCTCCCTCACAAGGATTTCTGTCCTATTTCCCCCTAACAGACACATAATTGCCAAATGACGGTGAAGCAAAACGGCTTAATACGCTGCAAATCCTCTCCTCTCTGTAAAGGAAAAAAAAAGAGGGACAAGAATATGAAAGCAGAGGCCTATTGCTGCATCTCATGTTCATTTGAAATAGAGCTTAGGCTTTCAGAAGTGGCGTCCAGGATGTTTTGATGTCATTGAGGATTTCAGAATAATGTGTGTAATGTCAGCAAAAAGTGTGATGTCACTGTTTTGTCCGTGAATGTCGGCTTGTGACGGCCGCTAGACAGGCTCCTGTGCAGCTGCAGATATGAAGTATTAGGCATCTGATTAGCAGAAGTTCAATAACAATAAGTGTGTTTAATGGAGGAAGGAATCAGAAACCATGAAATAAAATCTAACTCAAACTGAAAATTGCATTTAAATAAGCCTTCCAGTTTCTTCGGCGTAATGGCCATGGCTTAGTTTTTGAGATCATAAATACTTTTACTAGTTAAGTTCTGTCCAACTGAAATATAAGTGCAACCAGGGGACATTTTGACTGTCTCTGTTGTTGTTGGAGTGAGCAAAAAATCCGTCTGAGAGATTTGCATGTAAAAGTGACCAATTGGGCCCATTGGAGGAAAGTTGTAAAGCCTTAACATCACCAGAGAAAATAGACAGAAATATATTATCTGAACACAGAGGCCAAGCAGTTCAAATGTCAGAGAAGAAACTAACTTTCTTTCTTTCTTTCTTTCTTTCTTTCTTTCTTTCTTTCTTTCTTTCTTTCTTTCTTTCTTTCTTTCTTTCTTTCTTTCTTTCTTTCTTTCTTTCTTTCTTTTTCCACATTCAAACTGTTAAGCAGTCTGTTCCAATATACTTTTCTGAAATATTCAGAATCCAACTATGATCTATTGAAGCCCATTACTTCAACGTAATTGCAAAGTAAACATACTTCAATGCAGATTAAAGGGCTAACTTTATGCTACTAGAGCAATGACATGCCCCCCTGTTCAGATATTTTAAGTGCCCTGCTGCACCCCCCTCCCCCAAAACCCCGACTTTTTACGACCTGCTTCATAAATGAAACCATTCTCCACAAATGTGCCTATGTCCTCTCCTGTGACCAATAATAATAGCCTGAGTCTGATTGAGTGTGCCATAATGTAATTTGGATATTAGACTGGGTTAGCTGCATATGTATTGGCAGACCTCTGGTCTCTGTGCTCAATTCAACCGCAGGACTTAAGGATAATGTTTCCCCCTACCACCATTAATATTAGTGGCTTTAAATACTGCCGAGACACCGGCCGGCGAGTAATATTGTGCTACCTGGCACCTCAGTCTGTTGACATTAAATCCTATTTCTTATTCAATCTCGTATGCCGTCATTTGAAATGTCTCCCTGGTAACACTTGACTGTTTGCTAACACACTGACTGTGACTGTCTTTGAGTCAGAGGGAGAGTGACTTTACAGAGTTGGTATTTGACAGAGCAGTCACTTGAGGCCTGTTTGAGACGCAGATATTCATAACAATCGCTAACTGTCAAATGCAGCAACACAGCTTAGATTTAAAATCTATGGGCGAAGCGTTGGACAAGTGGTAACTATATGGACTTTGTGAGACATGAGCCGCAGTTCCCTGATTTACTTGCTGTCTATTCCTGTGAAATTAGGTACAATAAAATACAAACTCTAAAAAAACTAAATCTGAATTTAATCAGTGATCAAATCATTTGAAATGTCCAAGTAGAAAAACAATCTGCAATATTACTACATGCATTTATAATGATTCTTAAGAAAAAAATGTGTCCTCAATGTGTCCTTAATTTGATTAATTAAAAGTCAGTTTGAAGACAAGAAACTTTGCGCAAGAAGTCTCATAATCCTTCTTGGTTTCATCATGGTGATTATTTCTAGATTTCTCTATCAAAATTCTTTTGTATTTGCAGAAGTGAAAAGCACCTCGCTCAGCAAAACAATTTTGTGGTTACTTATCTTTACAATTCCATCATGCAACTTACAAAGTCATAAAATAACATGCTTATTGTGAGCTTCCGGGAGTGATGGCACACTGTAATCAGACATTGTGTTCTCGCTGGCTGTATAAACAGTTCCCATTTCAGCAGTGTGACTCATTTGATGCTGTACTGTGTAATTCAGGTTTGGCATAAATATACCCCTTTTAAACCGACACTGACCAGCCTTCATGACAGAGACGGATGCATTATCTAAGCATCGTAACCTCCAAAATAAAATTACAAGGAGGAAAACACATGGTGGATGTTTTCCCACTTGTAATTCCCACATTTAATCTGTCACTTTTTAAGACGCCACCTTTTTTTTGTTTCCTCAGTGAGTTACCTGTGAGTGCACCTGCAGGAGAAGTTGTTATTTAAAGGCTGACAATAATAAAAGCTTGCATGTGCTGATAACGTGCGGAGTGATTTATTGATTCGACGATGGATTGATTGATGGGATGAATCAGCGATTGCCCATTCGACTGATTTATTGATTGAATGAGTAATGGTGTTCACGCAGTGTTTTTTGTTGTGTTGTTGCACAGCAGTGATTTATGCAAATACATGGTTGCAGTGCACATATAAAAAGAAAACAGGCATTTGCTACAGCTTTACGCTGATCAGTACTTAATATACGGCCTTTCATCATTTTGGACACAGTTCAGAGCTTTGTTGTTGAACTGTGGGTGAACAATGAGTAACAGTCAAAAATGGAGACACCAAGGAGACAAAGAGAGACAAACGGGGGAGAGAGAGCGCTCATGGCCTCCTCCTCCTCCCCCTCCTCATTTTTGAGGGATACATGGGAAATGAATCCAGCGATTGTTATGTTTCACCTGCTGTAAAGTCACCCCAAAAAACACAAAGCTTCTCTCCAACTCCTTCAGCTTGCTGAACTACTTAACCCACTATTACATCATTTCAACTGGATGTGCGCCAGACAGCACTTGGCTGCCTGCCAGCTCACTTTCTGTCTTTCTGTCTGTCTTTCTTTTTTTTTTCATGCTGCACACAGATGCAAAAGTTTGTTGCAGTCTTTCTTACAGCCTTTATACACTTCATTGCCTGCTGGCCACCACATTCTCGGCCTGTTGCTGACAGTCTGTCAGAGCTCTTTGCGAGGCTGACAGGTTATGTTTTATTTATGCCAGTGCTCACCTCGTGCATGCCACTTGAGAGACGGTGACACCAAATTCTCTGCTGAATGGAGAATTGTATGTCTCTCCGAGTAAACCCTACAAGAGAATGCATGCTGAAAGATGCCCTCCTCCTTATCAGTCAATGGGCGTAAGTCTATCAGCGGCTAAGGCCTGGAGGAAGAGCTCTGTTTTTTAACTGTTATGAATAGGTGCTTTTCTTGCTTCCTTTTTCTCGAACCCTTTGCCCCCAGGCAGATACTGTCTCTGCTTGAGATTAACACAGGTCTTAAGGGTGCAGGGCTGAGGGAAATAAAGCTGCTGTGTTTAGTGAAAGGTTTTGGGGTCCCCAAAAGCAAGAATTATTGTTAGTCACACTTAATTCTCACTAAACAGACCAACTTGCAAACAAATCATTCTGTTGCTGTGGTTGATAGTCACATGTTTTAAGCTGTTAATATTTACTCCTCTTGTTGTTGCTTGTTATTTTTACTCAACCATGATATAACATTTAAATTCTTATGAAGGTTTATTACAGTAATTTGCATAATTCTCCTTCAAAACTTAAATGACTACAAATAATCCAGTGACTGAATTGATTAATAGACTCACAAATTAATTCTGACAAATTCAACACTGCAGCGAAGGATCAAAACAAGAACATAAAATGATATAACATCAAAGTGTTTCATAAGGCCACAGGCAGGGCACCTGCATGTGCATGTGCATGTGCATGTGCATGTGCATGTGCATGTGCACTACAACTGACTAACCGACAAACTAACTGACTAAAGCAAAGCATTATAACAACATGCACAAGTGCTCATTAGCGTAGTTACCCTGTGTATTTATTATGTGAAAGAACAAAAATTACTACTTACTTACTTTACTTTATTTGTCATTGTCATAATAAGACAGTTATAAATAACAACAAGATATTGTTTAGAGCAGCTTAACACTGACACAGAGCTATCATAGATGGTGCAAAAAAAAGCATATTACATTAATGTCCGGAGGAGCCCAGCAGACGTGCATTGGGTGCATAGTACAATAATAATACTAATACATACATTTATAAGCATGCAGCATTTTTATGATTTAACTTTTTGCAGTGATTGATTTTCACAGATAACAGAACAATTACTTTAACTATAACGTACCTATTGTCTTCAAATCTATTGCACATTTTGTCCAAGAACATAATGAAACTTTATTATTCCCTATTTCTAATATTTTTTAAATTATATTAATGAAAATCATTTTTAGATAACCTGCAAGTCTGAAAGTGCATTTCATTTGCAAATGATCTTATGATATAATTTAGCAAGAAAATCACAGATGGACACTTCTTCATGACTTACTGTAGGTGTATGATTGATGTCATGAACTCTTAACATTATAAATTCCTCAGTCTCTGTCAACATTTTTCCTACAGTAATGATGTGATCAAGCCCCGTGATGATTAATGTCACTGTTGACTGAGGCTAAGTCTTTTCTGAACTCTGTTTGTACACGGAGATGTCCAAGCATCAATCTGTCCACAACAGGTTTATCAAGCCTACTGTACTAAGCATTATCCTTTAATACTGTACACACTGCTATGGAAAGGTTGAAGTTAATCTCAACTATGCACATTTGCACAAGGAAAATATTATTCATTGTTTGCACAGGACTCTGATTTTTTTTTTCTTCTCCCAACACAGCATATAGTGTTATAGGTTCTCAGGTGAGAATGGGGCTTACGCATCCAGGTCCAAATTAACTCTAAGGTCTTTTTAATGGAATTGTGCTTTTTGTGCATCTTTCACAGACTATAAAAATGATTGATGTGTATTGATAAGGTGAAGATCTGATCATGTGAATGCAGGGGGAAAATTGGCATCACAGAGACAGGAGAAAACAACTTTGAGCAGTGGAAAGAAAGAAAAAAATCAGCATACCCGCCTTGTAAAATAAAGACAACCTCTTATTCACCTGGCAAGAGAGGAGCTGAGCATGTCCAGTCCTGATAATCAATGCCAACACAGTGATCTCACCTGTTTGATTGAGCTCTTGGAAAACAGTTTATACTCTATGATAAATTGCCTGAAGGCACCGCATCCAAAATCAAGAGAGGATAGTTTCCATGTAACTCTTTTGTAATCTGTGCATGCATCTGATGAATTAACAGCAACGATTGACTACTGTTCAGTTTAGATGTGCAAAAAAAAAAGCCTCCTGAAGTTAACATTTTGTGCGTGTTGTGAAGCAAAGCGCTTTCATAATCAACTCATCTACCCCTCATTCTCCCGAGAGAATGATTTACAAACTGCTCACCGTTCACACCCAGCTTCATGTGTTGACAGCCACGCCAAAATGTCAAGCCCCTGCGCAGATACACACAAACTCTGCGCTTTGTCAACCAGTTGTGTAATTGATATTTAATTTATAGACGCCGAATACCTCACAGGCAAAAAGTAAAGCTGCAGAGGCCTGCTGCAAGGGGTTTGCAAGGGTGTAGTGATGACGGATTTTATGCATGTCATATGACATTTCACACACAGCACGATTCTCCCCCCGATGGAGGATGATCGATGCTCCTTTTCTCGCAGAGAAAATAAATATCGTGTTACACACAGACAGGTGTTTCCATCCCCATGAATCCTTACATTAATTTTGCACTTTCTCCCTGGTTTATGGTGCTTAAAGAATTTGTCCCAGGTTCTCAGACACATGTCTCCTTGTGTAGAACAGCGGGGGGGTCACACCTGAAGGCAGTGCTGAGCTGTCAGCTTTTCGACTGGGAATGTACCATGAGCAGCTGTAATTCTTCAACAAGTATCACTATTTTTTTTTCTTATTTTTTCATTTTATTAAAGTCAAAACAATTCTGATCTGATTCAGATTCTTTTGGAGATTGAAAAAAAAAAGTTTTCAAGTGATATACCAAAGGAAAAAATTGGACAAACTAAACCCCCCCCAAAAAATTTGCTCTTGAAATCGCTCTGCTCAGCTTAGCTATTGCACATGCGGAAATTAGTTTAAGGGCTGAGCATGTAAATGAGCAGCGTGGAGTGAAAGTTCCATTTGAAGGACACACCTGGGCCTTTAGAGGCTTGTCAACGATTCACAAGTTCAGCCATGAAATCCCCGGGGACGCTCTCTCTTCTCAATGGCTTTATTAGTGCCTCTGCAGTCAATCCGGCTTCTCTTGAATGGAGCGACACTTAGAAGTGCGATGAAGTAACGTGGGGCCCATTAGCTCACAACGCTGCACAACGCCACTGGTGCCGAGTGATATTGCCAGCAGCTGGGTCGACAACATCCAGTCCGCGTGATGTTAGGAGCTGTAAAGTGACCAAGAAAGGCACCGAAACGCTTTTCTGTGAATACGCTTTAATGAAACTGAAAGTGCAGTTAAACATCTGGCATCCGAGAAGTTAAGAATAGGCGAATAAATAAACATTCTTAGATATCTGTGCCGACATTTTTCTTTAAAGCTTCCTGCATGCCGGCCTCGGTAGACTCTACTTCAACTATATAAATAGCAGGCTACGTGCTATTTCTGAGGGTATTTTTATGATGAATGGAATCATGCTTTCCTTTGTAATCTGAGAATCAACTTCCTTGAACTTTTCATCTGGTGCTTGACTTTATGAATGCGTGTCATACACTGAAAAAACACAAGGTCAGAAGGTCACTGTTATCTCTTTCAATCAAATTCACCTTGTGAAACTGATCCATTGGAGATTTAGTTTTGTAAATTGAATGTGTCCTTTCATAAGAGTTGTACTTTTTTTTTTAACCGCTGCCGCTTTGGAGGAGAATTAATGAAGAATGAAATTTTCTGCACTGTGAATGTTGCAAGAGGTGTATGTGTGTGTGTGTGTGTGTGTGTGTGTGTGCATGGTCATTAATGTATGCCTGTCACAGTGAGGTGATCTAGAGGTGCTGAAAAACAGACCACTAAGCTTCACCAAGGCCTTCGCTGTCTCTTTCGCCCACATTCCTCAGCTTAACATGTCAAGTAGAGAAACACATTATGATACTGCTGTCCCTGTGGGTATGAATTAAGCATGTGACAAGCGGTGTGTGTGCGAGTGGTGCGAGTGTGTTTAAGTTTGCCCTGTTCATGTAAGGAATGTCCCCAGTCTACCCGGTCGAGTGGAACTGCATCGAAACCAGAGAGAGAGAGAAAGAGCACGAGTATCACGTCAGCCCGGCGAGCAGCGATACTGAGAGACCACATTTAAGAGCAGATACCTGCATCTCACATTCACTTCACTTCACCCTTTTAACTCGTCTGTCATCTGCCTCAGCAACTTAAGCAGAAAGAAAATTACATGCTGCGAGCAGGGAGTTGACACTTCACATAAAAGTTCACATGTTCTGCTGCGTGGCTGCGCTCTGATTCAAAAAAAAAAAAAAAAAGCGAATCTTTAGCTCGGAGAGGTCAAATGAAACTCTTAACCTTCCATGCGCCAAAGGGAAATGGTTTTGTTTAAAACAACTTGGAACAAGGAAACAGAGCAGCAATTAAAATTTATGGCGGAATACGACAGGCTAATTTGAAGCTGCCACATAATAAAAAGAGATCTGCTGAAGAAAGTGATCTATATTTAAAACTCACGCAGCGGCTTCACAGACTTCGCAGTGCAAATCTTTGCTTCTGATAAATAAGATTTTGTTGAAATGAGCTAAATAGTAAATACTGTGCAATGTGTCTGTAAGTAGACGTGTTGCAAGTAAAAAAGTAATGCATTTGTTTGGAGAGCACATAAAATAGTAAACCAAATGTTGATGAAATGGCTTCAACAGAATTTTTTTTTTGAAAAAGCATGAGCTAATATCAGAGAGATTAATCTGTTCTAATTCTTACAAAGAAGGAGACAGAGATGGATGATAAGAAGAAAAGGCAGAAAGAGGGGCAGAGAGAGAGAGAGAAGGGTGAAAGGTAAACGATTAGTTGCTGGTATTTCACGCTGGATGATACTTGGCTGGGCCTCCCTTGTGAAACTGGCTCTCTGTGCTTCAGTGACTGGGCCCTTGTCCCTTCAGGCTGATTTACACCCAACCATTTCTTTTTTTCTCCGCTCTGTTTGTTTGCTGGTTTCTTAGCAACTGTAGGTTGTTTTCCTAATGTACTGTTACCTGTCCTGTTTGTCTTCTGACGAGCAGAGTAAATTGACTCGTCTTATTTATTGCCCAATAACATCGTTGTATTTGGGGACAGTACGACTGGTTCCATCTCGGAGAAGAAGGAGCTTTTTGTCTGTCAAGGCAGTTTGAAACACCCATCCTTAGTACTGTACACATGTTATGCACTTCAATAAGAGACGTGGTTCGGCTTTGCGTAATTGCGGCATTTCAGGTACCATATGCCTTGTAATTTGGTATTTTTATAAGAGCTGTAACACTCGAGTGAATGTCTCATTTCCTTTTATTTCTCCTTATCAAAACAGAGTAAAAGGCAGAGCGCGGCTCTGACTGACAAGCTGTGGGGCTTGTTGATTCACCCAAACTGCATTAATGCTAAACCATTACATGCTTGCTCAATCCATCTTGGCATGACTAAAGCTTTGTCATTGTCCGTGGAAATGCATCTTTGGAGAATAGTTTTTACAAGCGTTAGGTGCGGCCATTCAAAGATTGAGTAATATGTGGCCTTGTGAAGGCAGATGGGTGTGAGCCGCGATTGTCCCTTTTTCATCCTTGAGCGCCGTCTCATGAATTAATCTCTAACATCAATTTATCATTCCCGGACTTTTCTTGTTTAACACTCAGAGGGACAATAATGTGAGTCCACTGGGTGATATTTTGATTTTACACAGCATTATGTCAACTGCATTTACAAAAAAACACGTGTTATAACATGTTCACACGATCAAGTAATTCAAGGGAACAGCAACTTCACGTATTTTATTTCCAGGAGACGCAGACATTCACAGGGCCGTGCGTGTTGCACCTGCACCTCAGCAGTACTTTTAAGAGAGGCAGTTAATTGTGAACGCTCATTCCCGCCTCCCTTCCATTACCACAGCATTAGCAGTCATTTGCACAGTTATCCATGTAAATAACTCCCATTTTTATTAACTTCTCTTGACACCGTTTTCTTGAAATCGGCTTTTTTTATGGACCACTTTTTCAAGATAATTGCATTGAAGTGAATTACTGCACATACAGCTGGTTGTAAAGTGCTTGCAGGGACAATAAAGCACCTCTTGGGCCATGCACACATTCATGTACAGTTGGAGACATCTTTTGCCAGGGTATGAAGTAATGGTATAAAATTCAAAACATGTTTCACATGTGGTGCTTAAAAGTGAAATTGCTCCTCTGGTGAGAAAAATAAGGAAGGTTAAACCAACATCAAATTTCATTTAAAAAAAATCTTACTAACGTTTTCTTTTCTTCTTTTAAAATATCCACATTATGCTCGAAATTAGGCCTGAACTGTCCCGTCTCTCTGCGTCTGTGTGGCAACAGGTGCGGCCCACTGTCTCCTCTGATGGATATAATAGCTGCTCTCTGGCTGGGATTCTCAGAGGCAGCGTAATCCAGCCCTAATCTCCCTGTAATTCAGGGAGGATTGTGTTCTTCAGATGAGCAAGTGGAAACCTTTGCTGGTGTGTGAGAGTTGAATACGTCTAAATTGGCCCCACATGAAAACCAAGCGCTGGTTTGTTTTTTTTCTACCATGTCTGTCTTTTGAAAATCTGTTTTAGTCCACATCCAAAATCCAGACTCAGACCTTTGGTGGTAAAAACAGATGGTTTTCTTGTTTTGCTACTGTTTAAGGACATTTTCTTTTCGGGCTTTCATGTCTAAATCTTGGTAAATGCTGTTTATCTCATTTGGATGTACTTTATCACACATGGGTTCTTTGCCCACACATAAAACTTGTTGTAAAGACAAAATTATCTAGTAGTAACACATAAACATACCGGTTATTTTTGCTGTCTAAGACATTATATATCAGGACAGGGAAACATCTTCATAGTACAGTCTGTGATCAATAATAACACTGATGAAAAGAAAGATGGCACTGATAACCTGTGAGTTGTTTTTATTCCTCATGATATTCACTTCTATTTGTGTTTTCTACTTTAATAGGGTTAAGATTATCCTATTTTCCTTAAACACATCCTTCTCTCCTTGGATTTCAGCCTCTGTTATTTATTATCATTGTCAAGGTCTGCAGTGAAATCCAGTTGTGAATCACAGCTGGATTTCCTGTGTTGGAAGACATGCTTTATTGAATAGATGCGCTCTCATGTCACACACACAGTTGATTGATCTCTAGCGTTGCTACCCAACAGTACAATGCCAAAAACAACATTGTCACAATTAAACGATCTTTAGTAGGGGTGTAAGAAAATATTGATACACAGAAGTATTGTGATATTTCGTTTGGCGAACAATTTACACACAAGCATTCACAGGGGTGGTTCGTTTTTGTGTTGCATTTAAACCCCTGACTGCTAGGTGGCAGCAGTGAACAGGTCTGTGGCTCATCGCATTAAGCATAAGCTAATTTAGCAGTCAAAAAAGGGAAAAAAGGCTATGTATCGTGTTACTTATAGTATCGCAATGTGTCGCAGTATGTCACAATATATCGTATAATTGCCCCTGTATGTGTGTGTGTGTGTGTGATAGGTATTGTATCGCCAGATTCTTGCCAATATCTGAAATTTCTCATGCTGCCTTTCACCGAATACTTCACTTGATGTTTTATATTTCAGATTAAACGTCCTCGTGTGTCAGTTTTTCTGTTCTAGCCCGGTATTCAAAATATGCAAAAATTCAGCATTCATCATCATGTTAGCATTAGTTTACGAGTTCCATAGGCCCTGCCACAGTTTCCACCATACCTCAAAGGTCATCTATTTTTTGCACTAATGTACTCTGACGAGACTGTTGCCTGAAACATGCTCTTCCTTCTCGTCAAACGAGAAATAAATATATACTCAACAACACGTTTGACTTCCTGAGTGTGTGTCAAATAAATAGTTACAAATGACTGCTGACTGAACAGGATGCTTTCTACTGGCATGTGTCACAGTGTCGTCAGTCCTACTCACTCCGAGCACTAAGCTCACCCAGCAGGTTGCTGTCAACACACGAGTGGCCAAACCAAACTCACACAAACAAACACACACGTACAGAAAATGCACACACCTATGTGCCGACATACATGCACACACACACACACACACTTATCAACCAGGATTACTGTCAGAGAGGTTTGTACCTCATGACTGACTGAGCGAGGCACGTACATGTGCCAACAATTTCCTTTCACCTGGGGACAAAGTAAAGGGGGGAGGGAGAGGAAGAAACTACTCAGAGAAGATGATGGGGGAAGATACCAATAGTTTATTTATATGGAACATCTTTTTTTCCAAAGGGGAGATAGAGAAAGAAGAAAAAAACTTGTAGTGTTGAGATGATAGATTTATGGTCTCAATGGGAAAAAAAAAAGAAAAGAATTTGTGACAAGGATCCTTGTCTGATACTGTAGCAATTGGAAACTGAAGACCTTCTGAGATGTGGATCTACAATGCTCCAGTTTGGGATTTTTTTCCATAGTCTGGTTGTGGGAGGTCTCCAAACTCACTTTGAGGTTTTAATGCAATTACTGTAAGAAAACAATAATTTATGTGTGCACTATGCCAGAAGAAGTCTGCAAGACCTTTGTTCTCAATAACTCTGGACTAATGCTACTTTTATAAATGAGCAGTGTAACAATCTTGATTAAACTGCTAGAAGAAAATAGCACTTAAAAAACCAAAGATAGTACTTTTATTTAATCTTTGAAACATTAGACTTTGACTAGATAAAGACATAACTATAAATAAAACTCTGTGCAGGACAGAAAAGGCAAAGACAGACACAGAACAAACGTCATGTCTTTCATCTGTATTCAGATCTGGACTGAAACTTAGTGTGAGGAAATTTTTCTTAATGTGAGGAAAGAGTTAAGTGTCAAGGATGACAGTTAATGGAAAACATGTAAGTGTCAGGTGTTATTTACTGTATCTCTTGGCTGCCGCTCTGTTTGGGTAACCCTGCACATGCACAGCAATCTGCAGTAAAGTGTGCATATGCTCCACCAAGCCGCCATACCCTGGATACTGTATCATGGAATATGGTACAATGCATGCATGCACTTGTGTCTGTATACAACCAATTAGTGCATGCCATTGCAGGTGTGTTGCATGCAATGGTGTGTGAATTATAGACGGAACACGCACATTTGACGCATAACTGTACATTGGAAGTAAATGTCAACAGGTTTATGACTATACAGGTGTATGCTTTACCCTGCTCTGTCATGCAGCCTAATGTTGGACAAGCACAATGCCCTACCCTGGTATTAACGGCTGAGTAAACCATTTATGTCTCACAGATTGTGTCAGTCAACACCAAACACTGGCTTTCTTTGTGCATGGCCACTCAAGCTAACAGAAATTTACCAGATGTGTTTTGAGCCAGTGTTGATAAAGATAGCAACCATTAGTTTGTATCTAAGGCCATCTGCGAACAATAGTCCCCATTGTGTTTCCCTGACTCAACCTGAATACCTGAAATGATGCGCTGTTATTGACAGCAGAGTTGTGTTAAATTTGTCAGAACACACCACAAGATTTCAACAGAGACATCGGGTTACAAGATTTAGTTCCAAAGTATAATTTTGATCAAGACACCTGTAGAACAGAAACTGTGTTGGATATCGTACAGCGTTATGACATGAACACACAGTGATAAGATCTGTAACAATCACAGTTATTAACTGCAAACATTTACTCAACCACAGTATGGATATTTCTGATCCAATGTTAGACATTTATATGTTGTATAAAACAATTTCACATTCAAAAATGCAAAGGACACACATATTATTAACAATCACTGGGCAGGTAGTGACAGGTTACAGTGTATATTTTTTGTGTAAATAATCTAACAGGAATATTCATAATAGTAATAACCCAATTATAGTAACAATGCAGAAAAAACAACAATCAAAGTTGTTATTCCTGGCTTACTATGAATAAGGTGTAAAGTTAAACAGTTATTAGTTGGATTTGTTTGTTTGGTTGTGTAATGACCCAGATTGGGTTGACTTGATGAAAAATAAAGTATTGAAAAACAAAAAAAACAAAAGGAAGAGGTCATAATCACAGCAACATGAACATGACACAATGACTGACTGAATTCTGCAATGGATATGAATACTTCTGCCGTCATAACAGCCATTTGCAACAGTGCCTCATCACATAACCTCAGCACAGAGTGTGGTGACAGCACAAGAGTGTTTTAACAGCAGGAGGTAGAAAGAGAAAGGGTTCAAGTAACAGGGGGTAATCGCTGAGGAGAGGGTGGGTGGGAAGGGAAGTAGAAGTTGTGAGACTGAAAAAGTCCATTTGACAAAAAAATCCATTCCAAATTGTGTAACTACCTCTAATAAAATATAAAACTGGGACTGTAAGAGTAAGGACATTTTTGCTTCTTAGATATGACTGTGTGAAAAATAAGTCCCAAACAAGAAATTAATTCAAGTATTTTTTCAGTTAGGTGTTTGACCCTATCTCACACTAACCTACTTTGAATTAAACACTACAAACACACATCTTATCCAAAAACTCAAAAAACATTTTCTTTGACACTCAGTGAAATGTGACTCCGTCAGAGGTGAGGATGGGTCAAAGCCATGTTTAGATAACTAGGTCTGACAAGTTCACCTTTGACCCCAGCGCCCTGCCGCTCCGAGCGCTGGATGAGGAGTAAAACTAAGAAAACACTCTCCTCTACACCTTTGTGTTGTTTTTGATCTCATTCTTCTGTCCACCATGAAATCAGTTTGCCCCTGAGCGAAAAGTCGCAGATGCCTCTTGGGTGAATCTGTGTGTGTGTGTGTGTGTGTGTGTGTGTGTGTGTGTGTGTGTGTGTGTGTGTGTGTGTGTGTGTTTGTGTGTGTGTGTGTGTAGACGCTGGAGGGCCTGAAGGGTCATCGGTCTCTGCCATCCTCTTTCTTCCCTCTCCGACATCTCAGAATGCCACAGCACATGAGAGGACTGAGGATTAGAGAAAGTGTCCTCTCAGATGACTCGTCCATCTGTCCCCAGGATCGAGTTATAAGGAGTTGTGATATTGGGCCGATTCATTTCAATCAACAGCAGATCCAATTCAAATAAGCCCCTCAACTGCAAGGAAAATCCCCCCTGAGGCTCTGTTACCGTGTTCCTTTGGTGGAGGAAAATAACGCAGTGACATTTTTTTCACTCTTCCTCTCTCTCTTTCTCTCTCTCTCTCTCTCTCTCTCGTTCTTGTTCTTTCATTTGGTGATCAGCCAGCTTGGCTGTTCCTTTTGCTTCATCATTCTCAAACCTAATAGTAAGGTCATTTTCATCATTTCTTCATTTCTTCCAGTTTGGTCACTAATCAGGAAGCACCTCGTCTCTATTTATCATGGAAATTGAATCATTACCACCCACACCACAGGAAAGAAAAACATCATCATTGCCTAATGCATTTTGTGGCTGCATTTATAGTGATTGCCATTATGCATTTTAACAGATGTGAGGGGTTAATGATAATGCTTTGATCTTCTCTAAACAAGTTGCCTTGAGATTTGACCTTTGAACATTTCCATGTTATACCTCCATTACAACTGCGCGGCATTGTTCCAAAATATGCCTGTAGAGCTAATTATTTTCTGCCAAACACATGAACAATAAGGAGAATAGATCATGTATTTAAAAGCTTCATTATTATTACACTATTGAACTTTGTCCACTTTGTCAGTCACAATGGGATTTGGCTGCTTTCCACAAAATAGGATTTTAAATGATCTGGACTTGAGATTTCTCAAACCTTAGAAATGCTAATTCCTGTGTATGTGCATACAAGTCTAAGCTAATGTCAATCAAGGATGTTAATCTTTTTACAGAGGAAGAAAACAATTGCTTTCATTTGGACCAGTGTTATGACAGCTGTCAGAAACCACACCACGGAAACAACTGATTGCTGATTGCTTTTCTCATTTTCATCAACAAGAATCCTAAAAAGGAGTTTTAAATTGCTCTAAAAAAATATTGAGCACACATGATATTATTCTAAAAAAAATAAATAAAAAAAAGACAGAGGAGATGGCATGTCACGTGATGATCTGAATAGAAATAGAAGGAACCTGGTCCTGGTATTGTTACATTACATGCCATCTAAAAGACTTTCATGATGCTGTCTATCATACGGCAAAAAGATTCCATATAGTTGAATGAAAAAGAGAGAGTGAATATAATTGTATGACACTGAACGTTACAACGATGCCTGTGACTGTGACATTAGTAGTATCTCTTCCAGTCAAAACATGTCATTAAAGTATCTTATACAATTCATTGTGACATGCAGCACAGTGGTGCACAGCAAGAATAACCTGAAACATGTTGACAGATGAGTAATAAATATAGCATTGGCTTCTCCAACTCCAAACCGCCACATCATAGCAGTCTTTGGAGATGTGGGATACAGTTTACACGACCAGGGTGTTTCCAGTGCATGCTGGGATAGGCCCCACTCTTCAACGATGGATTAACCAGAGTTGCAGTGGGAAAAAAAAAAGAATGAGAAAAAAGAATTAAACAAGCTGGGAAAAAAACTGAATGAAGAGTGATCAGATCGTTACACAAGTCAGTACAACACAGCTGAGTCAATCTGTACTGTAAACAAACGTGTGACACGCAGACGTGCTGTTTCACACACTGGAGCAATTTAATGCGCTTAATAATGGGGTTTAAAAAAATACAGCAAAGGTTTAAAAAAAGAAAGAAAGAAAGTACACAAGTGCAATTTACATCAAATTAAAAAAATATTATAAAGCAAATAGAGTTAAAAAGGGTAAAGGGACATTAGCAAATAATAATAATGATGATGATAATAGCAGCATTGTCTTGGGATATTATGCACTGTCAATGAGTGTATTTCTTTCACTGGCCTTTCCTCTTGGCACACGCTGACATTGTGATAAAGTGTATCTGTCATTTTGTCAGTTAACACACACACAGACACACATTCTAGGACGTAAACCGCTCCAACGTATCTCTCCTCCGTCTGCCATGCCCTCATGTTTCATCACCTTTAAGTGCTTATGAAATTATCTATATTAAGTGATGGCTCAGAGCCTTTTCCTTTTGCTTCATCAGCCAACAATGTTGTTTGTGCAGTCAGTCCTCGGGGCAAAGAGTGCTCACCTTGTCAGGGACAAGGACGAAAGACACCACCTCCTCATCCTCGCTCCACGCCCACTCTTCGTTTGTCCTTTCCTCCACCTTCCTTTATATTTTTCTAACTCGTGAATGCGTGTGTGTGTGTGAGTGACTAATTGTGTATGTGTTTCGGCCTGCGCTTACACCCTGAGTGCATGGCGCGGTGCCAGACGCAGGCAGATAGCATCTTGAAGGAAACATTACAGTGTTGCATACTCAATTCAAATTACTCAAATGTTTATAGCAACCAGTGCCACAACAGGTGGAGAGGGATGGACCCTTGGCAGGCTGGCAGTTCTCGCTCTTCATGGGGCTGTGGTTTCTGATGCCTCGTGACAGCAAGTCAAGAGGAACTGACTCACATGAGAGTTACATATAAAGACGTTTTTGTCTGCAGCAGGGAAAGGACTGAAGGTAAAACGTTCGCACTCTCATGTTACTGAAGTATAATTTGCAAACAACAGCCACGACAATTTGATTTATAATAGCTTTGACGCAACAGGTTTTTTATTTATTTTTCAAAGTGCACCTTGTAAAACAAATTGTATGCAATCATTATTATTACAACTTTATTATTGTTATTTCAGCGCGTCCCTTCTCACTTGCCTCTCGTCCCACATAGCAGCTGCACTGTACAGAATTTTGATTACTCTTATTATGAGATTTATTCAAACACCTAAGAGTGAGTAATTTTTACTAAAGTTGCCCACAATAACTAATCATGTCAACCCCTCTATATGATCTGTAATTCTCACTTGTTATTTATGACAATGATGAGTAATACTGAGTATATTTTCCTTTCAATAAGCCACAGATGAGTCACGCATGCATCTGCTTCACATGTAGCAGCCTGTATGTGCTTTGGCCACGAGCACAGCTGTTTCAGCACTTCTGATTCCAGTGACAGCAGCACAATTATCCTGATTGAAATAACGAGTAATCAAAATATAAGTAGTTAAGGTAGAACATTTTGCTTATTTCATTCATAAAAACACATCGGGGGCATTCAGTAACTGATAGGAAAAGCATGCCAGTTTTCCAGCTCCACCCCACGTTCTGTTGACTCCACCTCCGAGGGCTGACGGGCGGCTGACCCCTGGCTGCTCCCTGACATCAGCCAAGGCAGAGGAGCACAGAGCCCCCTTTCACGGGATCACTGACATGCTGTGCTGTCAGAGCAGTTGACAGAGGAGAAGCTAAACATGTTGAGAAAATAGAAGCTCCTCGCGGCTTGCCAATCACCAGTACCCATCCTCCGTTTTTTTCCCCCCAAGTGGAAATATTTGAAGAAAGGTTAGATCGCTCACCTGAGCTCATTACCTGCCTGCTGGCCCAACACTACACAGTTTAAGTGACATTAAGTTCTTTCATACACACACACATACACGTTTCTCTTCGGAAAGAGGGTGTCCACCCACAGAGAAAAGGAAAGTCGATTCTGTCAGCACAGGAAAGCATCCTGGTGCGGATTTGTGTCAAAAAAGAAATCTTATTCAAAGAAATTTTGACAAGGAGGAAGTTTGCTTTGCTCTCTGAGGGGAAGAGAAAACATCAGTTGACAAAAAGAATACAGAACCAAGATAGTGCCTGGGAGAAAGCAAGAAACCCACCATGAGCACATACACACACACACACATACACATACACACGTTTCCTTGGTTCAGTTCATTTTATTTCAGTTGGGCACAGACCTATGAAATGGGCTTTCAACAAATACGTAATTGCTCAGTCATTCTGCCACTCACTTGATCCCACATTACACAGCCGCCACTATTGCGCTTTTTTCCCCAGCTCCTCTTGACATTTCCTTGGCTTTTAGAGCGGCTTCCTTTATAAACTCAAGTCTCAGTGTAAAATGTGAATTACAAGCCTATTGAGCTCAGTTTTTCATGTAGCCTAAATTAAGTGCATTAGAGGCTGCTCTTTACCATTAGGGAAAACCCTGAGTGAAAGCCTTGGAGGAAAGAGGGGGGGGGGGGGGGGCATGGAAAGGAGGAATGGAATGGAGCTGACAAGTAGAAGTTAAGAGATAATATTTGTGATAAGGAATCCTCAATTTTTAGATTATGTTCAAATGGAAAATGCTGCACATAAAATTTTAGATGGAAATGGTCTTAGAGGGTAGGGCTGTTCGAACATGCAGTTTTCTGCCTCACCAGAAAAGTTTGCGAGACAAAACTCTTCGAGATATACGGTGTCTTGTCAGCATTCGATTTGCTGCCAGCTGTAAACATTCTCCCCTCTAAGCCATTACTCTGAAAGGTTTGATTTGTTACTGTAAAGCAAAGCAAGAAACAGCACCGTAAAATTCCCTGTCTGAAATGGCAAATGCGAGTACATCTTTCAAAGGCCAGACCAGGTCACAGCCAAAACAGAAAAAAAAGTAAGACAGAAAGAAAGAAACAGAACAGCAGGCTTTGCTGGATTTTGTATGGATGACTCCCTAGTAGTCAGCTGTGCCTGAGAGTGAGTTATGATCACAGTGAGAAACTCTGACAGTACCCACCACCCACGTGGCCCTTGTCTCATTTTGGATTTTTCTATTCAGTCGGTGCAGTTTGTTTGCCACTTTTTATGAATAAAATATTTTCTGGAAGCACAGGTATACTGTAGTTTTAAGACTGAAGAACAACAAATAGAAAGAGTGCAAATTCCAAGTTTCCAGTTTTCAGTCATTTATTTTGTCTTTTTTTATAGTATATACTGTAAATGTGTTTAAATTTTAGTCAAATTTTCCTTCTTAGGTTTTTGTTAGTTTAAGTCAGTGAGGTGTTAGTTTGTTATACGTTTTAATTTTTTTTTTTTAATCATGTTTATGCATTTTTAGTCTACAGTTGTCATACATATCCTGACGAAGGTCCAGGGGACCGAAACGTTGTGCTTTTATTAAAACTACAATGCAAGTTAAGCCAGTGTGCAGGAGCTTCCTTTGCCCTAGTCTACAGTTGTCACCATCTTTACCATAATTGCAGGTGTCACTTGCAAAGTTTCCGTTGTCAAACAAAGGAAAGGAACTGGTTTGGGGGTTAATAAACAAGACTGGCAGAGGGTGGTGCTATAGGCTACAATATGCATGGCTGTAATGAGTAGAAGAAGAAGAGGTTGTGAACAGGAAGTTGTTTGGTAACTGCCAAAGAACCTGAAGCAGAAACAAACCCAGTTGTTGTAATTTCTAATTATTCATTCATGCCAGCTCGTATTGATCATAATTCATGCCGCAGGCAAAGACAAAGGTGTGAAATTATTCTTTTGGACACAGAGAGCTGCTTTGCTTGCCATGACAGTTAAATGTTCCCTTCATCTGAACTTTAGAAATGGTGGTTGCATAATTTCTCCCATTCATTTGAACAGGTTGTGAAAAACTAAAATATTTTGAGATTGGATGATTTTTGTAATTCATCACAATGAACATAAACTTCTGTTTTTTACACTGCCAATCTGTATTTAAAATGCATTGCCCCAGACTCAATAGATTCAATAAATAAAAATATATATCCAAGTGTAATATTCAGTTTCCAAAATCTGTTATGGGATTTCATGTCGAATGAAAATAGAAATAACTCAGTGGCTGCATAAAATGACAGAAAATGCACCCAGAACTGAAACTTTTCATGCATCTGAATGTAAAGTCTTGACCTTTGGGAACAATGTAGGTTATCATAGATAAAACATGAACAAGCTGAGCTCGCTGAATAAAGACCATGAGGGTTAGTAAGTGGAACTTGAAGCAGTGACATGTAATTGGCAATAATAAGCAAGATGCAAAGTATACCTGATTTGCATTAAGGAGCTAGAGTATGCAAACAAACCAGCATGGTGCTCAAAATCCATATAAAAATGGGCTGCTGCTACCAGTGTAGGGGGTAAGTCATTAGCGACAGTGATCTTCATGGAGGTCTGGAGGGGGTTTGGGGGAGTCTGCAGTGATTTGGACATAGCAGCACACAGTAGCTCCTGGGTAAAACACAACTGACAGGTCTATTACCGCCCATCTCCTCAGCAGGCGGATATACACCCCTGAGCCAGTGATCATGACTTCCATAACAAGCCCTTCAATATGCCTGCAGCAAAAACATGCATGCAACACACACACACACACATATGCTCACTGGTTGATTTATGAGCTTGAGAGCCTTGAGGTGGGAGTCAGCGTCGTCGTCTCCCAGACATGCTGACCAGAGTATGAGCTATCGAGAGAAGACAGGGAGGCGGGCAGCACTGTAATTAACACACTAAATAAATTAGACTGAAACATCCCACAGTACATCAGCAGGGGATGCACTGAGAAATGATTTGAGCACTTAGTGCTAAAGCATCTGTGTTAAGGGATGATTGTGTAAATGACGGAAGTGATTCCAAAGTAAACCTGATTCATAAGATCCTGGCAATGCATGAATGCTTCTTTTCTTTCTTACCCATTTAGAAATTTATACTCCAGATGCTTTTTGTTACAAAAACAAAAAACATCCAGTCATTATCAAAACTGCCCGGCGTGCACTGACATGTGAAATAAATCATTTTTTGAAAGCAATACTTATTTTGGGGGGTAGGATGTTACACTACACTCTGCACTCTTAACTACTTTTATATTTGTCTATTGTATTTGTTTTTACAAGACCAAAATAAACACACTAAACTAAACGTAGATATCAAACAAAACCGATATGGTTCATTGACGTCCATGCATCTGAGGTAGGTCTGAGATCTGTGGAAATCAATGAGCCTCTTTATATCTAATGGCAGTGACCTCTAGTGGGCAGTAGATGCTGCTTTGTGTTTGAAGTTGTGGTTTAAAAATTGATTTTAGTATTAGAAAAACTTCAACGGCTTAAAAAAAGCAGTGAGATGATAAAGGAAACCCTCATCAAATACAAAGAACGTAGGCTGAGTGTAGTGTCACAGCAGTTTGCTCTTCATTGAACGAATGAGTCACAGTGTGGTGCAGCAGAGTTGTCAGGGATAAGAGCAGAATTGGCTCAATACATGAAAATGGAGATGGAAGGGATTCCCCTCTCCAGGTTTAAGGCCATGGTCAGACAGACAACAGCGCTGCATGAACAAGTGCTGCCTGCTCAGTCATTTGAATGGGACAACGTCCCCAGAGTTGTTAAATCCTCTCTCGCTGTTGAGCAGTGTTATCACTCACTAGGCTTCAGAGACAAAGCGTTACACACTACAAGCTTGAACTAACAAGGTCTTGACCACTTTTAGTATCTGTATTCTACTGTAACAGTTTCTTCATTAGATCCAAATCAAGTTGTGATGCAGATGCAGATTTAAAGCATTGTTATTTTTTTTTGTTGAGGTTCAATGTCGAAACAACAAATTATTTTGCATGTGTGATTCATTTGTATTGTTTTCATATTTGTGATTCATCGGAGTTCATGTGCAATTTCCTCAACAGATGAATAACAGCAACAGTGACAGTCAGTCATGTCTTCCCCGTGCACCTCAGAGCCAATTCCGATGATGACCGCCTCTCTTCCACTGTAGTGGAGGACAATGGGGAGCATTGTGTGCATTTCGCAGAAAGCATCCACCTTTATTGACTTTAGGTAAGCCCGGCTGTTGCTCCTGCACTCAACATTTAGAGATAACTTCCTCTGTCATAACACAAATGACTGTGAGACACTGTGAGCTACGCCCACTCCCCCCCTCTCCCATCAGCCCCTGCTAATTACCTGAGCGTACGCTAAGCTGACAGGTGAAGGTGCGCGATGTGTGTCTTGGTGGGTGGGGTGTTGGGGGTCGGAGGGGTGTGCGGGGTGAAAGAGGCTGGCTAGGCCTGACACCACTCCACTCCTCTGACCTACAGCTGAACTTGGACCTGTGAGAAAATAACAGGTTCTCCAATTAGGCCGCCAGTGTCTCACCGCAGGGCTGTTTCTGGAAGTCATCCTTACCTTGCCACACAACAATTAGCCTGCAGTGGTTCACCAGCCTGTGGAGACTTGCAAAGTGCAGCTCCTTGCAGACCTGCCAGCCAGAGCCTCTCTTTTCACAAGGATGTTTAATAGCAAAGTGTTTGTGCTCGATCCCTGGAATTCATACAGATACAGTGCTGTACGTGCTTTAGAGGTGTTTGTTTTCTAGTCTTCAACCAGGTGGCAAAGCTGAGGTGAGGCTAAATAAAACCCGAGTTGGCTCAGTCAATCAAACATTGGTACAATCCAAACAAAAACTACGGTTCGTGTGAACAGTTGATTGAGAAAAATCAAAAAGCTGTTTTCCTCGTCCCTTTGATCAGCCATTTGGAAGTAATGGTTCAGTATCGTTTAAACAATGACAAAACCGAAAGTAGCGTCTGACTGTCAGAACTCATTAATACGCTTGGCTAACAACAAAACGTTCCTACAGCACTGACTGCAGACTTGTAATTGGTTTCATTAGAAGAAGAAAAATTGTCACTAAAATATTTTTTTCTGTTGGTTTTGACAGTTGGTTTTGTCCTCATTCACATTCTGTTATGACTGTTTGTTCCTGACTGCATGGGTCCACATTAATCGCATTCAGTAATTATGATTTTTAAACATAATCATGATAATTATATTTAAAAAAAGACAATAATAATACAATGATTTTATAATTATGAAAATTTTAACTAAAACTATGCCTAATAATGCTAAGATAAAAATGATAAGAAAATAATTTGGAAATATTTTTTAAAGATAAAGAAATTATTTATTTCAAGTATCTGACTAGCATATAGCAGAAAATATTGTATGAAATTTCTGACTTAAACTTAATAATAAAACACATTAGACAAAGGTGAAATGTTTGATCACACGTCCAACAAGTGCTTGGGTTTCTGCACACACATGTGTAGCATACTGGGAGTGTTTACACAAGGCGTTAAAGTGCAGTACACATCACTCAATGCTAACCTCTGCTGTTTGCTTTAGAAATCATCCATGTCCGGTATCAGGCACTAAAAATACACTTTAGACTGCTCCTCTCTCGCTCGGGGTCACCGAGGAGCCCTTAGGTGCACTGCGGGCCCTCTTGTTTGCTGTACAGATAAAGATGATAAATGTCACAACATGGGGTGCTTAAATGCTTTGTTCTCTTGAATGTGATTTATGGTGAACTTTGACTATGACTAATACATCTTCAAAAGCTTCCTCAGTAATGGATCCGCCTGAACTTCAACCTGCCAGAGCTACTGTAACTGTTTGATTTACACACATTTAGCATGACTTGACAGTGCATCCCAGAGTTATCCGCACAGTCATGTAATGAAGATCCTGTAGGCAGCTTTAATTTGTTATTGAACTGTTTTCATCAGATAGGCACACCAAAATAAACACCTAAAAATAGTTTGTGGAGTTTCTGGTTACATATGCAAAGCATGCTAAAGCAGCCGCAGCGTTAGTTCATTGCAGATACGAAGTTTGAGGTTTAATCCTCACTCACTGAGGTGGAGCAATAAAACAGCTCCACCTCAGCTCCAACACAATCAACAAGACTTAAATGATAGCTATTTTATTAAGTGTATTTAAATACATAAACACGCACTTGTATATGGTAAAAATCATTTTACACAAACCTAAAAAAAAACAAGCAAACAAGCTTACCAATCAAGCATTATTTACATCAGAAAAATACTGCACTTTTCATATGGAACGATAACAAATAAAAATAAATCTGTATAATTCAAAAAAGTGAAACTCTTTAAAATTACAAATCTTTGCAAGGAAAGAGAGAGGAGTTTGAAGTTTATAAAGGAGTCAGTGACAGGCAGTTGAAGACAGTGTTATGTTAATGCAGGTCTAACATACTGATTGGGGTACTCATGCAAAGCCTGCAAGCTGAAAATGTCTGAGATTTTAAATGTTCAGCATCTCTGGCACAGGCAGTGATTTATTCCTTCTGAGAATCTGTGACAGCTTAAGAGTCTTAGTGGAACTCGTGGCAGGAAGCAGAGTCGTCCAGACTCAGGGAAGAAAAAGAAAAAAAGATAAGGGACGGCTGTAACATTATACATACAAACTATTATAATCCAATTTAAAACAGCAGTTAAAAATACTGTTTTACATATATATCTGAAAGATCATATATTTTATACTTTATACATATTTCTACAGTATGATACAGTGTATGGCTTGGCAGAAATATTGATTTTCAGGTTGAAAAAAACAAAACACAAGCATTACTGAGCAAATAAAGAACACGTTTGTGCCTTAAAGCTGTACAGAACACCTCCAATCTAAACTTTACAACTCTTTCTCCAAAAACAGCACTTGTAATCAAAAATCACTGTAAAAAATATACTTGCATTTTAAAGTTGTTTTTTTAATCAACACTTTAAAAGCTTTCCTCTGAGACCAACAAGGCACTGTAGCCATTATATTATAGTTTTTGGCAGTGAGGAGTGACTTATGATACATAAATACATAGAGACACTACAGTAAGGCAAGGTTTGATATTTTGGCACATGCATGTGAGGCAGCTTTGAGGATCAGAGGTGTGTGTGATCTTTCACGGTTGAAACGAACAACGAGTAGATGTTGTGACATGTCACTGTGTTGTGATTAAGGCTTGACTGACCTGTTTGGATCTGAAAGATTTACACTCCTTATACTGTGGACCAAAGGCCAAAGCTTTACCGGTGCAATCAGTGTTGTTTGCTCTTTGTATGGTACATTTTCCTGTACATACAAAATAAAAGGCTACATTAGGTAACGATTGGATACCACCAATATGTTTCCAGTCAAATCCCTAAAGCAAATGGCTCTAAACACCACACAGGTTTTTTTTTTTTTACAGTGATCCTGAGGCACTATTTGTTTTCAGCTTGTCATTAGTCTTTGGTTGCTTTGTTCTCACTTAGCTGGCTGCTTGAGTCTCTGACTGCATCAGGAGCGGCAGCTCTCGCTCGGATTCTTCCATCGCTCTGGCGAGATTGTGAGTTTCTGAACTGAGATCTTGAGGCTCCAGCTGAGACGCGTCTCCTCCGTGAGCCAGTGCCGCTTCCTCGGCCACCCTCCTCATCCTCTCCTCCTCCTCCATCTTCATCCTTCGCTCCTCAGCCTCTATTTCCTCTGTGGTGGGAATGGAGTTCTTCTTGGGTCTACCCTTGGGCTTCGTCGGGGCCTCGTGACCTCCTTTGAGCACCTAGGACAACACGTAGACAACCTCAGTGGACCTGGTAATAAATGGCAGCAGCAGTTGAAGGCAACACTTGCTATTATGGTAATTAACAGAAGACATATTGCTGCTGGCTGCCCCTTGTGCACTCATTTATCTTTAACGATTTCAGCTCTTTTTTGTTCTCTGAGCTGTTGACCCCCCGACAAAAGTGTTTGCTCTCGCTGCCGTCATCATCGGTCACACCTCACACCACACTTTGTCTTTCCTCACCCTGTTGCCACCTTCCATTTGCTTCGCTCACTTTTACAGTGCAAGCCAACATGTGCAACAGGTTCGCAGTAAAATTAAAACCATACGTTAGGAAGAAAAAGTGCTCTATTCCTGACAATTTCAAAAGCAAATAATGAAAAAATGACTATTAAATAAAAAAAATGATTTAAAAGGCATTTATTAATTTTCTCATACTCCTTTGACGTACGGACTAAATTAACGTCATGAACAGACAGACAGACTGTCTCGGTCTTTTTGCTGTATGTTGTTCAAGCTTCTTTTTTTAAATTCTCTCATTTAATATTTCCATGGCTGTCATGGCCCTCGAGCACCTCTCACATTCGCCTGCTTTTCCTCAGGAAGATCATATTGAGCATCTACACTGATGACATGTGGTTGCCAACTGTGCTAGTAATATTTTCCAATTAGTTTGTGTCCTCTGCTGTTTTTGCCTGCTAATTTCTATGGAGTGAATTCTTCCTTTTCTTCTTCTGGTTAACATATTGGGGAATTAAATCTGCAACACAGCAGAGCAGGCCGCCTTATGTGGCAGTTTCAGGGACACTTATTATGCTAATGATCAGATTTCACAGACCCGCGTCTTCTCATGAACAGGTGGTGTTCATCAAGGTGAGCCAAGCTGTTCATGAGAAGTTTGTGCAGTGAGGAGGATTCTGTGAATCCTGATGAGTCAATCTCACAGCAAAGAGTAACAGGTTGAGAATAAGAACAAGACAAGACTCTGCTTACCATTTTCTTCCACTTCATACGCCTGTTTTGGTACCACGTCTTCACCTGGAGCTGTGTGAGACCTAGTGACTGGGCCAGGTCTAATCTGCAGAATCACACAAACAAAACAAGCTGCACTTCAGATGGATATCTCATACACTTTGCATGCATAGTAGTCACATGCTTTTATATTGGCACCAAGTATTACTTTCCGCCATACAGTAACACACGTTTTTGCCTGTGTGTTGCCAGTATTATAATCTTAAACACAGAATAACCAAACCTCTGCTAGACCCTTAACCCTGTCTTTGAATCTGACATCAAAGTTGGTTTGCTGTTAGGTCGAGTCTGACACTGTACACCTGCAGCTTAGGAAGCAGTGTTTGAAACATCCGTACCGAGGTCAGTAACCCAATCACCGCACTTGTAGCTGGATGATTGGGGCTTTCGGAGAAAATTCTGAATGCATCCACCACATGTGTTGATCCATGACTAATAGGGCTATTGGTTGGTGCGAAATGTGAAACCTCAGGAAGGGACAGATAAAGTGAGCAAGGCATTCATTTGTAAAGGAAAGGAGTAGCTATCAGGTTGTTTTTTTTTGTAAATGAGATTTCCTCTGCCCTGCTCTTCTTAAAGTCTTTACCAGTCAGATGAAGGGTTTCTCATCCCCACCAGCCCCCCCAGTGAGAGGAACTGTGTTTCATTTTGTGGTGAAAGTGGAAGCCGAGACAGAGAAAAAAGAGAGAACAGAATTGAAAAAGCAGAGCAACAACAAATCCCTGAGATTCATGGGATCTTCTACATAATCTTACACCTTACAAAAAGACCTGAGTGAGTGTGTCTGTGTGTTTCTGTGGATGTGTGGGAGTTTTAAAAAAAAAACAGACATACAGGCAGTCATCTGTCTATCAATCTTTACTATCATACTGTATCTGTCCTTGTCTATAGCAGGACAATGACTGGAGGCAACGAAAAGTAATTGTAGAAGGAAAATAACACCCCCCTTATTTATGGTTATTACACAAATGAATAGGAACAGCATTCGAGTTACTCCCTCTAGGCTACTGCATGGCCGCCATTTTGTTCCATTCTCACACCTTGATGTGAGAAACTTGGGTGTAACTAAATACCTTTTGTCAATGATTAGAATGATGATGTTGATTATGATGATGATGATAATGATGATGATAGTGAGGATGATTAAATCTCTTATTATTATTATTATTATTGGCAGATGCGTAAAATCATTATTGGTCTATGGTATAAATAATTTAAAGTCTTTATCCAGGATCATTTTGGTTTTGATTCTTCCTGCCCCCAACACACACAGTCTCACTTTAAAACCGCAGGGTTTACATGCCAAGAAAAGGAAGAGAAAAGTGAAGTTGTCTTTGGATCATAACAAACCAAAGTGGGGAGCACGCCACACCTTTGATGTGGGGGTTTAAAAGGGGATTTTCTGTGTTGATGTTTTTCCACAAGCAGGGTATTTAATTAATTTTCAACACTGTGTTAGAATCAGATATTTTGACAGGACGCAGTATTTTGGCACAGCCATCCACACGAGTGGTTGGTTTTGATCACTGAGTTTAAGATGAGGCATGGCGCCTTTCCAACAGCCCCAGGCAACCCAAGCCATATTTAATAATGCATCGTGGGAGTTTTCCCTACGGACGGGATGTAAATGGAATGACAAATAAATCTGGTTTATTCCAAATATGCTAATGTCTTCTCAGATTAGATGTGGTAAACAGATACACTGCAAAATGGATACACTGTTAGAGACGTCTGTGTGGAAAGCAGAGCTTTTTTGCATGTCTAAACACACTGTACATGAAGCCAGTTATTTATGTTTTTAATCACCACTGATTTACTCTCCCGTGTCTGCATAGATGAGAAACGTGGGTGGAGTGTACAAACACGGCCAGTCTCTACCTGATGCAAAGGTTCACAAGCAGTTTGAAATTCCTACTGCGCATGTGAAGTGAAGCTTTTTACAACATTTATGGTTCAATACTGTTCGTGAGTTATAATGGAAAAGTAGCCTGCAGGCCAAATATAAAAGTGAGGCGCACAATAAAAGTGGAAAATATGGTCTAACCCCATGTCAGGTCCCAAAAATGACCCACAAAATGGAACTAAAGACAGCGATATTAATATGTAGATTACTTCATCTCATTGTAGAAAGCTACATGTACTTTATATACACCTGCACATGTGTGAAATGATTGGCAGTAAATCAATGTAATACATTCCTGTTTGCTTGTGTTGGCCACCATCCCCGTTTTCTTGAATAAGGCAGTGTTTCTTTGTTGGGGCTTTTTTCACTGGTCGAGAGCTCGGGGTTAAAACGTTACTCCTGTCTCAACTAGAATGCCCTGAGGTAATGCCTTGGCTTAGACAAATTCACATTACAGAGACATTCCCCACAGGATAAATCAAAAATTATGATGTTAGGTTAGCCACCTCTTGATAATTGCACTTGTGGCTTTGTGAATGTGTGGGAGTGCGTGCACTTTCGTAACTCACTCTTTGCCAGGTATGCAGATTATCAAAATGTCACAGTTGAGTGACACTTATATGACTCTGGTAGCTTTCGGCCTGAAATTTAATAACTGTGATGTAAGTTAGCTTTAACACATCAGGGGTTTACTTTCTTGAATGTAACTCACAAAGTCATTTTATGTGGCTTTGAGGGTAGTGTCGTCATGGTTGATTAATTGCCATTTTTTATTTGTGTGTTCTTTCAGGTTTCCCATCTGCATGTGAAAACCCAGATCTACCTAATCCAATCTGGTCTAACAGAATCTGTCCAATCAGATGTGAGACTCTGCACTGGACTGACCTGTCTGGCGTGGACAGGTACTTCTGCTTCTGGAACTTCTTCTCCAGGCCCATCAGCTGCAGCTCGGTGAAGATGGTGCGACTGCGGCGTGGCTTCTTCAGGCGCGGCGTGCTGTGCTCTGTTTCCGACTCGCTGCTGATGCTGAGGGGCGTCTGGCTGGGTGAGGGCTCCGAGCCTCTGGGATGCTGCGGGGAGAGCAAGGACAGGTGCGAGGGGACCCCGCCCGGGGACGACGGCTGAGGGAGGTGGGGGGGCAGGTTGGGAGGCTGCCGCGTGATCACTGAGAGGAGCGGGTAGGCACGTAGTGACGAGGAGCCTGGAAGAGCGGAGACAGTGCGTCAGATGACAGAAACAGAAAGAAATGCATTAAGAGACAGTCCTGGGGAAAAAAAGGAGAAAGATTAGAGATCCTTTTGAATCATTGTCTCCTCGGCCACCTCGGTTGTACCACTCTCAACCACCTGTAATCGCTGAGACAGGTTTATTTTTAATTGCACAGTGTTTGCTGTGAAAAGTGTTATGCTTTTGACCTCCTCCATGTAGAGGGCTGTGATCTTGATGACGCAGGCTGTGTTTTACTCTGCTCCTCTGAACTCTCCAAATGAATGATTATTTTTCAGAGGTTGTTAAATGCTAACCGGCTTCCCATCACGAAACCACAAGCACACACTGAGCCTGACAGCATGATGTACAAGCACGCACACACACGGAGACGCATTCAGACACAGACTGAGCTGTAATAAAATCCAAAAAACTAAATCAAAGTAATAAACTTTTTTTTCCCCCTCTTACAAGCTCTCTTGCTGTTGCACGTGCGCACAGTCGGAATACAACACACACACACACACGAACACACACACACATTTTTGCTCTTTATCAGTGCAGACAGAAGCAGCAAGACGCCAGAATCAATAAAAACTAACACTTGTCTGGAGCCGAGGCGGGAGGGAAGGAGACCAGAAGGTTGGCCGAGAGGATGCAGTGGGTCAAACAGAGTGAATAAAATACCTGCCAGAAAAATCCTTAAAGCTTCAAATATAAAACCAATCCCTAAACCAAAATTTACAAGCAAACTGAGCACAGCACAGTCTATAATGCACGGGCTGATAAGGCGCAGCAGAGAGGACGTGGGGGGGGGATTTTAGGAGTAGAGGAGGAAGATATAGAGGGAGATAAAAGGCTGCAATGGAGCAGAGAAAATAGCAGGTTGTCACACACCAACACACAAAGCGTGTGTGTTCCAGGCCGTCTGTGGTGGAGCTGTCTTCTCAGTCTCCTCATCGGCTACAACACGTATGCATGGACAAACACATACACACACTAATGCCAATAGGAGACAAAGTCAGACCCTGACTTCGATTTTTTGTTGTTGTTGTTGGTGGTGGTGGTGGTATTCTTGTTTCCTGTCAATTACAGCAGTTGTAGGTTTTTTTCCTGAAAGACATTCAGACGATCTGGACTTTACAGAGAGAACAACACCCAAAAATGAAGTGAAACGTGTTAACTTGTCGAACTTGATGGTACAGTAATACATATACATAAACTGTGTACAAATACACCATAAACCCCATTATTCGTTTTAAGTCAAGCATGAGGAGTTTAAGTGCTGCATAAGCAGGCACAGTTGCTCTATACACAGCCACACACACACACACACACCAGACACTGCCTTGGGCTCATCATGACATCATAGTAAGGCGCTGAGGTCATCACTAATCCTCCAGCATTAGATTGCTGCTGTTGCAACAGGTCTAGACAAGAATCTCTCTTTTTCTCTTGTTGTGCGCTCTCTCATACCTTTCCATGAATATTGCTCTTGAGTTTTTCTCTCTGTAAAATCTGATCTGTATCATTGTGAGCCTTGCCGATGTCAACAAATCACCACCTTAAATGTTTTTGTTCCCTTATAGGAGGAATTTTGCATGAACATTTATGCAATTATAATTCATGTAATGGTACAAAGGGGAAGTGAAAGTATCACTCATCTCATTTTGAATGAGAGGAGAAAAAAAAATCTCAGTTTGTCTTCGGGACTGTCAGGAAATCTCTTGTCAACAAAGAGCTTCAAGTTGTCTCCGGACAGTCGCTGAGAGCGAGTGCAAGAGAGAGAAAGAAAGAGAGAGAGCGAGCTAAGAGGGAAATGTCAGCCCTCGTGGTGACTTTCCACTGACAGCAAAGCCGTGGCTCTGACATGTTGTTGACAAGTGCCAGTGTCCTGTCAGTAGTCTACAAATAAACTTTTTGAGTAACTGCAAGAGCGCAACTCAGGCCCATGCAAAAGCACACTGATACTCTTGATAATCACAGTCGGAATGCCGGGACTGGCACAAGTGCTTCTGGTAACCATTACAGAAGACATACCTGCTAAGAATAGATCAAGACGAGCTCTTTGTTAAGCATTCCTTTTAATTCCAACAATCTATTCTATTGATAACGCCGTAATCCTTATCAAATGATCCACATTTTTGAACATTTGATCTGTATTTTATATTCGGAGAAAGATATTTTCTGCATGACCCAGAGTACCAATGCAGCAACTTTTAGACGGTGTCCTGCACCCGATCATCAACATCTGCAGCTCTTCTATCATGCTTTCTTTTTCGGTAACAAGCCGATGATGAGTCACTGTTAAGTTATGAAAACTGTACTTGAACTTTTGTCACGTTTTTCGTATGAAGTGCCTGACGACACCAAGAGACAATTAATTAAACAGGTTCATTTTTTGGCCTTACCCTTTGATCTCTAATAAAACAATGTGATAGTGGGAGCGGGAACATGCCATGTAGCTTCTTTATCTGTAGGTACTAACTCATTACTTTAATTAGAGGCATTCTCCTTCAGGACATGGCAGATAAGAGCAATGTAATGTTTACTGCTAACAAATCAAGAGCATGTTGTTGATTATGATAGACAATAGTTTCCTGGAGCTGGGCTTCTAGTGAGAGGCATTACATTAAGCATAAGCGTTAACTATTTAATGTGAAACCTGATCCATGCAGGTCGAGCTGTGGCAGCTGAAATCAGCCTGCAGCATGGACTGCTTTTAGAACTGATTTATTACTGATTCTTTGTCACAACAGAACCATCTGATGGCAGTGGTTGTGTGGAAATGAGAAGATGTCAAGCATTATCCTTTGCTGGAGATGGAAGATGTGTACAGATTTTGTCTTTGAGTGTGTGTGTGTACTTGCCTGTGTATATATGTGTGTGTGTGTTGACAGAGGCGTAATCAACCTTTTCAAGGCGGCTTTATTCTTAATGGGAGACTTTATTGTGTTCAGCAGATTAGGTTTAAGATGCCGATGAAAACCCTTTTTGCTCACTTGGATTTCTTCTATAAGCCCTGAGCCAGTACCAAACCAGTAAGCAGCGGCCCTCCGGCTGCACACACTCCTACTTCTTTTCTGTTTTGTTTTTATTTTTCATCATGCTGTCAAGTGAGATTATACCTCGGTTGATCTTAATCTCTCTACCCCTTCCAGTGAACACCACTAAAAGCCCTGCCCTGGGTCCTGCTGAGAGACATGACTCCAAATGAAATATTGTAACCTGCCATTACGTCGTTCAGCGTTCAGCACCGGTTTGAGCTCATTGTCTCTGATCCTGCTGTAACTGACAAGGAATCAACTCCATTAACTTTTAACGGATAAAATTAAAGGTATATATTTCAAGTGGCATTAATAAGAATGGGGTGATGGGGTGGGTGGGAGAGATTTTAAAAACCTGACAGGGAAAAATGCAGGAAGAACATTAAGCTAGTATGTTTGAGTGGCATATAAACAACACAAAACCAACAATTAAGTTGTTATCGACTCCTTCACACAACATTATTGGCATTGCTGTCTTTTAGCGGCCTCCGCTGGTAGCACGTGGTTACAACATCCCTCCTTTTGCAAAATGAAGAATTAAGTCAACTTTCATTGTTAAGGAACCGCACAGGGGGCCAAATGCCTCTCTTCGGCCCAGGACCTGTAAGCCTGCCAGCTTCTATATCAAGCTCTAAAAGCCATTGATGTTGGAGAATATACTGTATCTCACACCCCCGCTGCTACAAATAAGTGGTGGGCACAGTGTTCTGATATGCAGGGCGGGTTACTCTATCCATCCGAACGGAGGGGTGCCAAAGCCCAGTCATAGTGCCCTCTAGCATACACCAATCCATATCAGAGGGATGAGGGAATCGCTCTGCCTATTTTTAGCCACCCACCACTGTCATCATCAAATTGCAGTGGCTATTATTTCAGACTTTAGAGCAATTATCCTAATGGTTACTAGAGTGTGCAGTAGCCCTTGAGTTGTTTGGATTTATCTGGAATTACAATTAAGAGTCAGTCAAGAGGTTCTGTTTTGACAAGATAACATGTGCTGCGCCAGCTGAGCTTTGTTATACTATTTTGGCGATAAAAGTACAAGACACATTATCTGTATAGATATAGATCATTATAAACACCGCGCTGAAAAGGAAATGAAAGAAAGTGCTGCATGAAATGTAAAAGTTCTGATTCACATCAAAATATTTCTCTTCTCAAATTAAATACTGATTTAAGTAGTTTTTTTTTTGTTGACGCCCTAAATGATAGGCGTTAAAGATACACCAGTGTGCAGCCATATCTATCTTTAAGTGTTTTTATACAGTTGTAGAACTGACTCTACTGGTTAAGTCAACATTTCTTGTTGCCAGTTCAGAGTCACATACTTCTCAGTGACATTAGAACACCAACAAGACACAATCCTCACATCTTCAAATGTCCAGCAGCGGCAAAACACATTAGAAGAGGTCTCTGATTTATCAGAGCGAGCATATTAATCAAAGCAAATTATATCAAATAGATTAAAGGTTATAGTTCAACAAGGGGCATGTGAAGAGAGGCTTGACTTTATCTTACCATCTAGCCTACTGCCTCTTCATTGACTTTTATGTGGAACTACACCTTATCAGCTCAGTCATTTATCATCAAGCCCTTAAGCATCACTGACATTCACTGACTGTGATTTTCAACACTAAACACTTAAGCTGGTGTGATTTCTGAAGACAAGTCGCTGGAGTAGCTTAAATCATCATAAAGACAGTGTGATTAAATTTAAAAGATCAACTTTAAATAATTCATTAAAAAATGATGCCAACCCCCATGATAAATTAAGCAGAGGCTGCATCATAATCGGTACAAATTTTAATATCTTCATTTGCGCAATGAATGTTCTTCTCAAAAATCACAACCTAGTGACCCCACGCAAGCATTATAACCAGCATAACCTAACACGCACTCCAGTGCGAACGTCTAATATACATTTCACTAATAGGAGATCTTTTTCATGCAAACCATATTTCAAATTAAAAAAAGAAATGTATATCAAAGTAAAACTGGCCTAATGCGCAAAATGTACTAACCAACTTTCATGCGTAAAAGTGACATTTCAATTCTCCAGAAATCTACAAGTATTAATAATCACCTCTCTTTTTTCCTCTTTCTCTATCTCTCTCATTTTAATATATATATGTCCTAATTAGTTAAATGTGGCCTATATGCATATTAATTATGACAGTCCTCTTACCCGAACACGAATGAAGAGGCTTCGGCCGAACAACGAGTGAGGGGCACACAGAGTAGAGGGAAAGTTTCTCAAAATAATCACAAGTCTCCTTGGAGAGAATCTCGTCAATCATGAAAGTCTTGTAGCGCCGCCTGGCAGCCTTCAGCTGACCCGGGGAGGAGAGCCTCAACTCAGCCTGACAGTGCATGGTGTGTCCCCGTGCGCCGTGCGCTACCTTCGCTGCACAAGGTCTCTGTTCGGTAATATTGAAGCGTATATGCAGGTTGAACCGCGCGGAAGAGGCGACTACTGGAGTTCACGCGTTTAAAAAACTCATTGTTTATCTTTCAAGACGCAGCTCTGCTCTCCCTCTCCCTCAGGTGTCGCGGTGAAGTGCAGCAGTAGCCTTCAACTTGAGCTGCGCAGCGCGCCACGGTAGGAATGAACTGACGACGACGTGTGCTCACACCCACTGCTATATAAACCATCCCTGAACACATCTCTGCTGCTCCATCTATGCCCGCTCTCTCTCTCTCTCTCTCTCTCTCTCTCTCTCTCTCTCTCTCTCTGACAAATACATTTATGTACTGTAGCTACATGAACACGGCCACCTCCCAGAGAGCCTACCCCCCTACCACCAAAAGAAAAAAACACTTCTCTATGATGTCATTTTAGTTCATACAACTTGTGAATTCAGTTTGTGAATGAGAATTTTGATGAGAATTCGGTGATATTTTCGGAATAAAAGTTACTATTGTAAACAGGGCAACAATGTCTATCTAAAATGTAATATTTTGTATCATCAAGTAGGCTGAGTCAAATTTAAAAAAGAAACTAACAATATGCATTTTCTTTTATTCAAAAGTTCTATCTGAATAATTTTTTTATTCATATTATCATATAATAAAGCCGAATGTAGGACTACCTTATGTTAAAACTTCTTTATTTCAGTCCAGGCTTTGGTCAGTGTGCAATCTAATGCATTTCATATTCTAACTTTAAACACAGCAGGAGTAAAAGAAAAAAAAAATATTTCTTTCTCTTTCTTCCTTCCTTTCTTTCTTTCCTTCTTTCTTTCTTTCTTTTCTCTTCTCCTTCGAGGACAGAAAGAGTTTTAGATTAGCTACAAGACAACTATATTGTTATTAATAGTATTATCATAATTTTCAACATAATAATAAATAAATGATAATAGTACAATCGTATTAATAATAGGCACGTTAGATCCTGTCGAAAGGAAAACACCAACATTAGGTTATAAATTACCCACTCCTAAAGGAGCCAACTGTCAGGGCTGCGGTTAAAGGCCAAGTCATGTTCCTCACCGATTTGCCAGGCAACCTGACACAGGTGTTATTTATTATTAATCACTAATTGTCTACGTCTGCACCCGGCACGAAGTCACGTCGAAATAAAAGTGAGAAGCGGACTTCTGACGACGTATTTCAAATCAACCGCCGCCAAAAACCAGCGCGAGCGCCTCCAATTCCTCCAACAGCTTCTGGTGCGAGCGCAACACGGGTTTTGACCATGATTCGACTCTGAAATGTGTTTGTCAGTCAGATCAAATAGACTGGAAGAAAAACGGGATATCAGTGTCGGCCAGTGTCTGATGAGTCTGACATTAATGTGAGGAAATAACTCACATACCATCACGTTCAATTCACTTTGACAGGCTGAATCTCTCCATATGCTTCACCCCTCACCAACACTTCGTTTAATTTTCTCATTGTTTTATTTTTCTATAAATCCGCCTGTTTGTGGCGTTTATAGGGCAATAAAATTACGTTTTAGTTATTTTACTTCTCTCATAAGACCTCTGTCACATATTGCAGATTTGAGAATGTATATGTAATTCATTTGAAAGAAGAGGAGGGGGGCTAATAAAACTACTTTGGTGTATTTTTTAGTTTAATTTATGTTGTCGTTTAACTGAAAGCGTGTTAGCCAATATGAAGAAAAGCCGGTGCAGGTAGAGTTTCTAGTCTAAACTTTGAAACGTCGGTGTGCTAAAGGGGGAAACGACTATCATCACAAGAATTGGAAATAAATTTAACTCGCTGGCGGCTTGTGGCTGTCGAAGGCGCCGTGTTCAAAGTGTGGAGGAGGATTATGAAGGAGGAAATATGGGAGCTCTGCATGGGAAAGCTCGGCTTCTTTTCAGAGGTTTGCTGGCTTGATCAAAGAGGTGGGAGATGAGAACAACTGCTGTGGAGCACATTTGACTTTTCGAAGGGGCGGGTGGGGTGGAGAGAGAGAGACAGAAAGAGAGAGAGAGAGGGCCACTGCAAATATAAAAATATCAGGTTGTTATTCGTCTCGGATTTAACTTTATAATAAAATCCAAAAACTATGAAACCAAAATCGTTTTTCTTTGGAGACAATTTCTCTGTAAATCTGCCACCTTCCATTATTATGCATCTTCAGGATTATAGCTATACAGCATTGTCTAACAGTTTCATTTAAATTATTGTTTTAAACCAGCTCTATAAAAATGTGGGATCATTTCATGCAGTCGCGATGAATTTTCACCTGTTTCAGGGAAAAGAGGATTGCATGTGAAAACAGACTGTGGTCGGGTAAATTTTGTTGCTAACGAGGGACCAGTGAACTCAACAACCTGTAGGTTCATGGAGCCAAGATCCGGGAAACGCGGCTGCAGGGAACTCGTCACTTGAGGTTCGGTTTGCGGGGCTGCCACAGGAGAGGGAGGGTCCCCGGGTGCTTGGAAGTGGATCATTGCAGGAGACGCGCTTCTATATAAGTCCACACAGCAGCGGCTACTGAGCGGCCTCTCTAATCCGTCCGCTCCAGGGCTGGAGACGCCAGGCAGATCAACCAATTAAAAGAGTTATGCCACAGCCAGAAGCGTAATAAGGGCCTTCCTAGTACTGACACCGAGCAGAGGATACTCTCTATTAGAGCCATTTGGTAGCATCATAATGCAATCTGACACGAGGCAGATTTCAGGCAAGACACAGAGCTTAGGGCAGAGGGTGCAAATGCACCTCCACTTTTGGACAGCGGGAGATTTACAGGGGGATATAGTTATCGATACAGCGCGGGGGCCGCTGTTAGTGGCATAAGCACTTTCGGAAGGGTAGATTATGACCTCAACACGGACATTAAGGGATTTGATCACCACTTTGTAGTAAGCAAGCCTGAACAAAGACACTGTGGCATCAATGCTGAAAGGCTGATGGCAACATGAGATGTCCAGGATCAAAGCGCTGCTAATTCTGAGGAGGAGCATTAGACATCGTCTTTAAAACCTGTAAACTGACCCATACCTGTGCCATTTCACAAAGTGGTGTGAAGACTCTTCTGATGAAAGAGGACAGGGTGTCACTGTGTTCAACTCCATGGAACATCAAGTAAACCGAAACATAATTGCATACTGTAAAGTGAACAGAGATGGTGACAAATCCATGTAAAGACTTGAAAGCATCCTAAATAGAAAGGTCAAATCTAGGAGCTGATCATGTGGCTCAGATATATTTAACATCTTAATTGATTCAATGAAAGGATGTGTGTGGCGCCACCTGTAGATTACTTTGTAACCCACTGCACAAGTGTATTAGTTACACGTGGGCCATTTATAGGTGCAGATAAGGCCATGTGTGCATGCATTACAGAGTGTAGCATCAACATACAATAGCTCACTTAGTTAACTCGATCACATACTATACAAAGGAGCTGTATATAGCATCCATGATGTACAGCCGAGACCCAGACGTTGATGTTGAGGCCAGATGAAAGACAATGCAACATCCAATGAAAGGAGCTTTATAAGAATGAAAACCTTCATTGTAAAACATTGTTATACAGACTCGGAATAAAAAAATAAAATAAAGCAATTTTTTTTCAAAGAGCAAGGTTAACTGACCTAACAATAAGAAAGAATGGTGCCCTATTGCAGTAATAGTGGTGCTGGTGGAATCTTTAGCTGACACTTAATATGTTTTGAAAAATACCTGAAGATTTAAAAATTCGAAGAGCACCATTTAAATACGAGTTGCATAACATAAAAACCGGCCAATATGTTTTTTGTTGTTTTTTTCTTCTTCTTTTACATGTCTTCCAAATATGAATACCAGTTGTATCCGATTTTTTTTTTTTTTCCTCCTTGCTCTAAAACACTTCTTTACCTCTAAATACATAGAGGGATGTCTGTGAGGTAATACTCACATGAAAGTAATTTACAAATTTAAAAACGCCTTAAAAGTAAACAAAAATGATTCTAAGGCTTGGATTAATAAATCTTCTGACTGGTAGGTTCGTGTACAAACAACCTGAGTACAGATATGTGAATTTATCGACATAATTCATGTTTGTCTCTGGGAAGCTGCGCACAAATTTGTGAAGAACTGAAGTCTTTTCAGAAATCCTTTGGACCTATCAGTACCGTCGCCATCTATTATCTTGGTAGCCACGGTTGCCGCCTCTGTCGTCATGTTGTCTGTGTCCACCCCTGCTGTCGTGGTGGCGGCTGCCGCTCCTGTCGCTCTGATGATAGGTGTTCCGGTTTTGTTGCTGATGTCGGCCAGAACCTGAGTCATCTGCATGGCGCTGGTTTCTCCCACCACCACTGTTCATGTGGGCCGATTGATGCCGGTAGGGTGTGTTGTCGTGTTGCCTCGAGGCACCTCCGCCAGAATGTCCACTTGCAGGCGGTGGCCTCTGCTGAGGCTTTGAGAAGCCGCCGTTCAACTGATCAAGCTGCTGCATGTGGAGCTGCCACATTAGGTTGTTCATCTACAATAAAGGAAAAGACTGTTAAAAGAGGACTTGTGCTCCACACGGTCCATTGAGGCTAAAAGGCTAGTTTCTATTCCCATCATGATATACTGTATATAAATGTTTCCTTATACGTTACTAAGAGGTAGAAGTACATTTTCAACTCAAAGCATCGAGCAGGTCATTTTGCAGCACATTTGTATAAGGACTATTAAAAAACTTAGAAATCTCAAGAGTTTACCATCGCATGCTTCTGCAGATTATCAGGGGATGAGAAGGACCTCTGCATTTGGGGCGGAGTATACGGCGGAGAACTGAACTGGACTGGAGTCCTGCAAGAATAAAGCAAATCACTGTCAAATACTTCATGATAAGCAACCATAATAAGTGTACATGTAATGCCTGGTGCATATCTCATTCTGACTTCTCAATATTTTGGATTATTTAAATGATTTAGTTCACTTATTCATGTTTTGACCGTATTTAACCCTTTTGCATTCATGGAAAGTCATGATTCAATTTTTATGAATTATGAAAACATAAATATGACAATAAATATTAATTCACTACGTGAAACATATTTTGAGTCACATTCACTTATATATTCAGATAGATGTGCAAGGAGCTACTGGAAAAAAATAAAAGGACAAAACCACCAACACACATGCACGCACACACACTACAACAACAGTATATCATCAAAGCCACAGATGTTGCTGACAGGTGACAAGCTCATACTTCAGTGGTTTCATATTGTTAAAATAAACGTCTCATACCATTTCCAGTAAGAGCAAAGCCCTCTATCAAACATGCTACATGTAAAGAACCTGCAAATGCGAACAAATCCAACAACAACTACCTAATCCAACAAAAGAAAAGGCCAGGAAATGAATCATCATTTGACAGGGATGAGAGCGTGGTGCCAAGATCCGTAATGGAATATGTGAAGTCCAGCAGCACTGATAGGAAGCCAAGTCACGAGAAAATTCCAAGTAACTGAATTTACAACTAATGTTTCAATGAGTGGGCTGGTTCTGGTTCATTACATTTATCTATTTATTTTAGCAATAACCGAGCCTTCAGTGGAAATTAGTTAAAGACATGTCTGAATTGGCCAAACAAACTTGTGAGGATAAAAAAACAAGTGGCTATTTCAAAACCATTGCGTATCATTTTACCAAGGAATTAGAGTCATTTTTTATTTCACTGTATAAACACACCAACAGAATTTAAACCAACATATTAAAAGGAAAACCTCAAATACACGAGGAGCAACATTATGCAGACGCTTCCACACAGGTGCACAGCATGGTACAATTGAGCAATTAACCACCCACCATGCTCTGCAGCAGGGATAAATCACTAAGAAGGCCAAGTTGGTTCTGATTTTCTATCAAGATGGCAGGAAGAAAATAGACTTTAAAAGAGTGTTAATTGTTAGGGCATAGGTGAAGGGAGCTTCAGTCAGACTACTTCACTGACTAGTGTTTCAAAGGGGACAGAGATTAAAGTGCCATCATCATTTACCATAGATCTATAGGAAAGATGAGAGTAACCAGGTATAGAAATTGTGGCCAACACAGCACACATTTGATTACCACAATGCTTTGTGTATTAGTGTGATATGTAAAGAAAAACATAGGATCAACGCTTCCTCAGATCACCAGGAATGTCAATACCGAACATGATCAGACTGTCAGCAAGAATAGTCCATTGACAAACAGGGGGATATTATTACAGGGTTGCAGGACCTAAACCCCTCATTATGAAAACTAGGGCGTGTTTATGTGAGGTATACATCAAGACATCAGTACAGGACTGAATCCTTGACCCCTACAATGAGGGGATCTGGTGGCTCCGTTATGCTGTGAGGGGCATTTTTCTAGCATGGTTTGCATCCACTTGTCCCCTCAGGCCTCAATTACACTCCTTTGCAGACATGCAGATGACAGCTGCACACACCAGGGACTGTTTTTGTACTTCTAGCCCACACAGCTTTGAGTAAACCCGACTATAACAAAAACTTTACACTCTCTCGGCCGAAGAAAATTAAACTATCTAGAGAGACATGGGTAACTGCAAATCACCGACCACCACTGACCACCTTTATCCTGTGGTGAAACCTTTTTCCTGAAGGAAGTGGTCTCTTCCAGGTTGACCCCTAGGGCACAAGAGTCACTGAATGTTTTGATGACTATAAAATGGTGCGAGTTATGTGCTATAGCCTTCACAGTCTTCAGATCTCAACGAAAATCTTTTGCACTGATGAGCCAGAGGAACAGCAGTAGTAGTAGTTCACAGACTACGTTGCAGTTCTGGCGGTGCATGGTAGCCAAACACCTTACTAAGTCAGTTTATGTTAGTTTTTCCTATAATTTGTCACCCGTCTGTACATATAAATGTAAATATTACACTGGTCTGATACTTCCTTATTCAACTCTGTTGCCATTACTTTCAGAATTTCCAGCAAATGCTCAAAATGGGCACTGCTGCCTGAAATTTGGCATGAAACATGGAAAGGATTGCATATCGAGTCTTCTATGCGTGTTAATACAGAACAGTCCAATCCCATTTCATGCCACATCTTATGTCGGAGCTCCAACTTTAGCACACAGGGCAATGCCAAGATCATGAAAAAAAACTGCATTTCTAAGTAAAACTCAATAAGGAGGCATCATCTTTGGAGGCATAATTGGCACCAACAGAATGTGGTCAGAATTACAGTAAAGAGTTACAGTACTTCCATGCGTTCATAAATATAACTCATAACTACTGACATACTAAATTGCAAAAGGTTGCCTTCAAGGCAATAAAACTGTGTGCAAGTACCATTACTGCCATTACAGTACAGCCTGCCATTATATGCAAGCAAAATATTACAAAAAACATAACTATATAAATCATTATATTGCTAAAAGGAAGTTTTGAGAACCCAGAAAAAAAAAACTTCAACTGCTACTGTTTGATTGTCTGATCAGTTCAGATAGCTAACAACCAGATACTATAACTGCAACAGCCCAACACTTCACGATGAAATGTTTCAGTCCACACAGCTTACTCCATGTGCTGCTTAACATCCAAGTCAGTGGTAAAGCCACACTTCCCAGGTGCAACTGACAACCATTATAAGGAGACTCACAAATTAAAACACATAATACAAACAAAAGTCTTTCTAAGTAGGGGCTGAGAGTTTGCCATTGCTCACGTTAGTAAGATTTTGTCCCTGGCATCATTGACACAAAATCTGTTCATGAGTCATTCTTACCTCTGGCCATGGGGATTCGGGGTATTTGCAGGACTTGATTTCTGTGAGTTTCCTGGACTGCTGCTATGACTGCTGCCTATAATGGAAGGAAACATACTTGATTAGGAAAAAGAGTAAGCTATTCCAAGTTTGAAAAATAACTGACATACTGTACAAGTATTACAATCTTCAACTTTTATTAGTGGGAGATGAGGAGCACATAAGAGAAATTAAAACAAATTCCTATATATGGCTAATTGTACATCAATCCCACTTGAACAACTGTGACTCATCGAGGATTGAAGGCATCTCCACCTTGCGAGAAATTTTTAACTGATCTCGGCCGGCTAACGTGTTGAGCGTTTAGTTAGCGAAAGCGGCGATGCAACAGAAAATGACTTGTCGGAAAAAAAGAGCCGTAAATCCATATTCCTGGAATAAATACAATATTTTCAATGCATGAGCTTCAAATGTTCATATATGACGTGAAGGGGAATCTGAAAGTTACTAAGTTACTTTCCAGCGATTCTTCACCTTTTTGACATGGTAAAGACATTTCTAAACGGAAAACAGCTGTGTAATTCCATTAAGGCTATTTTCCCCAAGTTCACAAGATCACATTGTCGTGTTGATGTTACATAAAAAAAACTGTTCAAGGTTAAAGAAACATATAAACAAACATACCCGATCTGAACTGAACATGAATCGTCCTCCCAAACAGCGACATCCCGTTGAGCAGCTCCATGGCGTATGGTACGGACACTTCGTGTTTGTAAACAGCAAAACCAAACGTTTTTTGTTTCCCATCCGAGTCTTTAGGGATTTTTGTTTTGATGAGAGGTCCTGCCTGTAAGAACAATCAATCAACAAATCAATAAATCAATCAATGTCGTACCAAAACAGCTAGGCTATATGCTAAAGCTACCGATAGCCTGTTAGCTAACGGAATTACTAACATCTCATCAAATTGTTCACAAAGGCTGCACAACAAACAATGATATTACAACACAGGTAAAGAAGGCACATGACATAGTACCACTTTATAACTAAACCATTTGGGGTTATTTCAACTCTAACTCGCTTTTACTTTGTTAGCATTTCGTCTGTTGTGCTAAGCCATACACTTGACATTTGCTAACAGTTAGCGATAACAGCACCTGTACAAACAGTTCGAACAAAAGCTCCTCCGTCACTCTTTGATCCAAATTTCTTATGAAGAGCGTCCGGTCCGTTTCGTCCTCTATTCCCATTGTGTTTGAACAACTACAAGCACGGCTCTGATGGTATGAATGGTAACGTTTAGTGTATAAAAAGCGCTATGCTGAATATAAACGGAAGGCCTTGGTTGCCGAAAAGTGAATTGCCGTAATACCGGCGATTCCGTCGTAGAGAACAGCGGCAACTTTACGACACTTAAATACAGTTTATTAACCACAGCTTATTAAGTAGAACTTCGACAATAGGGTTGAATGAATGAACATGTCAACATTTTATAATTTATTTATAGATTGCAAATTTCTCAAATTAATAATGAGCAGTGTTTTTTGCTGTCTGAACTATTAGAACAACGAGATTGTTAATGGTTAATTTGAAGGCATGAAACTGACTGTCATGAAATTAAATGGAAAATGTAAAAAGTTCATTCTACAGTGATAGCCTATTATAGGCTATCATGAAAGTAAGGCAAGTACGTAGAAATATGGAATGGTAATTTCTTCATCCCCAACTATTTATTGAAACAAAAGCAAACACCAGTGGTGGGTAGCCTATAGCCTACCACAACAAAAAATGACAATGTCTCATAACTTATCATGTGGCCAAAGGAGGTCCACCTCTATGTCTTTCTGTGACTCTCCCAGTCTCCATGTTGCTGCTGATGACACTCTGTGGCAGGCAACTTACCTCTGACAACATCCCGTTCATGGCAATGGCCAGGTAGCTGCTGTTGATGCATTGTTAGGTGTTGTGTTGGTCGAATAATGTCAAAATGTGAACAGCATGATGAAGAGGACTGTTAAAATATAAATTGTCATTGAACCAGAACATTTTTGTGGGCGATTCATGGATCAGGCACTTGTTATTGTTGCGGTTAATCACTTGGTTAAAGAACAGCATTTTATGTCATAAGTGGGAAGTGAACAGTTGGACATCTAGCCTACATTCAAATGTTTAGAGAAGGTCAAAATAAGTTCACATGTAAAGGTTATAGGCTAGTGCATTTTAGATGCATTTCTGAAATTTCATCTGAAAGCTGAATATCCCTAACTTTTTGTGAGTAGGTATAGTCTATAAATTGTTTGAACTTTTTGAACTGCATATTTGCATAGGACTGGCCTAAAGACACATAACCTTCATTAAAGAATAGTGGTTTGCTGAAAAAACACCTGTCTAAGACACAAAAGGCCTCTTTCACAGCAGACATTTTGACTTGTCATCATAGGAAAGATACCACTGACATTAACAATGGTTCTCTTATACCGCCTGAAGCAGTTACAGGAATCCAGCCATCATGCGTCATTCATTTCTTCCTGATTTACCTGGTATGTTATGTTAAGTAGATAATGTTAGGGAGCAGACTGTGCTGTCAAGTCAAACAATATCTATGAGGTGAATGTTAAATGTTGCCTTTTATTTGCACATTATGCAATTGTCACAAATTCTGTGGACAGTAGGCTATTATTTGATTGTTTTTTTTTAATCATTTAACCTTCTTGCTTTGCATCACCTCCTTCCTTTATTAATTTCACCTCTGCAAACATTAACTCTTCTCTTCTCTTCTCTTCTCTTCTCTTCTCTTCTCTTCTCTTCTCTTCTCTTCTCTTCTCTTCTCTGTCTTTTTGTCATGTGTCTCACTCACAGTGCATCAGTGCAGGTGTTTCTGATTCCAGAGACATCATTGAGTGTGGAGGTCAAGCGAATGGCATGAGAGGCTTGACTTCCACCCTAATCAGATGGGCCTCGGTGTCTGGCCTCCATATTAATTACATCAATTTAAAGTGTAATGATTTTCTCCTTCACACTTGGGAAGCATCGTCACAGATTCTGGCCTGATGATGCCCAAGTAAGAGAAACATGGTAAAGGACATCAGCCTTACTGTAATTTCAAGACTGCCCTTTACTCTTCTTGCTATTTAATTTATACAATAATATCTTGCAGTCTTTGTGACATATTTTTATTTGTGCTTCCATAATCTCATAGTGAAAAACACTGCAATCTTACTCCAAAAATCTTTGCCTTCATCATCTACTGGGCACTGTGCTGCGTAGAGTTGTTAACATTTGACGTATTGGATGTATTGGCGCTCTCTCACAAAATGCTTATGATTTAAAATGCTGCAAGGTTGCAATGGAAGCAGTAAAAAAAAAAGCCGAAACCATAAAACCACACCTGTGCTGTATATGATTTGATGACTAAAGCTCTTGAATCTATTTTTGGCTCCAACATTGCCATTACCCCATACATCTCCCTGATGTATTTCCTCCTTCTATTTTACAGGCATTGGAAGATATTCAGGAGTGCTATGAGAGTGCTATTATACACGACAAGGTATGGAAAGGAGGACAAGGAGTAAATTAAATGAAAGAGACCCAGCGAATCTATACAACCCTCACTACTGTCTATGGAAACTGACTGAATATGCACCGTGTTTTTTTTTTTTGCTTTACCAGTGAATCGACCTTTTGATTTCGAATAATTCAACTAAGATCTTGACGATTACCTTGATTCATCTAAATACTACAGACTATGCAATGCTGAAATGTCTCATAAGCAACAGTAGATGGCAGCATTGATCCAGTGATACTAAATGCCACAGTTACACTGGCAGAGGAGGCATATGAGACGGTTGCTATGCACTGCGGAAGAAAAAGATGCTGAATTTAAAGCGTTCTTTTTTATATATATGTGGAGAAGGGAGCTGGATTCGATTGTCATAGGAATATCCTCTTTTCATGTTTTTCCTTCTGCCTGTAGCCCACTTTCAAGTTTATCATAACATTAAAGGGTTCTGAGTTGCTTGTTCAGGAGTTGGTATTGTCTACAGAAATATTTATCTACAGTACAGTGGAATTTCTATTTTTCAAGTTAAGATAGAAGCTCCTGCGAGAAACTCAGTGGCCCACAGGCATTAGAACACATGGACACAATTAGGCCTTTGCTGCCTTTGCATGTAACATAAATTATGGCTGACAAAGGTTATTTTAACTGATCAGAGGCTTACATTGTTTTTGTTCTTGTGAATAATTGCAGCCCATGTGCATTCAGCTGTTCAAGTTTAATGCACTGTAGAAACTCACAGATTTGCAAGATTTTCTTTTTTTAAATTTGTTTTATGATCCAAGACACTGACGAGCAGAACTCTGATATGCCTTTTAATCTTTCTGCAAGTTCTCAAGCATAAAGAAGTCCATAAATAGTCCCAATTTACACAAATTAGAGAAGCACTTTTGGAGCTAAATATTATATAGCTGTATGCACTTAAGCTTAAAAACAGAACACACTCTTCCCACCACCATCCCACCAGTGCTTCTGTTTTTTTGATTGGATTTTTGGACGCCTGCTTGTGAGACTTGGCTGCATTGTTTTAATTAGTAGGGGAAGGAAAAAAAAAAAAACTTGACAAAATGAGAGCAATGCTCAAGGGCAAGATGGTGACCAGTGAACATTCAGCGAGGTGAGATGTGACAGGGCAGGACACCAGAAATAGGCCATCACCAGCCACCTCTGCTCTGGTCAGATCTGGGTGAAATCTTATGGTGCCTTAATGCTTCTACACAAGGCTGTTGTAATGAGGGTACGTCTCTACACACACACACACACACAGACACACACACACACACACAGTGTATACCCACTTCCAATTATGACCTCTGGCCTGGGGGGTTTGGTGGGGCTGTGAAGTGATTTACTGGTGGCTAGACACATCCTTCTCCTTCAACCTCACCCACCCTTGCTTTAGGCTTCAACCTATACACACAACACACCCTTCCTTCCGTCCTTCCCTCCTGTTCATTAATATTCATAATTCATGTGGAATAAAGTGATTCGGGATCATTAAACGCACATGAATATTTGTCAGATGAAAGTTTAATTAAGCCATCCCTCTTTGGCAGCGTGGTGTCATAGTGTGGCTTCCCATTCAGTGCATCCAGTGCACAGCTTAATGGCCAGTAACTTTATAAGTGCTACTCAGTGCTTATACAGCAATAACCTCCCCCAACTATACAGAGTCTTATTTCACACCTCCTGTGCTGCTATTGGGGAGAATCAATTGATAGGAATGGTGTCTGAGTGGTTCCTATAGTTCCAGTGGCAACGTGTGAATCAATCATAGTTAATTCAGGATAGCAGGAGAGCCACTTTTGCGGTGGATGTCATTTATTATTCAGGGCGGTGGTTGTAGGCTTGCTTTTATAGAGTTGGTAAAGTGACATAGCTATATACTGCATACATATGTCTTTAACAATAGAAATGTGCGCTATAATGAATTCTGATCCATATACAATATGCATATGGTCTGTTATGTCTGCATGAAACGTGAGAGAGATTCTTAGATTACAGCAAAGGCTTGAGTGAAAAGCTACAGTCTTCATACTGAGCTACACAAATTAAACATTACTCATCCCTTCCCCAGCAGAGTAATAATCATTTTCAATCAATCAGTTTCTACCGATTTGCTTCAAATATTAAGTGCAAGACTTCAGGGAAATGTTCTGTCCTCACTTTGTAAGACACATCTGATAAAGTGACTCCTTCCCTCACACACACACACACACACACACACATCCACACACACACACACAGACAAGAGCTCATCACTGGCAGCATGCCACCCCGCCTCAGCACCCCTCTAAAACAAATGGAAGCAAAAATCTTCTGAAGGGTGTCCGAGCCACTCCATTTCTTCACAGTTCTCGCTCCCATTGCAACATGCTTGTTAGCTCAATATCTGTACCGCATGTTGCCACTGCTCCTGACATGCTCTGACTTCATTTTCATCTCTGCTCCCCACTCATGTTTTGTCTCCTTTTCTCTCTCCACACACATACACAGATTAAAGCAGAGAGCCATCCTGTTGCTACAGTGCTGCAGTGCTGAGTAGCAGTATCAGAAAGAAAGAGAAAGAGAAAGGGAGAGAGAGAAAGAGTGTGGGGGGGTCTGGCAACAGCCCCACACCACAAAACGGACTGCGGCAGGACATCCAAAACCTTTTTTCCTTTCCATCAGTGAACTCAAACAGCATCTCTTTACTCCCCAGATCTCCCTGGAGAGGCTCTGATTACTAACATTAACTTACAGTAAGTGATGAAGAGCATGGTCGGGAGCATCTGTTGCCATAAAAAGAAAAAAGGGCATTTCTTTTACATACATTAATTCCTCTTCCACCCCCCACCACCACTGCTCCCCTCTTTACTGTTCCAAGAAGTGAGGTGTCAGCACATTTCCAATGGCCAGGCTCACCCCTGAAGCCGGCCTGTTGAGGAGCAGAATAATGCCCTTTGCCAAAGGTGCCATATGGAGGCTGCTTCATAGCCGAGAAATGGAGGGGAAATGACCGTCCTAGAGGAATAATTAAGAAATGGACCCCATACAGTAGAAAGCTCATCACATCATGAATCTCCAGCCTCTCTGGATGTACGATCACTAACTCCTCTCCACTCCTCATGCTGCTGCCTCTGCTGCTTTTTAAAGCCTCAAACACCTTCAGAGAAGATAATGAGCTCTGTCAAAAGAAGACTGCTTCTCTTGTTTTTCTCCTCTTCCAAAAGTAAGCTTTTGCCCACCCACCCACTTCATTATAACCAACACTGAAGTATCCCCTATTCCTGCTGCTGAGCAGAACATGCCCTTAGGGACAGTCAATATTTTCAGCTCATAACCTATAACTCTGAGCTCAAACCCCAAAGAGGAAAGTTTTCTCTTTGAGGATTCTCATCGCTATGGTAATCAGCCGATAAGAGGATGTTATGCCAAGTCCTTGTGATGCAAATATTTGCTTTACATGCAAAACCTCCAGATTAAAATTCTCTCACTCTCTCTGATTTCCACTTAAGTTCAGGCTAGCAATCTGACCGCCGTCAGTGATGTACAGTAATTGCACTGAGGAAATTACACTCATTGGATAAAGAACCCTGCAGTCAGTCAGACCACCATCTGTAATGTTAGTGTATTGGAGAAATTACACAGGATGTGGAATGGATTTTAATTTATAGTGTTATAATAGATAAGGGAATTCCTCCATTTAGGCAAGATAACACAGCTGCTCTCAAACTGGAGTTCCTCTCCATTGAACGTCTCGTGAGATGTATAAATTTCATAATTCACCTGAAGTGATGGTGTCATCATCCTTGTATGTTTATTGTGCTTTGAAAAATAGACTCTCGTATAAACCATGCATGGGTGGCTCACAGTTAAGAGACTGTTAAACTACCCCAGGCCCTGGCTAAAATTGCCAACCTCCAAGAAGTCAATGATGCAAATGAAATAAAATTTCATTTAGCCTTGTCATTTCATGGAGAAGCTGCCTGGGTGTTTATGGAGAGCACAAGAAGGTCATTTTTTTCTGTGTAATATTCCAGGTGTAAATTAATTGCTTGCACTAGCGCTTGTGGACTACTAGAATCGAATACCAGCCTTATATTGGCATAAAACTGCAGAGCTAACCTTCAAATTCACAGTAAGCTCTCTGGAGACCTCAGAGTTGTTGTTTTTTTCTTCCTCACCCCCCAGCCCCAGCCCTTTATCTTCACTGTCAGGGTAAAGCACATTACTTCAAACCCATGCAGGAGCTGCTCTAGGCTGTATTGTGCTCCTTACCACAAAATAATAGAAAGAAAAGTTCAAGAGGAGTTTGACAGATCCGGCAAGATGGGACCATGTCAAATCCATTGAAGGCTGTTCCAGGGGTTTGGATCTGTCATTGTCACAACTAATAATGTGTGGTCCCTCTATCCATGGCATGTGGGTTTCTCAGTACAAAATCATTCGGCATTTACCTTGACATTCATCTAATTTATTCATGATGTCAGAGAGTGGTAGGTGAGCTATGAAACGACTACATTAGGAGTTAGTTTAGAGACAGATGTTGTGTGGCTCAGTGAGAATGTACCTAAATCCACTATCCAATTGTCATCATTTGTGTGTCAGATTATTTGACAGTCGCACAGTTACACATGTACACAACTGTGTCAATGACCCTGCAAGAATGATTTATATGTAACATTATGGACACATATTCTGATTTGCATGTTCCCTTTTCTGTGGACTCTTTATACTTTTCATTAAACTAATGAAGCTCTGAGTCTGATCATTAATCATCAACCATTAATATAAATTAGAGCTTATTAGACATTATGCCTTGAGTTACTGTGTTGAGCCGAGAATTATAGACAAATAGGCTTTTAGATCTTTACTTTGTCTTTAATGGCTATTTGGAGTTAGCCTATCCTTTCAGATTTCATGAATGACCATGAGCCTCCAGGCAGCCCTCTGGGCACATGCCCTGAGACCTGTAGGTGGATGACAAATGCCACAGAGGCAGGGGGAGCAGTTGATTATTTCTGCTCATTTATCTTTTAAGACATAGCCTGTGTGGGCATCACAGAACTGGCCTACACCAGCTATTCATGAATACACCACAAAGGGTGTACATTAAGTCTGTCATGTTCTAAATAAATGTTAAAAATTTACTATTTGATTGTAGGCTACTAATAAAGTTTCTGAAATAAATAAATAAATCAAAAACTCGTCCTATTTGCACAGCTTACTTCCTCATTTAAAGGCCTTATGCCCCGCCCACCACCACACTTTTGTGCCAGGTGGACAGGTGAAAGGAGTTATTAGCCTACCATGATTGAGGGAGGAAATGACAGAGACCAGCCCTATGTTTGAGCCCAGGACAAGACTCGGCAGTTTGTTGAGTTTGTGCATCAATACTGCCAACTAGAGGACATATCATGAAGGTAAGTGTAGCTAATGCTTTGTTTATGTTGTTTGTTAGCTTCAAACTGGCGTTTCAGTCGGCCGACAGAGGTTATGCTAATGCAAACACTTGCTCCCTGGTAACTGACAAGGTGAGGCAGCAGTGTGTATCAAGATAGTTAGTTGGTTAGTTACATGTTTGAGCGTCAGTCAGACCCAGATTCAGATGAGGAGATTCATGGCAGAGATATCAGAGTGGTATAATTGTTTGCATCTTTTGTTAGCTAAATGCTCTCTCAAGGTTTCGGGTTTATTTTGTCCACCACCAATGCTTCTCATTCATGGAACTGGTTCTGTATGCTAGGCCTACATGACAAATCAAACTATGTTTTTCTGAAACTGTTTTTATGTGATTGTCATTTTCCAGTTCCACGATGGAAATACACACTTTTTTTAATCAAAAACATAGTCATACAGTACAGTTAAAAACTTGATGTTATCCAAGAGTCTCTTGAATCATGTATTACTCTAAAACCTCCAGCCATTTTCCAGTCACAGGATAATGTCTTGCTTTTACAACCCTACCAGTTTTACAAGTGGGCTTTCACATTCATATCGTTTTTATTTGACAGAAAAAATCATCTGATATTTTACTGGCTGCTGAATTGGAAATGTCTTGGTTTTCATTTGAGAAATCTGGTCACCTTAAAATATTTAAAAGCAACCTATCTCTACTTAAGGACTAGTTTGTGTAGAGGAACCGCATTTTCTTTTAGTAGAGTATAAATCTCCACTTTCTAGGCCTACTTTATAACTAGGCTAAGGTTGAACTTGGCTTGAGGAGTGCAGAATCACTGACACGTGTTTGTTTGAAATTATTCTCTTTAGAAATATAAACTGCATTTACAAACTAAACTCAAACTGATTGACAAATCCAGTTTGAATACATATTTATTGATAGAGCGATGTCAGATACATATGAGCTGTTGCCACAGACTGGGGCAGAGATGGGACATTCCCATGACACTATGCCCTCCTGCTTTCAATTTTCCCAGACCACACTGATGCATGCAACAATGCATCAGTTGCCTGCCTGACTAGATTAAAGGACAGAACTGGGGATCTTCCAAAAATAGCACTTGTATCAACACTCCCACCAGCTGCTTCATGCTCCACCCGGGGACATCATATTCTATCAATCTTTCAACCATTTATTGACGGGATGTCCACATAAATTTGTCTGACGGGTGTTGGAGCTCTATGAAATATTAATTTTATATTCTCTGTCTGGTGTTCCAGGATGGGGTCAGGTTCTGACCCTCTGGCAACAAAAAGCGAAGGTTCATACATTAACCAGTGGAAAATGTTGATGGAATGCAGAAGAGTGGGAAATGTATTGATGAGACTGGCTCATATTCCATATGTGAGTGGAGTGAAGTGGAGTGGGGTTAGACAAATCGCAAGAAAGTCACGTTGTAACATGGACAACAGGGTGACCTAGAATAAGAGAGAGATCTCTATGAGAGCAACAGGAATTATACAGCCATACACTGAATCCCCCAGACAACACACACAGACTGTTCAGTGCTGAAAGGTTCTTCAGTGAGACACTGAATTTGCACCGGCTCATTCTCTGTGTTCAGCTAAAAGCCGTCAAAAGGCTGGACATCTCAGCCATCCATTCCCTGCATGTAAGCAACGCTATGACAGGCTTTCTTTCTTTCTTTTTTGGTCTGTTTTAGAAGTCATATATCTGACTGGACAATAGAGTTTCTAATCAGTGCAGTGTCAACAAACTTAAATGCTATTTGTTGCATCTTGATGTTGATGTTAATAGAAACAACAGAGGGAGGCATTGCCTTCTAACTGCAGCCCTTGTAAGGTTACATAAAATGGAAATAAATTTGCATATTTACACTTTGTTTTCTTCGAAGTGACAGCAGTGTAACTGAACTTGGATGAGGCGCCAAGGTTACTCCGTGGTTTGATGCTTCCTATTTAAAATCTGTCGGAAAGTAAATAAATTATGCACATCAATCCATGCAACGAGTACAAGAAAAATGCTGTTGAGTGTAATTATAGCAGCAGACATAGATGGGAATCAGAGGGGTTACAGCGGTGCTCCATAAATCATATCTGTATATTGTAGAGCATTGCATGTGGCTCTAATAGCAACACATGCCTCCGCTTTATGATGGTACATATTTCGATCTAATAACCAGGATCCTGCGAACATGTCATACTGCAGGAGGATATGTAAATAGTAGATTTATTGTTTTCTTTATTGTTTCTCGCAAAGAGTCCGGACAAAGTCATAAACTGCAGCATAAACGTACGTCAACAGACTGCCAGGTGGTGAAGAAGAAGAATATATCAATGGCAGGAACAGATAGGAATTCAAATCCAACAGATTCAGAGAGATAACAAGCAGAGTGAGGGATTTTTAATGATGAAGGACTAATCCTAAACCAATTCTCTATTCATCAGCCGGGTCAGGAGAGTACCATCGCTGCTGAGTGGTGGAGGCAACCCAACTGCAGTGCAAGAGTGACAGCAGGAGAATAAGCAGTGCTTACAATGATATATGACTTTATTAATGGGTGACACGTGAGAGGGGAAAAGGTTGGGACCATCACCACTCTGGTAGCAACACTCCCCCCCCTTGCGATTCCAACCTCTGCTCCCAATGTTTTAATTCGATTATGATGCAGGGACGAGATAAGTGGGCTGTTTGATAGGGCAAAGACCACAAACACTGAGATCAATATTGTTATCTCCTATACAGCAGCACAGTGACTAAAATAAAGGTAAATGGGCATGAGCATCATTTAGCAGAGTGGGAGAAATTGGTTATCCACTTGAAATTTGAGAGAAAAATAATAAATCGGTAAATAAAATGTAGTTTGTGTACCTGCTGAAATTGCTTTGGATTTACACGAGAAATTAAAAAAACATCCTTATGAATATTCTTCATATCCGGTAAATAATAACAACATCTTTAACTTTTCCACCCTGCACAGCCTTGCACTGGGGGAGGTCTTCTTATTATCTTATTTTAATAATTTCCATCTGGCTAATGAGGGTTTATTTTCACTGCGCCCAGAGGCACACTTGTTTGTATTGTTGTATTTCATCACTTGGTTAAATGTTAATTGAGTTTTTCATATCATTTGTGCTGAGTTAATGTCTCACTCAAAGGATTTCTCCCAAATTAGCTTTAAGGGTCTCTGCAGGTGTTTCAATTCCACGCGCAGTGCTAGGATCTGTGCATAATTGTTTGTTGTTAAACCATGTTTCTTCGCTTAATGAGCCGTCTGTTGGGTTTAGAACAATAAACGGGATTGACCCACTGACTGTCTTAAAAGTGCTATGACTTGTATCGTCCAAGCAAATCTTACTTTTTTCATGGTGCAATCATTGCAGAAAGAGGAGCTCTGAAGCATCTGTGGTTTTACAACTTTCCTCTGCCTCCATACATTCAACCCCCGCTGCCCCCATCCCATAAGATCTTTGCCGTTTACCATAATCAATAGACTGCAATTTCAAAATCCTTCTGTCTCATGGCACTGTAATTACTCCAACGTATTTCACCTACAGACATATTAGCATATGCTAATCATACTGAGTGAGATGTGTATGTGCAGTGCAGCTAATGAGATGGACATGTTTAGAATAGTAACAGCCTTTGACACGGCACTGCAGTTTGTTGAGCACCCAGTCAATAGTATAATAGCACTATGTGCCTTAAAGCCCTACAGGATAGCAGGAAAAACACTACAGACATATTAGTGTTTTCTGACCTTAATTGATGAGCTTAAAGCTGTGAGACCCGTACAGTAAATGCATCTGAAACCCCTAGGTGCCTGCTGAAGTATGAAGTTGTGAAAGATTTTCATGCGTTGATATTTGATACTGTTAAAGACACAATTTCTCTGTGTGGGATAACATCTTAGTCAGATTAATGGCAACACAAGACTTGGACCACATTTCAGTATAATAAGGAATTCTTGCTCAAGGGGAAGTGATCAATTAGCCAAAAGTGTCATGAACAGTCGCACTAAAGTAAACATCAGCAAGTTTTTATTCATGTATACCCTCAGTGGATTTATGCAGGCTTTTGTTGACTTGGGTCACGTTCATGGCACTGAAGTTAGGACTTTAGGATTTTGCTTACTTTTTAAACTTTTTTTTCTTATGTTGGCCTTTTTGTTTTATGAAAAGATGAAAAGTTTTTCTTTCTTGGTTTTGAACAATGGATGCCATAATTAGGATTTTGTTGTAAATAATGATCCATTTGAGATACTGTGGCTTTACACATGCAATATTTATGGAGAAAACCCATTAACCACACTTGTACTTTGCACAGTTAAAATGTGAATGGTAATACAATGGAAGCCTGCAAAGACACACAACAGAGAAGTAAAGACCAAAGCCAGAGAGAGGCAAAGATCGGCAGGAGTCAGTGACAGGCAGGGAGGAGAGAGTTGAGGGAAGAGTTGCTCTGAGCATCGCCTAAGTCATGCTCAGGGCTATGAGCATGTGACTGAAACAGTGTGAGTACTGCAGTGGCAGCAGTTGGTAATTACCACTGTATCAGCAACATGTCCTGTGTGTCGTCCATTTCATTAGCTACGCATCCGCTCCCAATATATGATGGGGAAAGCATTATTACCATCTCCTTCTTTTCTCTCATTATACAATTTTCTGATGAAAGTTAACAAGCTGTGGATGAAGAATACTGCATAGCTCATAGACAGAAAAAAAAAAACGAGGCTTTTTTTTTTCAAATTAGAGTACTTAACAGCACATATATAGTATAGTATCTTTGCCACATACTGGAAGTTCTACAGGATGTGTATTTAGGATGTATTCAATGAATGTCATGATTTAATGATGTTTTGAAGTCTGACCACATCACTCAATCCCCATTAATGTTAAAAGATCATGCCTCCTAGTTCTGTTGCAATGCTGAATAGTTTAGAAACCTTTGTGGATATATATATTATTAAAACTGCCCTGCACTATCTCTCTCTCTCTCTCTCTCTCTGACTCTCATTCACTCTTGCACTCCCATATGCATAGTCCACACAACAATGAGGCAAGCAGCAGCCTTTACTTTTTACAGTAAGACATGGTGGAAAGTTTTGTTCAAACAACAAGACTTCCCCAAGGACCTCTCTCTGGGGTAAGGAGTGCAGCTACCTGAAATTTAAGTAGGGTGGATAGCCACAAGCAAAATCCCACTGCGAGCAACGGCAGAGGAAATAGTGTAAACTAGTAAGGCATGAATAAAAACATTAATGCAAATGCAGATGCGCATGCATATGCACATGCTTACCCTTGCACATTCACAACCACAAGCACGCACAAAATTTCTGTTTGCTTTCAAATCCAGAGGTGCAAGAGGGTGTTGTTCTGCTTCACAGCCACATTGCAAAAAGATGAGACTGAGTCAGAATTTGTGTTTCATTGACGTCACACTTGATCCAGACTCACTGATGAGAACTTATAAGCTATAAGATTCAACCACATGGTAGATTGCCAAGGCACTCATTTCCTTTCCATAGAGGCCAAAATAAACCAGTTCAGTGATTATTTGCTATGAAGTTACTTTTTTTTTCTCCCCCAAGTGCAATCTTCATTTCTAATTAGAGGAATGAAATCCTCTGCATTTATCCTGCGTGAGGACGTATTAGGGGCCTTCAGCTCTGCATGCTGTGAATGTGGTGTCAGCGGTGTACATCAGCGCACGCAGGAAGTTCCATTTCTCACAGCATGGATCCCAACCATAGGTGGCAGCCTTTGAATTCAATAACTTTAAAGAGCTTTGGCTTCACATGTAAAGAGCAGGCATAAAAAAAGTTGCAGCAGTTGGTAGTAGATCTGTATACTCTTCAGAATGCCACAGAGTTCAGTTCCAACTTGACAAATCGAGTGCAAATTAAGCCCTCTGAAATGACACAAACATGCCAAAACAGTGTCGACAAATCTCCCAGTGTGATGAAAGTGTCAGTCAAGATAATGTACAACTCCCTCAGTATGTTAGCACCAAGAAACTCTGAGCGTATACAGCGGTATGTGACATCTTCTTAAGCAGAGAGATTGTGCGGAAAGAGTTTGAGTGTATGCGTGAGAGTGGGGTGCGGGTGGTAGGTCCCCCCTCTCATCATTTCTCTCCACCTGGCATAAATCATCCTCATCCAATTATGATAAAGTCTGTAGCCTAGATTACGTGGTTTTACCGTGGGGCAGGGAGAAGATCATTCTTACAGACGTCTTCTGCTGTGAATAAGAGTGAGATTTCATTTGGGCTTCAACGGGGCATGTCCTTTTAATTAATGGGGCTCAGTTGAGTTGGAGACGGTGCAGCTTTTTAAAATGCTAAATGGTTTTTTGGATTTTCTCTTTCTTGCTTAACAGAACACAGACACACACACACACACACACACACACACACACATTTACCTCTCTCTCAGTGCTGTCAAACTCACTCTTGGTGGCATCTGTGATTAATTTTGCCAGCGCTGAGAGGTTGTTCTGGTTGAGTATCAAGTGTGTGTGTGTTTATGAGTGTGTTTGTGTGTGCATGGCTGAGGTTGAAGGAGGTACAGATCAGTGATGAGTTGAGAGACTGATGCTTTATGTCATCTGCAATCTGGCATTAGGCTGGTGTTTTAAATGGGTTCATCGATGCAGAGTTGTTTTGTTCGGGGAAGATTGGGAAGCACAGCACCTCACTCACCTGACATTTGTGGTGAATGTGTGAATGTGGTGAACCCGGTGCATTTGTCCCGGAGGAAGGACAGGTCAGTGCCTTATGTAGGCCGACGTCAGATGGAGGTTAGAGAAATGGGAGGGTGACAATGTGGTAACCAGTCGAGAAACAGCTGCAATTCACAGCTCTGTATTATTGATAGGTCTGTCTATATATGTCTGAATATACAATGTCCTGTTGTTAGAGTAGCATGTGGAAGAAGCTGTTTGACACATGTTCTGATGGATTCCCTCTGAATGGACACCAAGCAGAAGAAGTTACAATTTCTCCAGTGCATTGTGCCAGGCTAATTTTCTTAATATCCATCTTATAGCATGACAAATGAATTTAGCTGTGATGCAGTAATGGCAGGTGGAGTCAGTATGTAGGCTAAGGCTACTCTTTGTTTAAAACAGGCTGAATGTGCACATTTTCAATCAACCTGCACAATGTGTTATCAGTTCTTATAGAAATACTTTAGTATTTTGGGAACATGCATACATTTACTTCACATGAAGTTATACCCAGCAGCCATGTACTCTAGCTTAATACTGCAGGGGGAAACAGTTGGTCTGCCTTTGCCCAAAAATCAGCCCTTAACAGCACCTCCAAGTTCACTAATGAACCTGATCTCCATCACGTCAAGTTGTGGTTTCCAGACAGTTACTGTATGGATGTGTTTGTTTGTTGCCTGGCAACCAGAGGAGACTTTGTGAAAAACACTGCAGATGTAACGAAACATGACATCATATATTAATGATGGAGTTTTTAGAGTTTTAGTGCTGGTAGGTTCTGTTGCCTTTGGACAAAGCCAAGCTAGCCATTTCCCCTTTTCCAGTCGTTTGGCCAAGCCAAGCTAAGCTAAGCCAGCGGCTGTAGCTTCACATTTACTGTACAGATGTGAGAGCGACATCAGTCTTCTCATCAAAGTCTTGCCAAGTGCGTGAGTAGTGTATTTCCCGCTATGTGTGCAACCACTTCTTTAATTCAGAGTAGCTTGGCCAGACCACACATACTAACCTTGCTGTTGACCTTCCGCTATGAAGTGCTTCACATTATCACCAGATCTACAGCTGAAAGTCATTATGGAAAATGAGCTTAGAAATGGTAAATTGCTGATGTTCCATCAGATGGTCGTGTTTGGACACGGAAACAAGGGGCAAAGGGAGAATTCTGGCCGCACTGCAGATAGTTTACCCTCTGAAGCCCTCGATAACCTCCCAACCCTCCCTCCGTCCCCTCCCCTGCATGCACCGTCACCCCCTCGCCCCTTCCCACCTCCTTCCCCCCAACCCACTGGTCCCTGGGGCTACCATTTGTGAATTCATCTCTGCCCTCACAGCCCTGCTCAGCTGTCACATCGCATCTCGCACACGCAGACAGTCAACGATAACAGTGTTAGGGCTTTTTATATTCCATACACCCAGTTTCCACCTCCTGCTACACCAACATGCAGTGTTACCCACAGTTTCTCTCTTCTGTTACCCCAGCACAGCACTGCCTGTTCACCCACTACCCATGCTGTGGTGAGGTGGCATGAATTAAGCTCCCCCCTGCTGTTTCTTTCTGTTTTGATTTTCCTTCAGTTCTCCTCTTAAAATGTCTTGGATATTTTTTCTCACTGAGATGCGATGCCCTTTCAAATCTATGTGAGAGCATCACACGCTGTTTTTTTTTTTTTTTTAATTTAGACTATTTTCAGTGCCGTTGCTTAAAAAATAATTACAAGGAATATTGAATGAATCATCTTAAAATAGCAAATCAAGGAGGTTTAAACTAAAAAGCTAAAATACCATGGCAACCACAGAGCCAACATGCTTATAAAACACACGCACACACTCTCACACTTTGTAATGAAATACTAGAGGTTGAAATCTCAAGGCTTGAGTTTAATACTTAAATAATATATGTTCAAATGGTTCCCGCCTCCTTTTAAAGCTGAGGAAAGCACTTTAGTGTTAGTGGTTAATAATTCCCTAATCACCTTTTCAACATTTTGTAATTCACTTGGTTTTGGCTATGTTTTCTGAATTTAGGCTGAGACTCCATGCCTGCATGACTGTATCTGCTACTGTTTTTTAGTCAGCTGGTAACACCAGTGACAAAAGGAGTGGATATACCTAGATTAGAAAATGTGATATCTTTTAAAGATGTCCACTTGTTGTAGCCTATCTGCAAACTGCAAACTGATGTGCAACTTATCTTCCAGGGTACTTACTGTACTGTTCAAACTACAAAAACAAGAAAATATATAACAGAGAGATAGTATTTGTCTAATTTATACCCTTGCTTCAACATGAGTATTTTCTCTGTCCAGACACATTTCATATATAAAAGCAAGAGAACATCAAAAACATCTAGTCATAAACCTTGGGGATCTGTGTTTTAATGGAATATAATTTAGGGCAGGATAAAAGAAGAATGCGTTTAGCCTGGGGAAAGAAATGTTTTGTGAGAGTTGGTCAAGTGCACTGCAGTGTAGGGACAGGAGGCCACTGGGATATGTTGAAGTGGAAGGAGAGAGATATAGTGAAAGTTCAACAGAAAAAAGCATTAGGATACAATAAAAGAGCATAGTGCAAAAGACAATGTGAGGAATAATTTCTTTAACAATTTGGGTCTTACTTTCATTTGGATTTATATCAATAATTCAGCTTTCAGTAGGTCATCTTAACCATAATAACCGTCATAGCTAATCAAGGGGACCAAACCTTATTTTTTTTAGATTCTGAAAGTAGGGCCTGGCAAAAAATGTTTGAGAACCACTGGTTTATTGGGAGAACTGGACAGTAAATATTGTACCAGTGATGTCAGTCATTTTCAAGAAAATATTTAGAACTACAAAAAACAGAAAATCAAACAGTCTAGGCAGAAGAGACAGGTGTTCCTGTACTCCAAATGAAGAATTTCTTTTGGCAGTAAAACCCCCATTACAGTACCATGGAGACGGCACTGCAGGTCAGTGGGATGGAGAGACTTCAAACGCATACTGCAGGCTGCAGTCTGTCAAACTGATAGCACCTCCATGTGCATCCCTGCCAAAACAACTCCAATGACTACATGAAAGGCCTGTTGCAGGCATTGCACTTCAAACTTTTCTACAAGTTATGTGAGCAAAGCAACTTTACCAATAAACCCAATGAACTTGATACACATTTGCAATAGTGGGGCGAAACAGTATTCAACTTATTCTGAAACAGAAAAGCCTTTGGCTGTAGCAGGCCACCAAACACAAGTGGCAGTCGAGACTAACTTACTGTATAACTTAAACTTGGAACCGTTGCTACAAGGTATAAAATAGTCCAGAGTTCAGAGACATTTTACATATTGGATGACCATTGAATTAAACTTTCATGATGTGCAGAATACTGCTTGGAATACAGTCCTCATAGTCCAGGTAGATTCTGCTGCTTTGGATGAATACATTATTACAGAGATAAAGTCACGCAAAGCAGTGCTTGAAAAGTTGTCGTCGTGAATAACTGCCAGAACATGGCAAACCACTGAACTGTTGCCTGTGTTATGTCCTCGTGTGCTGATATTAATTTTTGCTGACAGTCCCTTCCCAAAACCCCTTTATCACCCCCGCTCTCCTGGACATATTTGTGTAGCATGTCAAAGGAAGGTCTCTCTCCCTCAATCACCGGGACGCAAAACTTCCAGATGCAGACACACAAGTTTTCAGGTGTCACGAAAAGCGTGTCGCTTCAGTCAGCTGCCCCATTCAGTAGGACGATAAGGGGAAAGTTGAACATGAGAGAAAAGGGGAAATAATAACACGGCGTCACTCGACTTGAGTGAGTGACTGACTCAAGTTGTTATTGAACTATGCAAAGCTGACAAATAAAAAAAGGAGATGAAAACGCAGTATGTCAGTTCTTCAATTTCACGCAAGAATGCCTTGCATCATTGCAGTGTATCCCTATAATAAGGAGCCTTTGCGTTCTGAATAGTGATTACCTCTCCTCCCTCAATGTGCCACACAGCTGCTCATCTAGCTACTCCAAGGAGTCTTCACACACAGCGGCGCCTCACACCTGACCTTAATCCAGTCACATGAGGACACCTTGGTGTTTGTTTGCCTATGCGTCTGCATGTTTGCTTATGTGCTAAAGCGTCTGTTAAGCTGAAACGTGACTTTGCGCACGGGTCACTCGCGACATATTAAAGAGGGAGCCACGGAAGCAGGTGTCTCTCCGTTTCACCTTTGTCTTTGTCTGTGCCTTCCCTATCAACTGGGACACCTGTCACACGAACAGTCCTCTTGGGTGCTGCTGCTCTAGGGTGAGGAAAAGAGAAGAAAAAGGAGAAACAAAGTGGTGCAAGAGGAATTAGGCCGACAAGGACACCTGTCAAGCTGGCAGGCAGGTTGCCCAACATGGTCTTGCAACTGTGAATGTGATCGATATTGGGCTGACGTTGTAGACAGATATACACACACAAGCACAAACACAAGCGCACACATAACCCAAGCCGCAACTATCTCTACTCCCTGATTACCCTAACTCACTTATTTATGTGTCCACTTATGCCAGCAAGAAAAATGTCCTGCATCAGCACTGTGCTGCTGGGCCGTGTTTGCCATTAAGCTTTTGATTGCATTATGGGACATAAGCATGATTGATGCAAGAGGAGAAAATGGTGATGCTGCAGAGAAAGGACAGTGCTCCTCCACAGATAAGTCAATCCATTTGCAGATTGATCATTTAGATCATTGCATACATGGCTTGTTCAAGGAAAGTCTGTTGATAATTGTTGTCAGACATTTTTCTACAGTATTAACTATATTAATACACAGAACAAAAAGGTACATACACCCCAATACTGAGGGCTGAAGCCTCATATTTAAAGATGTCAGCTTTATAATTTAACTAACTAACTGCACAAGTTGAAGGAAAACCACATTGCTGCTTTGAATTTGTATGAAATAGCAGTTGAAGTTGAAAGAAGGGAAAGGAGTGAAAAATCCGAAACTGAAAACAGGTTTAGATGTGATTTATATTGAGGAAGAGAGTTGAAGTACACAGAGAGAAACTGATATGCATTGTGCATAATGTAAATCCCTATTTGCTGATTAGAAGTTGATAAAGCGGCCTGAACCACAAAACAAATACATGCAATGCCAACTATGGAGGTGATTGAACTGAAAGACAACATCTGCAACACAACATCTGGTAACAACAGATGAACAGAGATAATGTGAATTGCTGCAGTTCTTCTTAAATGCCACTTATTTCCAGCACAATATTGTGTCACTGCACTCTTTCAGAGGAACAGAACACATGGGTGACGCACTGGTCAAAATTACACCCAAAGAAGTGAAACCCCACAGGAGACCCACCCCCACACATCAGTACCAGTGACCAGCACCTACTCTTTGACTCATAACTCACTGCAAGCTGAGTTTCAAGCTGGAACCCCCTTTCAGAACAGTCGCCAAGCTGCAAGCCGGTCGCCTCCTGTACAAAGAACTGTAGTTTCATTTGTGGTTATTTTAGTAGATGAGTGTGCCCTAATATGTTTGTTAGACTGATTTGTGATGGCCTACAAAAAAAGCATGTCCAAATGCAACTAATACGTTATAGCAGTGGATTATTTTCAGGGTTTGTAAGGTTAGAGTAAAAAAAAACATTTATTTAGAACAGCAAAACTGTTCACTGAAAGTTGAACTTAACATGATGCAATGGTGCCTTGGGATAGCATTATAAGAAATAATCTGCTGTAATAATGCGTCCGAATAAAGACCTTGTAGAATCATTATTTCATAGCCTGATCAACTGCGTAAGGAGTAATTTACTTTCATAATATGGCGTTTGCCCTTTACATTAGGCCTGGATGTTGAGTCAGGGCAATACTCTGCTTTGTTACTGCCTGCAGATGATGACCATGACTGATGACTTGGTTGTGCTGTTCTTGCCATGTGCATTTCTGTTTCTTCGACCTAACATGAGGATTACTCCCATATCACTTCTCATTAAATCAGATATATGCCTGATGCTCCGTTGTTCTTTCTTTCTCATGATAGCTCTGTCACATTCACTTATCGTTGCCATTTAATTCACTCCAGAGCCCCAGCTCTCAAACGTAGATCCCAGCTTTACTCTTGCAGCTACAGGTAAACAATAGCCACACTGTCTTTGTGTTCGGAGAGATTCGGTCGCATCTGCAGTTGACTTCACAACGCCATGCTTCAACTTACTTTTCTGCCTTCCACCCCGCCACCCCCTTCTTTCTCTCTCTCTCTCTCTTCCTTCCCTTGTCTTTTCTTTCTCAATCTCCAGTTGGAGAGAGATGACAAGCTGATGTTCTGGAGCCAGCCTGACACGCTCTAGCAGACGGACTTCGGTGTAATGAGTGACAACTGCATGCCAGTCAGTCCCAGCAAATCAACAGTGAAAACAGAGAGAGCTGATCCGCAGGCCTAATGGAAACCACTGGTCCTGTAAGTGCCCGTCTAATGGGCCGGACACACAAACACACACACTCTCACAGAACGCTGTAAGTCAGAAGGAATCAAATCCAAGAAGAACATTGTCCTTTCTTGCTAAAATAACTCTCATGTTGTGTAATTCTGTTGCCTTCTGTCACCACTACCACTTAACGTGAGACTTAGAGTGAAAATTATGGACTTTTGAAATAGCAGATTATGCCTGGCTGTGTCAAGGGAACTTGTGTGCCCATTAATAAATCATGGTCAGACAATAAGAGAAAGACAGCATGTCAGTTACCATATTTTTTTTCTCCATCGTGCGAAAATGTGAAAATCTCTTTGCTGCAGGGTAGGGCAACTCCACACTTCTTTTCACTTCCGTTCTATTCTCAACCTCCTGTGTTTTCCTGATGGGCCGACTGATGAAACCGTTCCTCGGTCTCCCTAGGCAAAGCTACTGGCAGACAAAGGTCATTAGTAACCGTCTGGACATTCTCCCTCAAATAGCACCCAGTATAGGAAAACCACCTGATATTAAGCCATGCGCCTATCATATTGTATTTCCTGCCAGCTGATGATGGCTGGCACCTCTGTTGACAAGTATAGACTCCATGTCCCCCAAGCTCCGGTCCTGACAAGATCCTGAAAATCCTGGACACCTTGTCTCCGACACCCCTTCAGTCATCCCTCAGAGGCTGACTGGGGGATGGATGGAGAGCGGCAGGGATCCAGCGAAGGGAAGGGCCCGCTCAGCGAAAGGCTCTTAGCAGCTCCTTGTCTGTGCACTTGGATACACACAGGACTGGCAAAAAGTGAATAACAGGGAGCTCTGTGAGAAGTTATCGGTCAGAAAAAAAAAACCCTGGAAGGTCACAGCACTGAGATAAGGGAAATCCCTTCCTCCTGGCTGTCACTTTTTATATGGGATCAGGTCATCTTTTTGGATATCGCATAGTTATATTTAACCTCTGTCAGATATTCAGCTTGGGCTAAGTCATTTGAGACACATGCATCATTCAGTCCACTTTTTCTGCTCTGTTCTCTTGAACACCAAAACAGTCCTCGTTGATTACTGGGATCATTTGATGCTAGGTGTCGAGGCCTATAAAGTGCCATTTAATAAATAATGATCTATGATGGTGGTGGTTCACAAGTACATTTAACCTGTTGAGTAATGCTGCCATTTTCTCACTTGTCTGCGTGCTAAAAGGTAAAGGTTCCCATTTGCCCTAAATGAGTAGTGCAGATGAGTCGCTCAGTAGTTGGATTGTGGTCTGTGACAGGCTTTTGCCTGAGCTAAATGGAAACTATCTGTAGGGGGAAACCACTGATCTTCTACTTATCTCCACTGACGCCTCTCCCTAAATGTAAAGGGGCAGGAATCCTATCAGAGAGAGGCATGTGGTGTAACAGTGTGCGATCTGTGTGCCCACCAGCCCTACTTGAGTGTCTACTCCAATTATGATGCTCACTTTAACTCGCTAGCTGCAGTGAGCTTTCCTACGTGGGTTTTCCCTTGTTTGATGCCAAAAGGTAACAAGGCTCAATTACAGGCCTCATTCAGAAGGACACGTTTGGACGTAAACACAATTGCCTCAAAGAAAGAAAGGTGAAAAGGACGAATAAGGGCGAAACAAATGTTGGATGTTTTTGTGGCGGAACTAAGTAAATGTACCCTTTTCTAGATCCACGAGTCAGCATGAGTCATATGGAAGATTAACTGGCGCATGATTCAGAAAAAGAAACTATGCCCTTTGCACCTGTGCAGGTAGCCAAGGCCGCTCCAGCTGTTTGATTCTAGCTCCTTTTATGGGCACGTAGCCAGCATTTGCATTTATTTATGCCGTAGCTCACTCACCCTAGAGGCCCCGTGATACCTTGCCAGTATCATCTCATCTGCTGCCTCCCGACTTAGTGCAAACTTACATTCTCACCTTCAACTCATGTCTAGGTATGGGGGCCTCCTTAGACACGAGTTGAATTATGCATGATCACCTCACATACCCAGACACATACACACTAGATTTGAAATGGATTATGTTGTAACTTCTAACCAGCACAGTCTCACGTCAGTTCATGTCCCCATGCACTACATTTAATCTATTGATTTCGCGTACCTGAACACGAATTATCCCCTTTTTTTTTCATCACACACAGTGTGAAATGGAAATGCATTCCTTTGGATGAATGTAGTTCTACATTTATTAACAGATGGGTAGATTGGAGTGGATGGCAGGTGTAAAAAGGTCACAACAATTCACATCAGAGTCCCAGACTGGATCCAGAGTTTGGTTACAGTTGGAGAAAGATTGTACAATTACGATCGTACGATTATACATAAAGAAAGAAAGATAACCCTAACCCTAACCCTCCACCTAACCCTAAGACAACATTTTTATCTTTTAATAGATACCACAACATATCACTAACCTTAAAGTCATGTGGATGCCTAACCATAAAAATGTGTAATGCTAAACTATACATTTTTATGTAACTTCTGTCCATGTACATGTAATCAATGGTTTACATTTTGTCTGCCTGGACATGGAATTGATGTGAGACCAGATTGCATGTAACACATCAGTGTAATGTGATATTTGAATAAAGAGTAGCTGCTTCGGTAGGAACTAAAAGTGCTTCACAACATACTGTGGTAGTTGTAGCTCTCATTCAGTGCACTAGAGGAATATAATGGAAAACTCCCAAACTCCTCATGGCCTGAGGAATACAGGTCACATACACACACTGTCTGGTAAATGCGTTAGTTTAATGTTTGTAGTAAATGTAGTGTTCTGTAGTCAAATAGATACATTTTTTAAATGTAAAGTATAAACTGAATGAAATATTATCTAAAATGAAAATCATGAAACATTTTGGAATCAAGAGTAGGCCTTGTAAAGTACAACCACTGTCGTTCTGTCGAAAATAATAAAATTCACTTATTTAAATCTCAATTACATTCAGCAATTATAGATATTTTATGTATGATGGTGTAATTTATACCTGTTGTGGAGTGTTTTTCTAATCATTTGAGCAGCTCATGCAGTTCATGCTGTTCAATTTGCAAGTAATATCTGATCTATGTGTAATTTATATCTAAATATTAATAGGCGTCCAGAATAGGCAATACACAAATTGGTTTTCCTTGGCACTGAAAAAACAAAAACAGGTATTATTCATATGAAGACAGAGGAAAAAATGAGCATGTTACCTTTCACCTCAGTTTTCCTTCCAGCTCCTCTTCATTAATGTGAGATGAGTGTTGCGTATAAAACAACATAGCCTCAAACTGTTGGCCCGGCTCCATTGTAAATGTGCAACTTGGCTGGCAACATCAAGTAAACAGCAAAATGACTGGAGGTATAAAGGAACGGTAAATCCCCGTTAATAGGCTGTAGAAGAATGTAAACAGGGTTAATGTCAAGGTTGCAGAGACTGATATAAAAATGTGCTTCGCCACAGATTATACTGATTATCTGATGAAAAACACAATTACTAGTGTCATCCACTGAAAAGGTCAAATAAACTCGATAAACGCTGGTAACTCTTCTGTCACTTGCAATCTAATAGAGTACATTCCTCATTTGACATATGATGTTGTTTTTTTATATAGAATATAGAAATGTTAAAACATATTCCACAAAGTAATTACCTATTAAAAAGCACCTCATTATTATTCATATGCTAACTGCAGCATATTACAACCATTGCGTACTGGAGAAATGAAATTTAACAGGCTCAGTCGGAATCAGCTGTCCATATGATACAATGTAGCTAAACATAGTTTACACTAAACAGAACCATGACTGAAGTGTAAACAGGACATTTCCTGCCTGGTGCAGACTTTAACTTTGGTTTCTGTCACAGAACCTGCCGTGTAAACAGAACCCAGCTTCACAATGTGTGAAAGAACACTGGCGTGTACAGGAAGCTCAGGTCTCTCACCTCTGTCTTTTCTCAGCCTCATCGTCTGTGTGTGTATGTGTGTGCATACATGTGCACGAACCAGAGAGACACACTTTGTTTCCCTCATATGCCTCCGAAACCATCCCATCCCTTAATCCACATTCCTACCAGGCAAGACCTCACTTTTATGAAACTGCATCAAGAGACTTACCATGCCTACAGGGCCTCCTTGTTCTCTTTAATTGCTTTCACTGCCATTACGCCAACGAGCTCTTATTGCTCTTGCACAGGACGTAGGCTGTCATCATCACAAGCAAGGCATTAACTGAAAATAAAAAAATAAAAAAGGGCCATACTTTCTTCTCTGCAGGCCCATCTCTCAGGACGTCTCACCAACAGATGTCCAGGGATTACCCCATCCCGGTGGAAAGACACGGGATCTGTTTTTGTTTGTGAATTTGCTTTACTCACTCGAAAATGTCAAGTATTTTTAGACAAGACTGTGCCGAGATGCTGAATGAGTGGGCTGCACAGAACATGCATCAACACACTGGAAATCTTCCGTTCTGACAGCAGGTGATGCTTCTGCAGTGTGCTGCGCTCCTCACTCCTGTGTATATTCTGTGAATGGAAGTGCGCCATTTCAAGTTAATAAGACTTGCACAGGCTGGACTTGACATTACACAGGCTGCTTCATATAAAGAATTGCTGCAGTTGTCAATCATAATACCCTTAATATAAGGATATGTTTTTGAATTTTTACGTTAGAACAAGTACAACCAGCTCACAATTTTGTTAGTGTAATTTGGCTGGTCCAGGCATGCAGTAAATATAATTCACACCATCACCACAGATATAAAGTTAACACAAGCAGTTAACTAACTAACTAGGGGGCAACATTAGCTACTGTATTGCTTTCTGGTACATTGCTTAATAGCATGAGAAGTCTTAACAAATGCTGATGTTGCACAGGCACAGATGTCTTAAATCGCCACTTAAATCTCAATAGCACATAACTAGTGTTGTAAAAACATTGTAGGCGACAGGGTCATGATGGGCTCCAGCTGGTAGCACACCACGGACACTGACAGTGCATGTTCTAACATCACTGGCCGTTCGAACAAACCTCACTCAAATACTGCCAATGGACATGTACTGTACCACCCCAAAGGACCCCATTTTATGATGGAAGTGTTTTATAGGCTCACTGTCCCATTAGCAGCAGTATGCATGGCAGCAGCCTGTTTGCTACTGGTAGAGAAATTACACATACAGTAACAGTAGGCATTTTGCATGTGCATTTTTAAATCTAGATTCATTATTTCCTATCTACAGTGATGCTATATATAAGAGTATTGCATCCTATAAGAAATATGATACACCATTGTACACACTATACCACATAAACTGTAGGCTATATAGGGGGGGTTACGGTTGCCTGTGGTGTTTTTGTGTAGGTCATGGTGTGCTTAATTATTTACACAGAGGAATTTCAATGAGAGCTGCTTCTGCCTCTGCCCTTCTCTCCCTATCTATCTTAAAAGCTCTTCTGCCTGTCAGTTATTCTATTCCCACAATGACTCCCTGCCATCTGGCTATCTGATGTATTGATACAGATTAGCGCTGGAGAGAGACATATTAAATCGTAAGAGAAAATTTAGTTAACCCTCTCTCGCATGAGAATCCATTTCCATCAAGTTCCTTTGCAAACTATTTATGTTCTCTGCCTCCCTCACACCTATTAACCTTTTGTTTCACTCAATTGAATTTGCAAATGATTCTCTTGTGAAGGCAAACCTGGAGATAAATTCTTCACTGGACTGAGGTAATTGTCTATCGATGGAGATGTAGCCGTTTGAAGTGCTAGCTCATGTGAGGCTTTGAAAGAGGTTCTATGAGTGTGTGTGATAATAAATGCTGCACACACGCACACACACACACACACACACACACACAATCACTCATACTCTAAGGACTGCTGCTTCAGTAGAAAGGAAGAGAGAGGGGCAGGCCGGCAGAGAGGTGACAGCATCCAAGCCAAGGTGACCCTCTTAAATCTATCAGCTGCTCTTAAGTGTGGACATGGCTGGGAAATACGATGGGCTCCAGAGGCGACAGCATGCCCAATAACAGTGGTTTCATCCTGGCATGAGAACATGGTCACCCAGCTTTTAGATGAAATATTTTGTGATCAGTACTTGGAAACTACATACTGTAACTGAGTGAGGATAACAGACTATGTTATCAGACTTGGTATATTATTTTTTATATTATTGTACTGAGTTACAGTGGCACTACAATAATGCAACCTCCTGTGGCCAGTCACACGCTTAGCTGAGCCTACAGTAACTAAGACAAAGAGCAGTTGATCTGTTAAACCTTTATTCTTTTTTTTCTTTTTTCTTTTTTTAAAACCTTTATTCTACTGATTCTACTGATTAAACAAATAATAACATGATATTGATCTGATCATCTTACTCCTGCTAAAGCGAATGAACATAATTTGACATAAGAATTGTCAAACTTTGCTTTAATTAAAACCATAATTTGTGTGAAAAGAACATGTTTTTATGATGAAAAAGTTTGAACACATTTAATCCTTAAAGCAGAAGTAAGCGATCCGGTCATTTTGGCTAATGCTGCGCTCCAGGCAGGCTTTTGAAACCGTAAGTTACGGCTTCAAGTCACGACTTACAACTTTGTACCGTTCCAGGCAACCTGTAACTCGTGTTTTTCCGACAGAAAAACACGAGTTATAGATTGCCTTGAACGCACCATAACTTTTTGTCAGCCGATGGAGTTAGCAGCCCCCGCCCTCGTCATGGATCTATTGGTCCTCGTCCCTACGTCACCACATTCACGCGCATCCCTTGGCTGCACACACAGAGAGGACCGCCCCTTTATGCCGTTCTCTCTCCTCATTGGATAAAACTTGTAGAAAAGTTTTCTCCTCGGCTCAGAGCAGAGCAGAGTGACTGACAGACCCGTGTTTCGGTCCAAACACTCCATGTAAGTGATTCCCGTCGGAAGATATAACTATTTAAGACTTATATTAACACAAAAATATCGCTTACTTCTGCTTTAATGGTTCATTCTGTAATTGCTTATGTCTCAATGATCAAGATTTTTTTTTTGTAGTTTTAAATAGTTAGCATATTTTGACATGATAAGATGATATTTCACTTGAGAAAATCCTATGGCGTTGGAATTGAGTTGTATAAATACATTTAAAAAAAACACTTACAAATGAGCTTTCTTCTTGAGAACTACCAAAAGCAAGTCATCCACTGTGTCTGAATCTTTGTAAGTGAATATGAGGATTAGTGCTCTGATATTAATGTGCAGCCAGGGCCTCCAAGCTCCTCTCTTAACACAGTCATAAAGACATATATTTACCTTCCTTAGATGTAATTAAAGTGCTCGTCCACTGGGACTGTGAGACAAGGCTGCTTGCTCTGATATGCAGCTAATTGAGACCACCTTCTCGTACTTGAAAAGGTCACAGGGTGCCCCTCCCCCCCCTTTGCTCCTACAGTGCAGCCACAGCCACAGAGGATTCTTCCGGTATCGGTAGTACCGTGTTGACAGATGGATGAGAATATATTCAATGAACCATAACACCTCTGGGTCAGTTTCACCGACGTGGTTGTCCTTGGGTTGTTGTTTAGGGAGGACTTCCATAAATGGTGGCACTTTTTCTTTTGTCTGAGCTTATCCCCCTTTTCTTCACTTTGGAGCCAGCTCCTCTCTCTTTGCCTCTCCCTCTCTCTTACCCCCCACCGGCAATAGTGCTGGCTCTTTCCTCCATTTGCTTTGAGCAGACTAATTACAATAACTGCACCTGCGGGATCCATTTTTTGGTTTGACACATTGGGTAATAGAGAGCAACGATTAACTGCTGTGATTCATTGTTCACTTCACTGCAGTCATGTGACATGGTTGGAGTTTGCTCTCTCTACCCACTGTGTGCTGGTAGACAAACGACGTAACATGAACAAGACCAATCCTCCCCAAGACCCAAGCAGCCACCAGAGATACACGTTTTAGAAGAATAAACACAAAAACCGAGACTTCAGGGTGGACCCAGGCCAACATAAACAAAAATGAATCTAACTCAGGAGGAGAACTAACCTGCAAGGAAACAAATATGACTTAACAACAAAGGCTAACCTCCCTCTCTGACCAAACACGTGAGAAAACATGTAAACTAAAATGGCAGTCCACCCCCCACAAAGGAAAGATTCGAAAGCTTGGTGTGGCTGGTTGGATGATGAGGAGTGCGGTCATCTGCCTCTCTGCCCCCTTCCTGGCGCCATCATGGATCTTTTATAGCAGCAGCCCCAGTTATGACCACCAATGATGTCACACCAATAAGCGAGGAGGGGAGGGGTCTGGTCATCAAGCTGCACTCAGACACGTGACACACAAAGACGACATACACACACCGGCGCAATCAAAACAAAACGACAGTAGTTGAACAGCAGGCATCGTTAATATACAATAGTAAGCTTTGTAGTTAATTTTAAAGTTATTTTTCCTCAAAGCTGTTTTGATAAAATCAAAGAATGCAGATTTACCTTCTGTTTCTGATTAATATGTAAATTTAATATCATGAATTGACAGTTTATAAACCTTAAATGTTATATAAAGTCTGTCCCTAATGACATTGGCCAATGGGCACAGTAATGTGTTCTGTAATTGTATTTACTAAGTAAACAACACTCGAGCTGAGAAATTAGCCTGAGGAGTGCATAAACAAAATGTGTCCCTAAGCTTGTTAGCCCACCTCCTATCGCAAACTAATTACAACAAAGTTGGATTTTTTTTTTCTTCTTCTTCTTCTTCTTCTTCTTCTTCTTCTTCTTCTTCTTCTTCTTCTTCTTCTTCTTCTTCTTCTTCTTCTTCTTCTTCTTCTTCTTCACAAAACAGTGGCAGTGTGTCCCTGGAAATACAAACACAATAGGCCCTGCTGGTGAGTGACACCTGCCAGTAGACAAGGCATCTCTCTGCATTTCCATTAAAGCTGATTCTTCAGGGCAGTGGACTCCCCTTCCTTTGTCCTTTAAAAAAAAAATCAATGTGGCTTCATTGTGTGTTGTGCGTTGAACACACACAATAGTAGAAGGGTATAACATCGCTAGGTGGAGAGGCTTGTGAAGAAATCTGGACACAATCAATACATTTTAAGTAATAATACTAACAACAATGTCTTTAATTAAATGTGGAAGAGACCACTGTTTTCCCTGTCATGTTTCCTTTTACTGCTCCAGCAATGGCAAAGGGATTTGATTTGGCTGTCCTAAGATCATCTAGAGTTCCCATTATACTGCATCTGCTGAACTAGACGTCAAGAAAAGTCTTGGCAAGAGGAAAAGACACCCCCCTTGAAGATGAAAACAATGATTGTAATCACCTCTTGAATGAAGAATGAATGAAGAATGGTACTTTATGCTGCAGAGAACTGAAGAGGTATGCTCCTAGAGTTTAATTGACCTTGTGGCCCTGAGACATCAAATAATCACAGTCAAAACCTGATGTTGAAGTCAAATCAGCCTTATTCTTAGTCTGAGGAGAGGAATACTGAATGTGTATGTGGGTAAGAACCCAATACGTTATACAGAAAACATTTACAGCAATACTTTTGATTTATTTTTCTGCACCAGAGTGGTCTAATCGATGTTGTGTTCAGCCCCTGGAACCTATGTGAATCTTTTTTTTTCTCCTCTCTGTAATGTTTCAAAGTTAGTGCTGACATGACATTTGTCTCATACCGCATACTAATGGTTTGAAGCCAGAGTTTGAATTAATGGGGTTAGTCACTCACCCAGAGTACAGTGTTGGGCAGTTGAGCTACCTGCTTTCCATCCACAAGACTTAAATTCTCCAGTGCCCAAGGACATCAGATGCCCTGTTAAAAATCTCCATCTGTCCAGTCCCATCTGTGTAGAAACATGGATTTGCTGTCTGCTTCTTCACAGGTGAACTTGACCAGTGATCAAGGTGAGCTTCCACCTGCTACTAGTATGTATTACAATTGGGTTGAATAGAAGAAAAAAGAAAAAATCAAAGTGTTTTTCCAGAATGAAAATGAATTTATTGACTTCCTGATACTGTATTGTTTCAAGGGTGAACAGACAGGATCAATACACAGTAACTGTATTTTTTGGAGGAGCTACAGTTGAGATTTTTTCAAGGACATTTTGTTTTTTATTTATTTATTGTAGCAGGATACTTTCGATTGTTGAAATTGTGGTTCTGTTGCATTTTTCATTGTGAAATAGAATTCACTCGACCATTACGGGGTCATTACTAATCTGTACTAGGCATGTCCTGACAAAACAAAGTGCTACAGGGCTTCTTTTTCCCCCTAATGTCAGCAAGATGCCAACGCAGAGACAGTTCATCACATATTCCTCCTAAAGTCATCCTTCCACCGAAGCGTTATGACCTTTTTTAATTCAGCTGACTAATCCTGCCATGCTGCTATACTGTTCAATTTTTCCCCCATTCAGAACAGCTGAAACAAGATGAGGATGTGCAGGATTAAAACCACCTGGTCTTTAACTTAGTGCATCAATACATTATTGAAAACATCCCAAAAACAGCATGGTCTTACTCTTAAGTTCCTGCCTCATGTGCCATTAAACCGTCATGCTAAGCTGCTAACCATTCAAACTTGTCTTGTTCATCCATGTTCGATGGCGATCAGCTGAAGGGCTTGTAGAGGCAATCTTGGCATCTCTGTGCTTGTCTAAATGTCTTTTATTGCCCAAAGTGCTTTGGATCCTGAGATCAAAGACGAAGATGCATTTATGTCCATGTGAATTACTTTAGAAATTCCAAGCAAAAAAAAAAACCCATCCCTGTTTGCTCTCTACTCAGTTTTTTAGCTTTTAAGCTTTCAAGTGTGGATAGATCTCTGTTCCTTTGTTGTCAGTTCTATTCTACTCAGCACACTCTGAGCTGTAATTGTGCCTGTTAGACAGAGAAAGTCTTAAGAAGTTCAACAAAGTTGCTGTCATGATATAAAAAATGAGTGACTCGTTTACAGTACATGTACTGTGGATTAAAGAAGAGGCTGGAACATGACTTGCAGAGTTTTCACCCACAGCAATAATCTTACCAATCTTATGAACTACAAGAGCTAACAAAAACCGTCCCTGAGGGAGAATGGCTTGAAATCTGTTATCCAGATTTTCACATTGTGCTGTAGTAGGTAGAGTTGCATGAGAGGGAAGATGTAGACTTCAGTCAAAGGTCATCCACATTGTTTCTGTATCAAAGACTTTTACAAACTTGGCTATTTTGTTAGTATTATCAGTAAAAGCAGGCCACTCTTAATTCCACTCTCGGATATGTAAAGAAACCTCTGAGAGTGAAAAATAACAAGCCAGAAAATGGGATGGAAAGTGAGCCGATTTATAATTCATGATAAACCCACCTGGTGGTAAGAAACATATAGGCCTTTTTAGACATGGTCCTGTAGATGCTCAGATGGCTTCACCTCCAATAGATCATCAGAAAAACCATTTGACTTATTTGACACACTCACACAACATTTTATTTAACGTAAATGTCAAAGATGTTGATATTTTGGTGCAAATTTAAAGTATTTACTATACCCATTGTCCTTGGACATCACTTGTTTATACGAAAACCTGTCTTATATAATTTTTAGTTCGTGATTGGGATCAACATAGAGCTTCAAAGATGTTTGTAGGTCCGCACTCGAACAATCACACAACCAGGTTTACCTCTTACTCCTGAAAGTAGAGTCTGTTTGTCAGGAAGTGAAGTTTTAAGCCCCGCAGAGGACCAGACTGGAGCCTCGTGGCAGCTCCGCAAAAGGGAGCTTTATTTTTAGCTGTTCAACAACAGGAAGGAGAAAAGGAGGCCAATTCTACCTGGCAAGATATGTAGGAATGATGACATCGGCTCAGTGGAGTGTAAACTGAGCATGGGGAGGTTGGTACAGTTTGATAGGTTGAACACTGTTGGGGGAGAGAGGGGGTGAGAAGTGAGGTAAAGAGAGAAAATAGACAGTGGAGCTGTGACAGAGGTTTCACAGCATAGGACTCAGGTCAGAAAGTTTCTCTGCTGATCAGCCCCAGCAGTAGGATTCCCATAATCCTCTGGATAAAGAAAGAATGGAGAATTCAATCAGCACAGTTATCGTTCATGCATATACTGCCTCATAACCCCAGTCAAAGTCATATTTGAGAGAAGCTATTTATATCTTTAAATATCAAACACAATTGTATCATTACAAAGTGGGAACAAAAACAAGAGTAAACAGGACGAGTTCTTAGCTTCCAAGATAATATCAGCATATTTCAAGTTTGCTATCATCCTTGAATTTATAATCAGAGTACGACCTTTTACTGGCTGGCACTCACATAATATTATTTGAATGCTTGCATATCAAAGTAACATCAGCATATTAATGTACAAGAAAAAAACAACAACAGTACAGTTTTGGTATAATCATGCATCTTAATTCCAGAGGTGCCCTACACCATCAGAGTGTAGGACAAAATAGTGCTGTGACTACATTTTTCGTACCACTTATTATTGGTTTCAGTGTATTGAGAAGCCAGCTCACTTTGTGTTGCAATGATATTTGACACTGGCATTAGCAGTAATGTAGTGATTTGATTTCTTTAATACTTTGAGAACCAGCAATTTTTCTTATTGTGTAGTTATTTGCTAATTATGAATGAAATGTTTTCCCCATATCAATATAGTAAATATCCATTTTTAAATATTTTTTTATTATTAATTCTGTTCCCATTGGTATACAGCAGTTGCTCACCTTTGACCTGTCTTCCTCATAAGGCCTTTCTTTGTACATACTGTACTGTGCTGACAGCTCTCAGTATAGGCATGTGACCCGCATACTGAAATCTCGAACTTGGCTCAGCGTGCGATTGGTGGTACTGCATGTCGGAGATACTGCTGTTCTCAGTGAGTGCCGCTTTTCAGTGATTCGTTCAGGTACCAGAAACCAGCGAATTCAATGCTTGTCTCATGACAGACTGCAGATGCTGCGCCTGCAGTGCTTGGCGAGGAGCGCTTTTGTAGCTTTGTTGTTAGTTTTGTTGTTGTTTTCAGAACGGGTGTATAAGTGTATGAGAAGACACAAACTGCCAGCTACTTTGCCAGTATTCACCTGCATGGAAAACACAGTATATGCCCTCAGCAAACTGTTTACACTTTGTCATTTGAGATATCACATTGTGCATTACAACAGAAAGCATGAATTGCTTCCTGGCTTTGGGTTGTTGGAGGTCTGTCAGAGTGAGAATGGGAAAAATTCAGTTTGACATTCAGCTGCCCACAACGAGTTGTTTAAAACACAGTGCACTCTGCATGCTCCCAATCCTAAATGATCAGAGAAGACAAGCATCATCTTAACCTACATTTCAGCTTGTTGTGTTCCCTCTGTATCACCTGTAGGCTGCACAAAACCCTGCCAGACCCACCTCCACCCACCCACCAGCTTGAAGTACTGCCAACATTTTAAATGCAAATAACATATCAGGACAAACTATACAGCAGCCTTTTTAGGAGGCATTTTTGTAGATAGAGATTAGTGAATAATTTAATGGCAAATCCAATCTGCAAGTCACAAGGGTGGCAATGCCTGCGTGTTAACTTGGCTTACAAGGTAGTGCTGCAGGGAAAGGCCTTCTCTTCTTTTCATTACAGAGTGCAGATTGGGAAATGGATCAGGCTCTGCATTCATTAGTGTGCACACAGCGGTGTGATTACGGCACACAGACCTCCAATTCCTCACCTGTCGGGATTTTCTCACAGGGAAGTATTTTTCAAGGGGGGGGGGGGGTGAACGTTTCCCCTCATAAACACCTTTGATTTCAGCTTTCTCCAAGTATGACAACCATTAGCAGTTAAATGGCATTAGGTGCAATTAAAAGAAATGGCGGGGAGGTAATCACTAGGTGCCCAGAGCTATCACCTCCACTGATGTGTCTGAAATATGCATAAGGAGGAGAAGGCAGTGGCACAGGACCGGGTTCAGCCTCTAATTAAGAGAGAATGCCCCCAGTAACTCAGATGTCATGGAAACAGCTTGATGGTAAAAACTCAGGGGATGAAAGGTCAAGCTAGAAACCCAACAAATCAAGATACTGTATGTGCACGTGTTCTCAGACTATTACAAAACTCCCTGGAGCAGGCTTTTCAGACTTCACAATTATAGTATTAAATGATCTTTGCTTGTGCTCTTTCAAAAATGTAAGAAGGCTTTTCATCTCTTTTGGAGATCTCTTTAATAATAGCCTTATAAATCAGAGCACACAGTAAACTAATTAACAAACATCTGATATCCCAAAATCCATCCCCACTTGTGTATTTTTCTTGTTTCAGAAATGTAATCAATAAATAATGCTGGCAGCATCTGAGAGTGTGACTGAAATGTAAATGAGATTTGGTTTTTAACTCCCATGTTCCGCTGTTGGTTGCAGGTCTTCCAGGGAGTTATTTTTGAGCTAAATTTAGGTCACGACTCGCAAGGTGTTATTTTTAACATCAGCCCCTTTAGCCAGTGTCTGAGCCACAATAACTTCAAGCAGGCTTGATTTGCATTTTTTAAAAGGGACAGCATGGAGATTTGGTTATATCAAGAACACGGAGAGTGGAAGTGATGAGTGGTGTTGTGTCTGGCTCCGGTCAGATCCATTGTGATGTGGGAATGAGACAGGTCACGCATGAAAACACAGCCTCCCTTCTCAGCATATTGAAATGAAAGTGGCTGACTTGGATGCTTGCATGACACTGTGAGTCACACAGACGGGCTTTAATTAGTTTCTAGGTTCCGTGTTACAATCCTCAGTGTCTATATTTGGATGTTGAAAGGCTTACTTCTCATATTTGTTCCGGAGTTTAACTTCGCCATTAATGTTTGGCTCTGGTGACTGGCCACATTTTTTTTTTTTTTTTTTTGCAAAGAGGTAAATGATTTGTGAAAAATGACTTCCATGGCCACAGAAGGCGTACGTGTCATTGATGGCTTTTCCACTTGACCCCTTTTCCATTACAGAATTTGACAGAGCTTGTATTTAATATTCTGCTACTATTCTGGGTCTTTCAAAGATCCAATTAGACTCCTGAATTTACTGGATTATGACACGACCATTTGGGATTTAAAAAGCTTCGGTTCAGTCTTTGTAGAGGATTTATCATAGATAGCGTAGGGGAGAAAAATTTAATTGCCGCTCTATTTGTGTGTGTAAAAACATACACTAAGAAACCATCAATTTGCATTTCATGAAATTACACTTGTGCTGAGATCCAGGTACACAGCTGCAATGATGGGTGTCTGTAAAGTGTGTTAAAGATCATATAACATAAACAAGTAAAAGATGCTAACTGTGCTAGTTTTGTTTTGTCTGTGAATCTCCAATGTTGTTGCATGACACCCTCCTCATCTGAGCCAGTAACTATTGATACACACTGCACTTTCACCAGTCAGCTTATCTAAAGCAGCAGTGATGGGTGGGGCACAATTAAGGCCTCATCCAGAATTTTTAAGCGAGGAAGTTTGTGACAGATTGAACTCATGCTAACGCACTGAGAAAATTCATTATTTACTACACTTCATTATGCTGTGTGGTTCACACCTGCTCATGGTAACATACACACATTAATGTCACTCTGTTCTGTAAAAAAAAAATATGCCATCTTGCTTCAAGGAATCCCATCAGACATCTTTGTGGAGGCACCGGTAGTGAAAAGTGTGACCTACATGATGTTAACAACAGCCTCCCTGTTACACTGTGCATCCAATTTACACATTCAGATGTTTTATTTTGAAACAGTACCGCTTTTCCATTGCCAAGGCAAGTAGCAAATTAGAAATCATATTGCAGATGACTGGCTGTATTTGTTTTCCATTGCCTTCTGAATTTCATCTGCCGTGCTTGACTGATGCCCCTCTTCACGTGGTGCAGGAGCCCACACCATTTGTCTGAGCTCCTCCATTTTTTATGCGCTCAGGAGTTCTTGCAGTTTTTTTTTTTCCTGTCACATTTTGAGTAATTTGTTTGCTGAATCACACAAAAGCCACTCTCAGTTCAACGAGCATCCCTCAGGTTCGGTGAGGAAAAAAAAAAGTGTGCTCCTTCAAGCACAACTCTCATGTCCATGCAATGTTCTGATATTTTTCCCGGTTGTTTGGCGTGCCAGGGGAAAACACACATTGTGTATTCACCAATCACAAACAGCAAGTGACAGAGGATATTCCGCCACAGTGGCCAGATATGTGAAATCTCTGGGAATGAGTTTCAGCTTGCGTCGTGCCAGAGTGATCTGCAAGTATAATGGATCTGGCCTGCACAGGCTTATCCAAAGTAAGGGAAGTATTTAATGAATTTAAAAGACCTATTTAGTATTACACCGTTGTGGAGCGATGCATCCATCATTTGTTGGACTATTCCCTCACAGCCTTGTCTACTTGACCATGACATTGCCACTATAGTGTTACTGTGAAATGGATGTAATTAGAGTCATTGTATTGGATGTTCACACAATTAAGTGACCCAAGCATCTGATGCTTTCCCCTTAAGGTTTTCATCTTAGTGTGCTCCTAACCCAGCCTGGGCTGTGATATTCAACCATGCTCAAGGTGAATTCTCACTGTGCATGTGTTTTATGGCATGTCTGGAAATGATTCTTGTTTGCTGTGGACAGGCGAGCGATATATCACCATACCGTCTTTGCCTTCCGCTTCCTCTCCATGTACTTCATTTCTGTCTGTTGGAGCTCATTAAACAGGGCTAAGGGACTGGGTGAAGTGAGCTGTATGTCCCGAGGAGGAAGCTTGTCTTCCAAAAGCATTACCATAACCTAGCGCATCTATCCTCCAGGCGTGCCAGTCTGCCTCTCCCCACTGTTTGCAGTGGCCCTAAGCTATGTGTGTATATTTGCTATTATTAGGTGGAGAACTGCTGGAAGGTATAGAAATATGCCAGGGAGGGCAGCTATTTTTAACAGCTGGTGCTTGGCCTTGATCCTTCTTTTCCTCGCTCTTTTTTTCTTTCATATTAAAGCATGCTGCGTGCTCTCTTGCACTGCTGCGAATTGTTCCATGTGCTGGCTGGGCATCAGTACATCGCCCCGTCTTTCAACTCCCTGTCCACCTTCCAGGCCCAAGTGCTGATAAATCACAATGCTCTTCCACCTCTTTTAGCTCCCACATGGCAACAGACAAGAAGACATAGAAGTTGGTGGCCGCAGAATATAACAAAGTGCGACGTTTATTAAGGATATCACAGGTTTGCGTGGGGTCTATTTTTAGAAAACTTATCTTAGATCTTTTAAATGGACTCAGCCTGCAGCCAGTTAATGGACCGCATACAGCATCCTGGCTTTTAAATAGTTTCTTGCAGACGCTGTGCAAAAATCCATTCATATAGTCCGTGATATACACCGTAGTCCTCACTGACATTGCAGTGCTAATGCAGGCAAGAGTACCCCTCCTCTTCCACTATGCAAGCACCACAAGCTGAAAACTGCTCCAGAAGCAGCTCTCTCTCTCTCTTTCCCTCTCTCATACATGTGCTCTCTCACTCTCTCCTCAAACATTTGTCTTCACAGTTTTGTTTGACTATCATTTCCTCCTCTCGCTCCAACACTACAGAACATTTTCCACTCGCTTTCCATTCAGGTTTTTTTTTTTGTCTTTGACCCCTAACTATCCCTTTCCATCCTGCCAAAAGAGAAGAAATAGGTGGAAAAAAATAGAAAAACCTTTCTCCTTCCTTTCCCCTTTCAGCTGCTTGCCTCAGATGCACGCAACAGTGTTATCAACCACTTTAACAATCACTAGATAAGATAATCTCTTGATTTCCTTGATCATATTGTTTCTGGGACAAAGACATGAGAATGATATGTCTCTGTGATTATATCATCATCTAAAAATATCCAATTTGTGAGCTGTCATTCTGTACCTGGAGTGTAGCAGCACAGTGGAACATTTTCTCTCCTCTACCCATTCATCTGTATAAACAAAACAAAAAACAGCATGACTTAACTGCTTTGCATCCACAGAGTTATTTTTGGTATGGAACATGACAGGTATAATTATGACGGCCATATGGCATTTTATTTTCTTATCTGTATTTTGACGGCAGCGCAGAGGTCACTCCAATGCCCGTGTTCCACGCTGAAGTTAACAGTGTTGTCAAGGCTACCGCATGCAGGATGTGAGCTCAGTGCAGAACACATCATTTTCTTGTTCCATTTCTAAAGCCATGACCACAGTCTATGCTCCATGCATAGTCTGTTGTGTTCCAGTTATATGACTAATAATGAACACCACGCCAGCTGAAAAGAGGCTTGGGAATCAAAGTGGGGGGAAAAAAATACATATCTGAATTTTCTGTGACACTAAAAAGAGATTGTATCCAGATTGAAGGCCTGTAACGTCAACCTCTACTATTACATGCTCCATAGCAGTGAATGTCATCACCCACGGAGAAAGAGCAGGGAAAGAGAGAATGAAGGTTATGAAAGACTGTAGATGGAAAACGAGAGAGGAAGTGACAGAATGAGAAGACAGAGAGGCTGCACAGCTGGCATCGGCCCAGCGAATTCATTTTGTGGGGCCACAAATCAGTCAGTGTTATGTGAGTCAGAATCCACAATTTGTGTTTGCGACGAAACAACAGCAAGTGCTCACGGTGTTGGAGCACGATCAAAGTGGATTGCCAAGCAAGTGAACACACCCACTGGAGCGGACCTGGAAAACATTTTGCTATCAATTCACCTAAGCTCCATGTTTAGCTTATTTAATGAACACTTGCATTAGAAGCATTAAATACAGTCCTCTTATCCACCTACAGCGCAGAGGCTGACCCTACGTAGTGCAGACCAGTTCAGTCATGCATAAATGGCAACTATCCCCACGAGGCATGTCGTGTACAAAAAATACCTTGTTTAACCTTATCTTGTGAGTGTACATTCAGTAAAACTGACTTTCACCATTTTATAGAGGAGAGTAGCATTAGGCCTGACACTTCCTATACCAGTGTAATATACTGTATTAGCAGTGAATATTACAACACACAGATTAAGCTACCAAATCAAAACACACACATCCGGGAATGCAATGTGAATACAATCCAGTATGACTGTATTACAGTGCATCTCTAATAGAAATACCTCCTCTTTTTTTCATGTGCAGCAGCCATAGCGCTCGGTACATTAATGAGCTAGGTGATATTTAGTGGGTGGCCCTCCTGACTAAAGCAAAGTGACAGCTGCATGCTAGGTTGTAATTTGTTTCTTATAAAACCCCAGTTCGGTGTCCAAGCTCATTATATGTGAGAATGTGTCACAAGCTGTATTTCAGTGGTAAGTAAACAGCAGTTTCGAGCGCACAAAACCTACAATCTCTCGGGCTGATGCAAGATGGAATCATATCTCTGCTAAGATATGCCGTGCCAAACTGCAGCGCTATGCATCTGACAAGGCTGCCATTTTTCTGTGTACTGTGTATGAAAAATGCATTGATTTACAACTTGTTGGCTCACCAAGAATTAAAAAGGAAACAATGATTTTTGTCATCCACATTTATTCAGTCTGAATGTTCTAGTCCAAACTGCTTCCTTAGATAAATACTAACAGTAAAAACGATATTCAGACAAATAAAAACATGGGTGTGTTCAGGTTCTGCCCTGCACCTAATTACACCAGTCTCTCATGAAGCCGAAAATCTGGGTTGTGAAATCCCTGGAATTTAGTCTTGGTCACTCACACTGAAATGCATTGCATGTTATACATGGCTGATGGGAATAGATACAATTTAAATGTAATTTGAGGTGGGTGCATACGAATCAGTAGGCCTACTATGTATTTCCCATGGACAGATTTTACATCTTAAAGTAAATTTAAGAGATTAAAAAAAAAAAGCTTATTATTCATTGCTGATGATTTTGTGAATAGGTTTGGAAGCCTCAATTCATTACGGAAGATAATATCGACCCCTGCGGCTATGTTTTTTGATTAGTTCTGATATTTGAATTAACTAACTCACCTGCCAATCAATTAATTATACCCCAAAACAAAAAGGTGGCTATACTGTAGCTAGGTTATTAGTTAAAATAAATGAACAAGCACATGTACGTGTATTTTGTTGCAAGTGCTACAGTGTTTACTAATGACACAACAGCAGAGGCAAAAAAAAAGTTGTTATTATAATTGTATATTTAGCACTCTGTCATGAATCTGTATCAAATTGTGTATTGTCATGCTCACAACCCCCTGGATGGACGAAGAGCAGATTTTAAAAAAACGCAGCATGGCACGTACTGGGACATAAACCTCTTTAAATTATTAAGAGAAAGTCCTCTTCTCCCTGTTCCGTTCCAGGCCTATTTATGCAGTGTTTGCATTTGAACAAATGGAAGTGGCACACTGTTAGACTATTTTTGTAGCAAGAGGTTGAAGCAATCTCTATTTAGAGTTAGCTGCAAGCCATCCCACAGGAGCTGAGACTTGTAGCTGCATTTGATTGTGTTTCTTCTGCCCACGTCTCAGGAGCATTTGCATCTACTCAAGCGTGAGAGTTTCCATAGAACGTGGTTCAAACATGATTGACATGTGGGACAGACTGAACCTCCATTATCATATTCATTACCTGTGTTATTGGAAACCACACATGCAGGGCTGAGCTTGACACCTCATACGCAGGCAAACTTCCCCAGGAGACATGAGGTTACCCGTGCCTCTTTTTCTCTGGCTAATGTTAGTCTGGTAAGGGAACTACTTCCATCACAACCTGTTCTATCCAAGCTGTGACTGGGTGTGCACGTGGCGGCATCCCATCAGGATAAATTAGGAAGACCATGAATAAACTTGTCTGTGAGGAAGGAGGCAGGGAATCAAGACAGACATTAGAGTAGCACCACCACGGCATTAATCTGAACTTATTTGATTTACACCAAATGATTGACCTGGATAAGAGCAGAATGTTGGAGCTGTTGTGCTTTCATCAGAAAGAGGAAGACATATCTTCTTTTTTTCTAACTTTGGTGATAAATGAAACCTGTACCCACTCTGAAAGGTCAGGACGGAGATGGAAGCTTGCGTTCGCAGCCAGAAAGGTGATGAATCGAAACAGTGATAAGCAGAAATGAACTTTTTTATCCGTGTAGTCGGCTGCTTTGTTTTTGATAATCCGCTGCTGTTATATCCCATCCATCAATGAAAACAGATTTGATGTGTTGCTAGACAATGATAATCATTCAAAATATTTGCTGGCAGCATCATGAAAATGAGAAGTGAAAGGAGACTGTTTAAGTGTGTATGCATTTTCATTTCCCTCTTTTTTGTCTATGATCATGTGACAGATCATCATATTTTGTATGTGTGTATGTGTCACTTGTAAGAGCTAAAGTCAAGAAATCATGCGGAACCAAACACCAGTTCCAACACACTATGAAAGGACAAATCAATTGATTGATTTGTGTAAGTGTGTAAATCCTGGTCGCCTGCAGATGGTCCTCAAATCTCCTCAGTGTGATTAGCAGCTTCCAACTGAGAATGCTAAGTAGCCCAAACAGCACACATATCAGAGCCCAGCAGTGGCGAACTGTGAGTATTAGAGCTAGGCCTTCCACCAACCCAACCGCCCCTCCTCCCTCCCTCCCTCCTAGACTGTCCCTTCACTTGCCTGTCATGGATTTTGTACAATAATTCTGTTGTTTTTGTTAGTTTTCTACACAGAGCTTAAACAGTGAGGACAAGAAAAATGACTTTAAAAAAACTCTACGCATCCCCCTTTTGTACCAGTAAAATAAAACCACTAACACCAGCTTTTCCAATCAGCAGTGATGTAAACATGACCCCCAAGTGGACACGTTAATTCTCTTCCATTTTCCATGCAGTGATGTCTTTCAGAGCAGACAAACACTGCAAAGCAGACCTGTCACCTGCCCAGCACTGTGCTGTTAAGCCACTGTGACCATACACCTTCTGCTGAGAGCATACTTGGGGCAACACAAAATTAGTGGACAAAACATCTCACACATAGGCTTCAATCCAGGGATTAGACACAACCGGCCCATTTTACCAGTCTGCACAGCAGCTGGAAGCTCACTGTTTTCATTTTGGTTGTGTATGACCAAGATGTAAAAGCTTAAATATTTATATTTATATTATCAGTTTTGACAAGCTACACATCGTTAGATATTTCTCACAATTCTACTGCTAAGTCCACTTCACAGAGACAATGTATCGTACCATGGTTTCAGCCCTCAGGAAGGCCAAGGGCAAACATTTTTGGTCCCACAAACCTAAATCAAAATGTGAGTGCTTAATTTACCTGCCTCCATCTCAACAAACACATACGCCTCTTGGGGCTTCAGCACTTCTGTCCCTGCTATGAAGTCGAGTGAGCCTGCTAACCTTTTCTCTAACCTTTTCTGTATCTATGTAACACGAAGAAAATATCTGATTGGACAAATTTGATAACTGAGACTAAAATTAGAATGAAAGGAGAATAATTAGGAATTGAAAGAGATAAAATATAACATTTAAAATGCTGATATGTTTGGCCTTCTGTGAAGGCCTATTAGGCCCTGAGGGTTCCTCACTGGAGCTCAGACAGAGGGGGTTGTGTTGTTGGTGTGTGTGTTGGCTGTATGGTTGTAGTCTGCTGGCAACATTTGGTATTTATCTGAGAGGCAGTTCCTCTAATGGCTTGATCACTGTGATGATACAATGCCAGAGCAGAGAGGAGCGTGTTTCTCCTTTAACCCCTGACAAGGAAAGATATTTATGGAGCATCAGTGATGTTTCATCAGACTAACTCAGGCACTGTGAGGCACAGTGATGCCTCATAATCCTCTGTATCACAAAAAAAACCCTACACAGTCAGAAGTTTGTGTGTGCGTCCGTGAGTGTGTGTGTATGTGTGTGTGTGTGCACGTCACATAGTTCACATTGCCCAATAAGGATATCATTGCATTGTGCTGAACTTTTCATTTCTTGGCATTCTTTCTTGGTAGGGCTTGTCAAAGAAATGATCTTGCTCCACTGGTCCCTGCATCAGTCACGCCTCAGCCCGTAGTTGCTCTAGAAAATTGCCTGGGCTTTAGAATAGTCTGCGGCTCGGGCCACGGAATTGTCTGTGACCAATATCGTTTTTTCCTTTAGAAAAAAGATTTGTGTGTTGTTGTTGTTTTTTTCCCCCATTTCTGGGGTTATTCAGGCAGCCCCAAAGCACGCACAACATAATCCTACATCATATTTTGTCTGGTTAAAAAAAAAAAAGAATCACATAGCTCATTTTATCCTTTGGCTCCACGTGTCCTTATATTTATTTATTTTTCTTTCTACTGGAATCTGGCTTTGGGCACATATTTATCTGACAGGAATCCCACAATCTTTATACTATAGAAATAAGTGGCACAAAATCATGCATATTTGATGCAGCTGCTACACATGTGGAGTCACGCTGAGGTCAGTCACTTCTCAACTGCTGATGTAAATCAGTCTCCATGCAACAATAATGTGACTGACTGATAGGTATCTAATTAGAAAGACATTTTCAAAGACAATGTTTTTGTGAAAATAGAAACTCAACCAATATTCTCATTTGCTAATTAAAGTAATTTATACCTCAGTTTCTGATTACATGAACTGTTGAAAAAGTCATATTTAACATCCATGCCTCCTCGTAAACCTGCAGTAATTTATTTTTGGCCAATTTAGCAGCTTGGAAGCAGGTTGGAAATAAAATGTGTTTGCAAACAACTTCTTAATTAAGCATGCAAAGCAACATTAGCATTCATTTGCTGCCATGCTTGTGTCCACCTAAATCCAGCATTCACTCCCCTCTACTTTCCATTCACTCTAACAACAACTCCTGAGGGAAATATCAGGCTCTTTAGCAGCAAAACGCTCCACCATCTTCTCCAGCTTCTTGCTAATTGTGTCTGCTGCAGCAGAGGGCAGGTAGTAGCCTATATAGTCGAGGTGCAAGTGAACCGAAACAGTAAAGCTGCCTGAAAACCAAATTAGCGAGTAAAAAAAATACTGAACTAAGGGGAACTGCAGTCTGTGATAATTCTCTCACATTTATTACTGTTAATATAAAATATTGTTACAGCATCTTTAACTACATTTTCTAACGCAGGAGTAGGCTTTACAGGACCTATATCTCATAATCTACTGTTACTTTCATACTGTAAATGAAATACCTTCATTTGAGCATGATTGTTCCTGTGTCTACATTTCTTTTTTTTCTCCACATGATCAAGCCTCTCTCCACAGCAGATCATTTTACATCTATAAATTGAAATAAGGTCCCTTTGGCCTTAGTTACATGACATATATTTTTAGTACAAATAGCCCTTTCATAAATGCAATCACACATTTGACCTTGCAGGCTCCACTGGCCAAGAGAGCAGCTATAAGGGGATATAGAAGTGTCCCTCAGTCACTTAACAGACAAATGGAACAGGTTTGTTCAAAAGCCCCTTGAAATCCTTGAAATCATTTACACAGTTGCCCTTCACTATTGGAATAAGAAGCAGTGGTTTCTTCTTTTGTGCAGAATTGAGCCTCCGTTTTCATTGAGTGCAGATACTACTAAAGTAAATGGTTCCCCAGTGGTATATATAGTAGCATGTGAGACTGGGGGGTAATTCTTAAATATGCCCTGTGGTGTTACTCTCTAAGTGTTTACCAACAGCTTGGTCATTTCCCCGCGTGATGAATAGAGACGTGTTGAAGACGGATGCCCCCCAGCTACACCCACACCTGACATACAGTATGATGCAAAGCGTCTGCTGATTTACGCCGGCTCTTCGCCACCATATGGCTCACATCAGTCACTCCCCAATGACCAGGATGAAGACCACTTCATCAAGGAGGGCAGCAATGGTCATGGTAAGGATTGGACAAGGGGGAGAGGAAGGAGGGAGAGAGGGGATGGCGTGGCGGTGGGGGCTCACAGGAATTTTAAAATCAGCCAAATCAAACAATGGACCCTCAGTACTTCACTTGCTCAGTACCCCCCACTTCTCCCTAATCAAGCTGATCTTGTTTGTTTGTGAAACAAAAAATGCGTCCTCGAGCTCTCCGTCTTGTGTCAATAAACCTGAAGAGGCAAAGCGATCAATGACAAAGAAGCCATTCAATTTGTGTTTAAAACCGAGGCTAATCAGCTAATTTGTTTGGATCACTGTGGCGCTCTAAGCTTCCCACAAAAGTCTACTCAAACGTCCTGGTAATGAACATAAAGATTGTTTTATCATTTTGCACAGGTCAGTTAACTGTTGAGGGATTATGGTTATACAGTATAAATGTCTTCTTTCTTTCATTTTAAAAATGTATACTCTAATTAAATAATAGCACTATAAAAGAATAGAGAAGTGTTTGGGACACAGAAGATTGGATTTCCGGTTGTATTCTTGTTGTTAGCAAATCGTGGTAACAAGGCACAAATTAGCTTACAAGGACTTTGTTTTAATAAAATGGCTTAATTTGTCAGGACAAGCTTCAGAGGTGAGGTTATAAATGTGATGAAGGTGCACTTTAAAATGAAATGGCAGGACTTCACTTCTCAGGTTACATATGACACCTTCATGGTGGTACTGTGGTGTTCTTTTATACTCTCTTGCTAATGGAAAAGCATGTTTAAATAGACCAAACAACCTTCTCCAATTAAATATTTATTATACGTTTCTTTTTGGGTGGTTTCTAGAGACAGGCAGGATGCGACATTTTCCTGTATCCGCTGGTGTGGAAAATGCCAGTGTTGAGGAAAACAAATTCTAATGCAACATGCAATGTGGTGGAAATTATATTCAGATGTGATTGATCTGTTTATCCAGGATTGGAGCGGGCCACAATTTAACATTATTACCTTTCCCAAAGTCAGAGCCGTGTGATTTAAAATAAACAACCATCAGTCTTATTGCACTCCAATGACACCGCCATGTGTGTTTGGCTTATTCAGCCGCGTACTCTTGCTTTGGTTGATGAATTCATTCATTCACTCGTTCATTCAATCATTCCCATTCAGCACGTTCACTTACCCACTGAGTCGACAAGATGTCAAATAAAAGTGGGTTTGCTGCTGGGTGCCTGGATGCGATTTCCGTCGTCTCAACCTCTCCTTTAATTAGAGCATGATAACATGTTTTTAAGCTCTATCCTTTCCTGCATCATGTTCCCCGTGAAAGGCTCATAAATAAATAGAACAGGAACATCCACTCTTGAACTCACTGGGCTTTACAGTCCAAGGAGACGAGTAAACTCACAGTAATGTGGAACAGGAAGAGGTTTAAAATGGGTATTAACTCCTTGTCCTTTATCACAGTTTATGACAAACACAGAATGCAGATACTTGAGGTTTTAGATTTTGATAAAATATCCTCATCTTAACATTGCATGAGACATTAATATAAAATACAAATGGTCTGAGAACTTAACTGACTCTCTGTAAGTCATATTATGCCTACAACATAGCAAAAGGGAACATAACTAGTTTCAGTAGGTTCTTACTTCAGCGGTTATGCTCTGTATACTCAGTGCTGCTCTTCAATACAACTGACTGTCAGGATCAACTGTATGTTTAAAGAGAGGCTAAAATAATGAGCATTGACCTGGAGTACATTTATATTAGTGGCTAAAGGAGAGGCTGACAATTTGAATGCTCCAGAGGTAGGGTCGGTGGTACAGGAGCGAGAGAGCTTTACTGACGTATAAACAAATATCCGATTTGGATCAATAAGCCGCGTGGCCAATGCCGCTTTGAGATCCTTGCCATAAATCTCAGAGGGCCACCTTCTCCCTCATTAAATTATAAAGGATCTGTGAGCCGTGAAACCCTAACAGCGGAGCATCACACTGGTTGCTAAAAATAGAGAACGACTAAACAAAAGACACATTTTTTTCCCTCCACATCCATATTGTTACTCAAGAATCCTTTTAACTATCCACTTTTCTCATTCCCTGAGGTCAGGAGATGGAGGTGGCCAAAGCCTGGCATCCCGGCGTGCTCGCGTGTGTTTGCATGGTGTCGTCCGTGCGTCAACAAAACACTAACACATCCCTGTGATGTCATGATGAGGGAGATACAGCTGTTCTGGCGGATGCGAACACTCTTGCAGAAGTGCTCCGTCTCTGCCAGGAAGTCTGAGGTGCATCTTGTTGCTCCAATTTAAATTGCAAATCCACTTAAAGTACATAAGTCAAGAGTGCTCCCAGCTAAAATGCAAGCCGTGTTGGGTCGGGAAGATTTTTAAAAAATCATGTACCTTGCACTTAGGAGGATTACATTTTCATGCGCTAAAAAGAAATAGAAGGGCGGGGGGGTATGAGGAGTCCCAACACAGCAGCATCATCATCACCTCAAAAAGAGGTAGCCCAAACTTCAAACGGTATTTATCCTCAAACAATATTACACATATTTCTCCTCGTGTCATATAATAAATTTCACAAGCAGTCATATGTTTGGAGTGCAGTGAGAAATGGGTGTGTGGGGATTGCCGAGCTCTCGGTGATGTGAAACTAATCAGGGAGAAAGAGCAGTTTCCACACTAGTGACTTTTCAAGGCCCTGTGGTATAAATATCAACCATCTGTGAGGCCATCTGCATTGGGGTGCTATATCATGCACCAAGGCCAAGCCACCAAACGCAGACAGGTTGCCTTCCATGACACCATCCACACTACATGCGAGACAAGTAACCCATTGCGGAATCACTACTATTAACAATGGATGTGCCCTCATTTCTCGTGTAGTGTTGTCATCCGTTTATACGTGAGTGAGGTCATCTTTTAAAGGAGCAATCATGATAAGCTCAGTGCTGTATATTGCAGTCTGCAGCAGCTGCACAGTCTACCCTGCTTCCAGATCTCATCTTCCTGGAGAAAAAAAAACCTGCTTTTGGAGGCCAGAGAATTGAAACATAGATGTAATATACGTTGGCTCTCGGGTGCTTTTTTCAATCAGGTGTTTTTGTATCAGGACTTTTGTGATTGCTGGGGTAAAGATGTCTGTTACAACCCTTCATCCATCATAGTTTGACAGCTGATATTGCAACAGTTGAGAGTAGCTTTGCACCTTTACTGTGCTGCTCTGTATACTGTAGGTGGCATCTGCGAATACCCACTTCTGCAGAGATGAGTTGCGGTGAGACCGTGACCTTTTAAATTCAGGTGCAAATACAAAGAAAAGCAGAGCAACACAAAGACGATGCCAAGTGTTGTTACAAACAAAATGCCCGACCACACGAGACCGAGGACACCACTTCACCGTGTCTTCTCTGCCTCCGTTGTGTTGTGTATACATGTATGCTGCAGCCTCTGTGTCTCGTCAACTGTTCACTATGTACATGTGTTTTTCTTTGTGTCTGTGTGTTTGGGTAAGACACGAGAGTAGATGTGTGTGCATGTCTACTTGTGCATGAGAGACATTGTTTCAAGCTATCTAGTTATTGGAACGGAAAGGAAAGGAAGGGAGGCTGGTGCTGAAGAGCCGGCCACTTCAGGGGGAAAGAGAGAGCAGGAGGGGGGTGAGTGAAAATCCTTTTGTTATTTCTGTAGATTGTTGAGACATAGAAGAGGGGGGAGGATTAATTTGTCTCAAGGCCTGAGAGCAACCATCAACACACACGCACTCGCACACACACACACACACCCTCCCCTCCTTTTGGCTGTTTGTTTACCTAACTTAGACCATGCTGCTCTTGTAAAATATCTGACCCAGAGCCAGTGCATGGGATAAATCTGGTGTGGCAGTTTTGAAAAGATTGATAGAATAATCCCAAGATTGAGAATCTGCTGGACAAATAGAAAATGTTGAGCAAACAAAAATATGCCCTCTGGTTCAAAACAGACGTTTAAAACTGCCTTTGATCAGGAGCCTGCGTCATCACAGCCTGCAAAAATAGAAGTAGCCCAGAAAATGTTTCATGCTTTTGAATTTCAAACATGTGCTGCTTGTTTCTTCCTCTGAAATCACACATGAAAGCACTATCAATGCAAACCCTACAAACACATAAATAAATAGTTAACAATTATATTCTTTATTCTTATATTACTATCTATCTTCTGTATAATTTGGCCTACAAAATTACTGAAACATGACAATCCTCAGGCGATATTGCAGAGTAGCTGGTCTTATTTCACTTAAAAATTGATTTTCAATGATTGATCAGTTTAGAATTTGATCAATTAATTAATTTATCCACCACATTTCAACCCTTAAAAAATAATGAGTGTTGTGAAACTGTGTAGAATAATGTATTCCACATGTAGCAGTTTGATCTTGATGCAAAACTAAGATAACATTGTAGTAATATAATTTAGAGTAAAAAAAAAAAAACCTCATGAATCCTATATGCAAATCTAAAGTGTGAAACTATTATTAGCTCATAGTATAATTTCCTTAAAGGCAACTTCAAGTCCATTTCATGTGACAGCAATCAGCTCAGGCGTGCTAACAGCAGCTAACAAGAGGACCCACACCCTCCCCACCAGCCTGTTAGTGTTTGTAGCAGGATGCTCGGGCTGTGTAAGAGAACTTCAGACTCTAGAGGTCTCCATCCTTCAGCATCCCCTCATCATCCACCTATCCGCCCTCCTCCTCCTCCTCCTCCTCCTCTCTGGCATTTTGTGCAGCGGAGGAGGAAAGGAGGAGAGACTGCTGAGTAGGAGACAGAGGGGACCCTGAGACAACACGTCCCACGCCAGAGCCAGACAGCCAGGGAACTTTGATTTGACGCCAAGTAGCCTGCGACGAAAATGACGATGAAGAGAAAGAGCCACGTTTCTTCTGCCGCTTCTTCTTCCTGGGAGGTTTAGATGTGTCGGGCGTGTGCAACACATGATGTCCTTGGACTCATATGCTCAATGAAGATTTATTTATCACTGATTTTGCTCCTGAATTCGCTGATGGTGCCGCGTCGTTGTGCCCGCACTTAGGTCAGCCGAATGAATGTGAAGGCAGTCTGAGCGCATTGTTTCCAAGCTCCGTTGCATATGGGATTTCCAGCCGTGATGTCTGCAATATTTCGCTCTTTGTTTCTGGGTAAGTCACTTACCATTCCCTTAAAACATCACGAGTTCAGTTAAAAAGCACTGGAGCGCGTTTGCCTGTCATTTATGTGAAGATGTGGACGCTTAAATGTGCCGTTATTACATTTAATCACTATGTGTTTTTTTTTGTTTGGTTTTTTAAAATGTGTGTGTGCATTTTTATTGTTTAACGTCCTTAACAACACATGTCTGAAATGTTTCAATTTTCACTACCGATTTAGGATGATGTCAGAATATATTGAGTTTCATTTATTCTCCATTGTCACTCTTGCACTTTATGTTGCTGCATAGGAGAGGATATTGCAATTGAAATTAGAGTGATTTAAAAAGGGGAGGAAAAAAAGAGAACAAGTCAGCCACAATTTCCAAAAACACAGGCTGCACTAGTTGGTGGAAGCTCTCAGAAAACAGAGGGGGGGAATGAAAGGGGATAAAAGTTCACCTGACCCCTCCCTTTTTAAATCTGCCAGCCAGATTTATCCAGCATGTACCTATATGTGCATGTGTGGACAGCAGCTCTTCAAAGGCAGGCTTCCGGCAGATAAACAAAATTATTTTTGCCATTTTAGCACAGGCGAAGGATCAAAAAAAAAAAAAGAAAAAATGCAGCACACCCAGAAACCACTGAAAATGTTCCATATGCTCTTCATTATTGTTTGGCCTGATTTGTGAAGTGTTGTGAAATGATTGTCGAAGGGGACGTGATCTGTCTCTCAGTTTGAAATGAAACTTTAAAAGGTTAAAAGGTTGATTGAAACTCATAGTTTTCTATCATCATAAATCAGTCGATATTATCACCACCACTACTGATACTAATATTAACACTGCTGTGATTACCACTGTTGCTGCTGCTATTGCTGATATTACAGTAATGTAACAAGAGCCTGGAGGAGATTCCAGGTACAGAGCTAAATGGGGGATTGTTTAATTCCACTGTGACTCCACTGACTGGAAGTTAGTCTGTGACTTCCAGTAAGACGTTTCACATTCATCATCTGCAGTAAAACAGAGGAGTGAAAAAAAACTCAAATTCCTCTCGATGGTTAGAACTGGGGAAAAACAAGATACCCCTCAGTTAAAGTACGAGCGGTTGAGAGTGGTTGCATGAGGAATAACCCAGCTTGTCTGTTCTGGTTTGAGTCCAAAAGTCGTGCTCTCGTCTGCTTGCTATTCATATTGCAGTGCAGAGAGAAAATCAAGACACCAGTGTTTGTGTTTAACTTCATTTGATTCGTTTGGACATACAACTGACGTTATTTGCTTATGCTTGATGTGGCTTGTGCTGTGGGCTCGCGAATGCCTGAAGATGTTGTTATCTTCAGCTTCCCTATTATTCAGTTACTTTTATACTGCGGTGACCTCTCAGGGGAGCACGATGCCCTTTGCCCAAAGCATTCTGGGAAAAGCTCCAGTTCCCCTGTGACCCTGTATAAGATAAGCAGCATAGAAAATGGAAAAATTGACATATTCCGTCGACCTGCAAACATGCTGACGTGTTGGGGGTTACACTGGTCTGCCAGTGAATCCAGAGTATGTGCTCAGTGGTGATGGTCACTGATCCTGGGTTTAGTTGAAGGAGCTGACTCGGCATTAGACACTGCGTACTGAGACATTTTTTCTGGTTTAGTTCATCAGTCTTCTTCAAGCCAAGTGTGGAGATCATCCAGATACCGATGCCTTACTGATGATCATAATAATCACAATGATGATGGTGATTAAAAGAAACTCGACTCCTAGCTGTCACAGTGGAGCCAGCAATGCCGAGATGAAAACTTCACACATGAAATTACACAATGGCAATTGATTCCCTAATAAGAAAATAATAATTATAATACTTTTCTTAAAATAACCATCAGGCTATGCCAAGACTATTAAATGACTTGTTGTTGCCATGGTGAGGCATTTTCTCCATCCTCTGTCATGTCACAAGATATGACTGTATAAAACAATTCATGCGGCTGAAAAAATGATATTAGGCTGGATGTCCAGTACAGCTGCAACCTGGGTCGTGGATCTCTCATGCGGGAACAAAATATCTGCCAGTCAGCCAAAAGAGCAAGGAAATATATGTAGCTTTTCAGGCTAGGCTGCTCTGCTGTGCCAGACTGAAGGACATTCCCCCAAAGTTATAGCCTGTATTAATTCAAAATCAACACCGAGGCCAAGTAAGGAGAGGAAGTGGCTGTTTTATTATAAAAGAATCAATAGTCATTAATAGGGGCTCATTTCCTTTATATTTGCTTTTGCCCTCGCAAGTCATGAGACATCCTTAATTTAATATGTGTTGGAGATGTAATATCCACTGTTCACATTACAGATAAGTAGCACAATTAATTGCCACAGAGACTTCTGTAGCTCCCTTCAGTAACTCTGCCGATTCAAAGTAAGAAACCGAAAAAGGTCAAATAAAATAACTGCTGGTGGAGTGGTAGATCCGGCCAGGTAAAGGAGACCAGTGATGGATTGCTTATCTGTCCTTGTGCCAGGATTAAATGATTCTGAATGAGAGAATTTGAAAATGACTGTCCAAGAAGTAATAACACACTGTAAGTCACTTGACAGAAATGTAATTGGAAAGAATGAGCAGCTTCTCTATGTGAGAGCTCAAACCCTGCACCCACACTTAGGGGAGTCGCCTCAGCTTGGGTCTGTACTGTAAGGACAATGCAATGGGAGTGATCATGGGAATAGGCTCTATTCCCATGGAGTGTTTGTGTGTGTATGTGTGAGTGGATGCGTGTGTGTCCACATGCATACTTGTGCTGTGTGTAACAGTGAGAAGATGGCAGTGCATATGCACGCTATGCTCGTGTTAGATGTAGATAAAGAGAGCAGTGGCTCCAAACAGAAATTCTGTCCCCATTCTATATTTAGCATGTCTGCCGGGGTAGGCAGAGGATCTCTGAAATGTGAAGATGACAGGAGCCTCCTGAGCCAGAGGTTATGAAGTGACATCTTGATGTGTTTGCGCCTGAATCACACTCCCACACACACCCAGGCACAGACTTCTGACATTCCTTCAAACCCAGAGACATTTCGATATTTGACGTCTAGTTACCATACATTAAGGTTTCGTTTTGATCTCCTTTTGACTCACATTATTCTTCAGCGTTATCATGTGGCATCCCCTGTGTATGTTCTCAGCTTTGAAAATATTTGTTTTTTGAGAGCATGTGATGAATTTGGCACATCCAGCTTTGCTGGAACCTGAATTTTGCGGGATATGTAAAGCATTTGTCAGTTAGGTGTGGAGCCCTGTGCAGAGCATTGAAGTCAACCTTCAGCTCACATTGTAGAAGCTTAAACTGACTCTCAGTCTCACCTCCGCTGGTGAGTGATTGATTTACACAAAGTTTATTTGATGAATGCGATGCAGACATATCAACACTTGCTCACACACATTCCCACACACAGACGGGGCAAAGGGACAATGCAAAACACCGCAATACACATACAGCATGTACTCAGGAATCAATATTCAGTAGATATTGCTTTCAAGCTGTAGGACACAGTACAGTATAGCTGCATCTGGTGAGGGAAAATAACACATAGCTATCTGTGCATTGCTCCAGATAGTGAAATGACTTCCCTTCCACCTCCAATGTCAACTATTTGACATGCAGAACAAAGTGTAAACAGATTTCCATCAAGAGAGGATTGTATTACTCAAAGCAAAAGTGGCAAATCTGAATGGATCAGCAAGGGCAGAGCTCTGTGGAATACAAAACCCCGACCAAGGTTGAGTGAAGAGGCCTGCAGATGAGTACAGAGGTCCAGCCGTCCTCAAAACAATTGACCCATATCATTAACAAACACTGATTTGCCTCCCAAGCACTTTCCCCCTGATGTGTGCGGCCTCTGAATGACAGCGTGCTTCCCTGAATAACAATCCGTCCTCCTTCTGTACCTGAGGGATTCTTCATGTTTCATTGATCGCGGTGCTTTTAGTCAGAAGGTCTTTCTATTCTGTCGCAGCAAGCTGGATGCCATGTTTGAAAGGAGAGTGTTTGTAGGTAAAAGTGTACCTGCTTTGTAGAGTAAGTGCTTTTGTTCCTCCGAGTGGAGGGTCGAGGTCGGCTCTGTTTTTATAGCATCCCAAGACATCCAGAGAGGAAAAAATATATAAAGGCCACAAGGGTGGAATGGACGAGGCCTGCGCTGAATTCATCTGTTGTTTCTTGAGTATTTCTTCATCTGACAGTTTCTTCATCCTCCCTGTGGTGTGTTTCAGCCACGCCCATAATTTCCAAGCTATATCCACATGTTATGCTGTATGGGCCTTTTGTCACTTACATCTTGTAAAACAGATAAGAAAACAGTAAGACACATGCCTAGACAGAGCCTGGCTTGTGCAGTGTTTCTGACCTATAAACCCTCCCCCTTTTCATCCTTCACCGGGAAAATTACTGCCAGATTATTTTGGAACGTATGAACAGGAACTGCCTATTTCACTTTACTGCTAATCTTTGACAGATGTTCTGCAGAGGCTCACATTCACATTAACTGGAGCCACATGCGCAGTCCACACATGACAGTACCACCACACCCGTGTGCTGTACTGCTGTACAGTGCATAAACAATTGAAGACACAGATATTTGGAGCAGAACACACATGCACGTGACAACTGTCCATTGTTTTGTGCAAAAGGTAAAGCATTAGATAATTTTTCACTAATCAAAACTTAAATCCATGGGAGATCAGAAACAAGGGAATTCAAAGGAATATTTACATTTTTGCAACAATCGACACAATCCTTTGTTCGAAAGGTGCTGATATTAAAAATATATAATCAGATACAGATACATTTATCAAGCAGCCATCATATTTCCAAGGCATTATGTTTAATGAGACTAAATTCTAGCAGCTAAGACAATTTAATAGAGAAATCTGGTAATATGAAAGATGTTGATAGACAACATATTGACTGAGTGTTTACTGACAACATATTTTTCATTGTTTTCCGCAAACATCCGCTCTTGGAAAAAATGCAACAAGCACCATATGTTGAGGCAGCAGTTAGTTATTGTTTGCTAAAGATAATTGTCAAGGTTGATATTTAAAAAGTCAACAGTCACTTAAATCACATGTCGCCACAATGACATTTTGACCACAGACATATGAATATGTAGCTACCCAGGCAGTAATTAAATGTTCTCACAGACTGTGGTTGACAATACACAATTTTAGTGTATGAATGTAAATCAACAGATTACTGGAGAAGGAAACATGCAAATTTCCAGCGTTTTATATTTACAGTTTGGATAGTTTTGCTTCAGAGAAGGTTAATTGTGGAGGGTTAGGGTGTCTTATTGTGTGACCACAAAACATCAGCGACATTTGCAATCACTTCTTAAAATAACTTTGCCTTTGCCTCTTGCATCACTTGATCCCACAGCCTCTGGATCTCTTACTAACTGGCCAAAGCAGAAATACATTCAGTTATAAGCACATCATGTACAACAGGATTCTTTGGCTTTGTGTTATTGCATCAGGAACGTATGTTTCATATGAACATGTCCCATGAGACTCAATCCATTATGGATATCTAACAGTAAATAGCATAACAAGAATCTGTTTGCTTTCACCTCCTGTCATTAGTATGATGATCATTTTTTCGTCCTGTTCCTGGCTCAACGGGTTCAGCTCATAGGGTCACTGTCACTGTGGTGATGTTATAACTAAGTTACTCTTTTGCCACAATAATCAATAGGTTCTGTGCAATTTATCATTATATATCTCAGACTTTGTGTTGTCTTTTGATATGCTATATTCATCTAAGAGATAAGACAATGCAGGAAATAAATAAGACAGCAGATTTATCTTATCAGCTACTCGAAAATCTAAAACAGGCACTCCTCTAACACCTGGTTTAGTTCTGAAACTAACAGGTTGCTCTGGCCTCCAGTTTCCTGTAATCTCCACAACCATGGCCATTTCCTCCAAAGGGAGGATTTCTGCCTTATTTGCAGTGGCGAATAACCATGAAAGTCAATGAAGCAAGCACAATTACAGCTATTTTCTAAGAAATTGTGAAGTGATTCGCTCCGTGTGAGCATAAATATTTTAATCAAGGTCTATGATTGTTTTATGTAAGCTGTGAGGAGATCAAAGAGTGAACAAAATGGTGAGATAAACTCTGATGCTGTCGGCGAGGTGGCGCGTGGAATTGTCTCCCATTGATTCAACTCACTGAAGGTCTGTTCTGATATCAATTCTTTGCAGCTATTGACATTTGCTGGATACAGGACTCCATCTATCACCAGCTGAGTGCTATTCGGCTGTTATAGCAAAGGTGATCAAAATTCATGCATCCTGCAAAAACACCATTTAAAATGATTTGTTTATCAGTGGTGGGGGTTGAGATACTATCATCTCAGAACCCTGTTGTGGTGCTTTCAAGTGCTTTCTGCCTTACTGGAAACTGGCAGTGCGGAATAAAGCTGGCATGCTTGTCTTCTCTAAGCAGAACATGCTTTTGATCTATGTTCTCTGTCTCTGAAACCAGGTATGTCTGTTTTGTGTGCAGCTGCTCGACGCAACTGTGCTGGAAAATAAACAGCTGAAAAAGCCAAATCCCCATTGCTCAGGTGTCTTTCACTTTCAAGGAGCTTAGCATAGTGCTTACATGAGTGACACAAAGGAGGAAGAAGCAAACTATTGATGAAACATTTACGCAGAGCGAGCACCGCAGGAGTGACATTGGTTATGTTACAGTAGAGGTCAAGCCTATATGTCTTTAAAGGTTTCCCCTGTCACCTGGAAGCCTGTTAACATGGCTGTGGGTTGAGCAATGCCTGATGGCGCTGATTGCGATGTCAAGTCAAGATGATGTGAAATCATTCTCTTAGAGTGGACTTTGATTGGACGCTGTGGCGTTCTCACTGCAGGGCAAGTTGTGAGCTTAGCTTAACATTTTCGCTGAGTGACAGAGTGTCAAAACCGCAGTAAACCATCTGCCGATAATTGATCATCTCTTACTAGTCGCTTAGCACTTTAATTGGTCGTGGGGTGCACCTGTCAGTCTCCAACCTGTGCGATGCCTCATCTCACACTGTGATTATTGATTATCATGTCCAAATATCAACTTGGACATTCAAACAGCATCACGCTGCTGAAATGAAAATCAGCAAGAGAATGCAGTTCACAGCAAGACTGTGTCCACAGGGAGTCGTTCCTGTGAACCTTAAAAACAGAAGGATTTTTCATGCAGACAGAAAGAATTATGAATGTAGCCTACAGTACATGTTTTGCATTTATTTATATGATGCAGATATAGAACGTGTTGACTTCTCCTTCATTCAGCTGTAATTCATCCACCGAATTAATTGCCTGAATAAAAGCAACTTGCCTTACACCACATAATGGCAACCATGGCAAGGTTTTTTTTTCTTTCTTCCTCCTCCTCCTCCTCCTCCTCCTCCTCCTCAGCTTTTCCAATTGAGAGCTGAGTGAATGAACAGGAGGAAATGTTCCACGTCGCTCTATTTAGACGCCTGCTGTTCCTTTCAATTTGAAACAGTCTATTAGCCCAGCAAGCAGGACACTCCATTAGGTGTTTTGAACCCACATGCCATGTTGTCTCACTCCATTTCCTCTTTTGCTTGCCAGTCTTCCCTAAAGCGTTAGTGGCTTTAATCAGCAGAGGCCCTTCTGCCCTTCAGACATTTATCTTCAGCCGCTTTTGGTCGTCACCAAGCAGCCTGGAAAGACCCAAAGATGGATGGTGTTTGGAAGAGAGGGAATTTGGTGGCCATTGATTAGAGTGCTGGAAGACAAAGTGGTTACCTGCACAAGACCTGAACACCATCTGGAGGACCCCCCACCCCCACCTCCCCTCCACCTTTAGTGCATGATAGCTAAAGTCAGGACTCAGCCATCTGTCAAATTTAGATCTATACGTAGCTACTTAGTGCGAGAAGGAAAAAAAAAAAAGGAGCCCAAAAAACTTCTGATCATGCTCTTTAAATTGTAGCCTTAATCTGTTTATTGACTGTAATAAAACGTTGGCCCCTTAAAATCCTGCAAGATATGCAATCCTGCTAATTAATTCTTTATAGGGATGAAATCCTTGGTCATCAGAACCTTACCTCATGTCAGGAGGAACTGTCAAAAGCAATAAGTTAGGTTTAGCCTTGGGTTGCCAGTGCTGCTCTCTTGCAGTGGATGTTGTGTGATGGATGGTTTAATTATCCAACCACAATGCCAGCCATTTGGTCTGTTATAGCACAGCAAAAACCATTGCAAACCTAATATCACTGATCAATTGCTAACTGTCTACAAATTAAGTATATAATGCCACTGATTGTACTGCAGCTCTCCCCTTCAGTATTTTGTATTAAAGAGCCTTATCAGACCAGAGGTTTGAGAAGTTTGTTTCCGCAGAGATAAGTCTCTTATTCAGAAGCTCAGACTGTGAGTCAAAGAACAATATATAACATCGGAGCTTGGAAAAAAAGCGTTTCCCCTCCTGTCCTCCCACTTATTTTCCTCTTTTCCAGCAAAAAGGTTCAGAACAGATGGCACCACCACCTTGGTTTTTTCCAACTCGTTAGACTTGACTTGTTGATGAAATGGAGCCTTTACGCCATGTTGCCCATGCAGATGTGTAGCTGTACATTTCTTTATTGCAGCCACCGTCAGAAACTGCCCTGCAGTGAGTGTGGTATCAGCCACAGCCTGAGGAATGTACAGTGTGGGTGCTACATTTTTCTATCGTCTCATTTCCTTCATGAACACAAAGTCGGTGGTAGTCTTGCTTTAGACATAAAGTGAAGGTGGAGTTTGCTTGTGTTTGTTACTGCTGCTTAAACACTTCTATACACGTGCTCTCTGCAGCTGTAGGCAAATGGTGCTCATGTGATTGTGTAAACTGACTGCAGTAATGGAGTGTACCTCGGAGACTTGCAAATTGATGCCAACAAACTTTGCAATCATAACGGCATGTTTTCTGCATTCGTTTTTGACATCCTCTCCGTTTCTGTTTAGTACACGCTTGTTTAGCCTGGCCCATCACGCAGCCTGTCAGACCCAACTTAAACAGCACCGCATCTCTTGTCGAGAGACAGACAGGGCCTTAGGACTGCATTCAAGATGCCTGTCATGCACTCAAAAAACTGACCCAGGGCATGTGTTCGATTAACAAACTAGAAATATGTTCACATTAAATGAATGAATCATGTTTATGTTCATTAAATTATTTGTTCTTGTTGGTTTAACATGAATCAAGGAAAAGTTAGATGAATTAGATTCATTCATTTCAGTCCAATGAGACTGAGGTCCTTCAAATCAATGACTCTAATAGGGACAGCTACTGCGCATGCGCCACACCCACCGGAAGCAGAGAAATTTCAAAAGAAGAAAAAAAAGTCGGAGTGGAAAGTTTGATGGACGTTTGCCACAAGTGATATTGGTAAGTAATTTAGATGTATATATACAAGAGTGTATTGAATTAAACAGCGTGAGTGATGTATTGTACACATTAGACATTTGTGAGACATATTTTAGTCACTCGTTTTTCTCAGTTAATGCTAACTTGCTATGGCTAGCAAAAACGAGTGGAGAAGAAGGGAAAAAAGCGCATCATGTTTATGGTTTCTGAGTCCGTTTAGCATGTTAGCCGGTGTCCGTTCGTGTGTGTGTGTGTGTGTGTGTGTGTGTGTGTGTGCGCGCGCGCGCTCGTGCGTGCGCGTGTGTACGCGTGTGCTCGTGCTCGCCTCGGTTGTGTGCTCTGGTTAAACAGCGTGTGACGTGCCAGGATGTAGTCATAGCCACACACAGTTACAGCGCTGCTCGACTACCGGCGTTTGTGATGGCTCGTCATTTTTCAGCAGGCTAAATAACTGATAGACGACCATGAGTTGGAGCTGCAGTTCTGGGAAGGTAGCAAACGGTCTAAATCTGTTGATGCTCTATGATGCTATGAAAGCTGTGGTGCAGTAACTTAGGCTATGTCATCTCGATGTAGACATGTCATGTCTTCAATGTATGTAATTGCAAGTATTGTAATACTTGCTATAGATTATAGATTATTCACTATAGAAACATTATGTTGTATTAACCTTTTTTAAACAATTTCTCTTTTTTACCAGAAATACATCCCAAAATAAAGGAGTGTCCCCATGCCCTGAGATTTGTGCACCTCAAAAATACATGGTAAGTTGTTAATATTTTTGTCTGTGTGTATTCATTTATCATTTGTTAATGTTTTTGATTTTCTTTCTTTTCTTTCAGTGACGTGTATGTGGCAGTGCAAGTCTTGTGTCGCCAGAGAGAGTATAGGTAATTACTTAAAACATTATAAACTACATCATCATTATTATCTGTCTCCTCCTCCCTCGTCTGTCTTCCTTCCTTTTCTCTGTCCTCCTCCCTCGTCTCTGTCCTCCTTCCTTTTCTCTATCCTCCTCCTCGTCTCTGTCCTCCTTCCTTTTCTCTATCCTCCTCCCTGTCTCTGTCCTCCTTCCTTTTCTCTATCCTCCTCCCTTTTCTCTATCCTCCTCCCTTGTCTCTGTCCTCCTACCTGTTCTCTGTCCTCAGACGGACAGCTGATACTATTGTGATCGTATTGTGAATCGATTTTTTTTCCTTCCACCCATAATATCATGACGTACAGCTACAGTAGTAATAATGACAAGTGTATTGTTGAATGTTTTTTCAGATCGACAACGAGTTCATACGCATATGAACTGTACCTCTGCTATCAACATTTTGCTGAGCTCGACCGACACTCTCCACGCATGATGGAGCTCTTTCGAGGGAAAGGTGGAGCGGCACAGGAAAAAAATTAGAACTATGGTGGCCATTTCCAAGGTTTGTATTTAGTTTTTCAAAAGTTGTGCAAAAGTTCAGAGAGTCCGTTAATACTGTGGAGTTTCTTTTTGAACTGCTGCCTAAAATGCAGAATATTGGTTAAAATGGGTTCCTTTTTTTTCCAGGATGACACTACATACAAGATGAGCATGCATCCTCAAGTCCTTGCGACTACCTGAACGCAGACCATGAGAAATCCGTGAAAGAATATATGGTGAGTTACATGCACGAGGTGTGACAAAGTAGCCAGTCAGAGAAAGCACATATTTACTTGTTGGATGTGTTAAATTTGCGCTATTTCTCATATTTCTGCAAGGTTGAAAACTAGAGATATAATTGGCTGAATGTATGTTTTAAATGTCCTAAAACAATATTATTAACCATTTTAATATATTTAGTACAAATCCTGGCCAGAATTGAGCCTGTTTGTTGTGTAACATTATCATTTTACATCCCTCAAACATAAATGACATCTGTTGTTTGATGCTAAGTACTGTTACTTTGAAAGCATAAATTAGAAAAAAAAAATTTCATAAAATTAACGTTTATGCAGTGTTCTTGCTGAGGTTGAAGCCTATTTCCACATTTTGTCTAGACTCATATCAAATGTATTTATTGTCATATTTTACTCCATAGAGTGCAAACACGGAGGCCAAGACTTCAATGGAGCAATCTGTGATGGGAGTGTACGTCATACAGGAGGGTGCAGAGCCTGGAGATGATCCAGAGGACATCGGCGTCCTGATTGAAGGTGTGGGGATCCTCAGTGGTTTGGGGGACACTCTGTTATTTGGACTGTCTGAACCTGAGCTACCCACGCTCCAATGCACTTTGGATGGGTGGAGGTTGTCATCCAAGGCACAGCTCCTGAAAAACAAGCTTTTGAATAAGCTTGATCAAGACTGATTCAAGGGTGGCATTTGCCCACATATCTGCCAATGCAGATTTTTGTTTTTGAAAGTTCAAGATTAGAAGAAAAATGTTTCAACAGGCAATTTAGGTTGCACAGTGGACTGAGATTAAGATTGTTGTCTCCTATGTTGAAAAGTATCGTGTGTGTGTGTGTTTTTGTGTTTGACAAAGGTTGAAAAAATGTTGCATGTTAAACTTTAAATGCACATATTTTGCAAGACTGTACTGTATATGCTGAACTCTGAATACAGCATTCCCAAATGCATCATATGGTTAATGGAATACTTCACCCAAAATTCAAATTTTACTCATTATCCTCCTCCCCTCATGTGGACTAAGGGCTGGGAGAAGTTTCAGAGTCCCTCCGTGGCTTCTCTGAGTTACAGGGGGTCTCGGCGTAGCAGTGCATGTCCATATAACGGTTGCAAATGGATACCAACTGTCTTCATAACAAAAAGACACACCAAAAAACATCCAAATACCTCCATGCTGCTCGTATGTAATGTCCGTCTTGTATTGAAGCCCCGAAATGCGAAATTGTTCTGAAAAAAAATTAAATAAGTCTATATTTCAAGTTTGTTTGTAGCGGAAGCTCCTCTTCCCGGTTCGTCAAATTTGGACAGACCAGGAAGAGGAGCTTTTTGGGGCTTCAATACAAGACGGACATTACATACGAGCAGCATGGAGGTATTTGGATGTTTTTTGGTGTGTCTTTTTGTTACGAAGACAGTTAGTTGGTATCCATTTGCAACCGTGATATGGACATGCACTGCTACGCCGAGACCCCCTGTAACTCAGAGAAGCCACGGAGGACTCTGAAACTTCTCCCAGCCCTTAGTCGACATGAGGGGGAGGAGATAATGAGTGCAATTTGAATTTTGGGTGAACTATCCCTTTAATATTTGACACAAACAACAACATGAGTTTTGGAGAAAATGTGCTTTTCATTGAGTGCTGGAAGGATTTAAGACACTGTTAAGTCTGCAGTTAAGTTGTACTGTGGCATATTGTGGAGATGCATCAAAGACAATAAGACAATGGTAAGGTGTCAATTCTATGTTGCACCCAAATGTTAAATAAAAATTGTAAACGTTTATGCTTGTTGTTTATGTATGTTAGTTAAACATAATGCTTACACCAGCAGTGAAAACAACACTAAGACAAGATATTAGTATAACAGACAAAACCTATATTAGTTAATCCAACATGATTTACATTAGTTTAACAGACAAAACCTATTTTAGTTCATCCAACAAGATTTATACTAGTATAGCAGACAAAACCTATATTAGTTCATCCAACATGATTTACATTAGTTTAACAGACAAAACCTGTATTAGTTCATCCAACACGATTAAATTGTGTTGCACTAACGTAATTTAATTAAATCAGACCAACACAATCAAGATAGACTGACTAAACATGATTTGTTTAGATGGGATATATGTGGCATGATTAAATTACGTTCATCCAATGAATTATTTTTTTGAGTGTGGTTTGGCATTGTTGTCCACACTGTCACACACAGAAAAGAACTGTCTTAAAGCGGTTGCTGGTCCTGTGCTGTTCTTCAGTGTGTGAACGGTGCGGCAGCGGGTGAAAACTGTGCTGCACTGTGTGGCTTTACGTCTTTTTCAGAATTATTAAACATGAGGCATTTTTGGACCTCACATTTTCTCACAGCAGCAGACATAACTTTTACTTTGTGTGTCTTTCTTCAAGAGGGAAATCAAGAGTGTTAGTGTTTGGCTTGATTTGCCTGTCTGGTGTCCAAAGACGCTGTGGAGGAGGAAATAGCAGAGTTTGCAAATTCAAGCTCTTAAAATAATTAAAGTTGGCATGATGACTTTGCTTTCTAGACGGGTCCAAGCTTAAAAAAAGACAGCTTTGGGAGTTACCCCACAGAAACAGCAAGTGGAGTTGTACTCTAAAATTAATAATAATGAAGGTTAGAATATGAAATGAACAGTTAAGATAAATCAAATGCATGATGTAGTCACTGTGGAGTGAAATTAAGCTTTTGGCCACTGACCCATCATACTAGAAAACAAACATTTTTCCATTTAGGAGAGGGAGATGCTATTTACTCTATTAACCTTTCCTCTCAGTTGCACTCTTGACATTGAACAATGTGGAAGAGGCCAACTCTTCACTGGCCCTTTTGCTAATGAGGCAATTAAGTCTCTCCTGCCTTGGTTGAGCAAGGGGCAGAGAGAGCAAGGCAAGTCATCTGCTGTCTCAGCAAACACCAAACATCTTAGCCGTGCTGCAGTCCGAATACATAACAAGCCCTGCTTTGGTGTGGTGGTCGCCCAGTCGTTGTGCTTCCCCCTTGTCAGTGCGACCCTTAGCACGGCTGGAGATCACAGGCAGCATCAGGCTTTATTTATCCATGTGCACTGAATCGCAGCAAATGGAAATAGAAGAAAAACACCGAAACAAAATTACGTTTGTGCTCTGTTTGTGAATCCATGGTGGATGGCAACTGTGTTACAGCTATTTGCACATTATCTTGGGATAATACCAACAGCACATAGAGCACTATTTAGGGATCAAGTATTGGACTGTTAGTTTTACTCCCTGCATTACAGTCAATTTCAGAATAAACACTGCGTGATATGTTGTTTTTAAAATGCTTCAGGAAACACACAGAATAGCTCACAAATTGGACTTATTGTAAGTCAGAGCTGCCTGACCCCTGATTCATTTCTGAGCCTGTGTGTGCCCTGTTGATTTGAGTATCTACCTTGTCACCAGCCTTGACAGCAAGGCTGGTATTGTTTTACTTTGCAGGTTTATGTGTGTCACAATAACAAAATGTGGTCCTGGAGGGACATGCTGTAGTAGATGTCTATGAACAAATTTTGTCCAAAACACTGTCATGAAATTTTACAATTGTATAGTTGAGAGCAGAATGAAGGGCGTGGTCCTGTCCATGAGTAAGGAGTATTGATGTAATAATGTAAACAGGTGTGATCCCACCACAACTCTCTAGATGCTTTATGTCATGAGTTATTCATGCAGATAAAAGTACCTTTGCTGGTAGCTAGACTGAGGATACAGGGTGTGTGAAGGCCAGTGCAGGGGTAGTGCACACTGTGGCTGGAGATTTACTGTAGCGTAGCCTCCAAAGGGGCAATTTGAAGTTGTAGCTCCCTAGTTGCACAAGACCCTTTCCTTTTTTACTTTTTTATACTGATAACTAGAAAGCCAATCCAGTCTGACTGACAGAGAGAAAGAGAAAGCTGTGAATATATAACCACGTGAATGCATGCTTGATTGAGTGGCAGTCAATGTGTGTGTTCATGTCTGGTTATATCATCAGATCCCCTCGCTGACACATGTTTGAGGGAAAGCATGGAATTGCATTGGCCTCAAGAGCCTGCTAGGAGAGCGTTGATTGCCGTTAAATGTGCTGATACTCAGCATCCATTTAAAAAAACAAACACTCCAACACTAACAATTGTTACCCAATTAAATGAGTTTGACAGCAATTAGCATGTTTCGTCCCTCTTAGCCCAGTGACTGGCTGCTATGAGCAGCTGCTGTGTCATACAAAAGGGGCCTGCATTAGGGCCTAAGTTAATGTGTTTAAGGGATGCACAATTCTAACGAGTGATAACGGAAGGCTTACGGCTGCTCAGAAGGGATTAGGGGACATAGTTGTCTGTCTTAAAGCTCAGGCTTAACCATCGCACTTTTTTTCCACCCCTTTTCCATCTCTCTTTCCTGGTAATGAATCGCCATGCGGCGTTTCTTGACGCAACCCACGAAAAAGAACGTCTCACTTGGCAGCGATGGAAGACGGCTGCTCATTAGCTGTGGAAAGGTATACGGAAGCAGAAAGACAAGACGTCTGCACAGATTTGTTTGAGATCAATGACAGTGTTCTGACGCTTCCTCTATAGAATGTGGCTGCCACCGCTTAACAGACAAGATTCATAGGGGCTTACGTAGGTATAGGCAAAGGTGTGTTTAAACCACAAAGAGATGCAGTATGTAGAAGAAGAACAACAAAATGAGCATTTTTAGCATCACAGTTCAGCCCTCTTGTGCAGGATTCACTGTGCACTATAACACATTTGTCTTTACCACGTGATTGGATCAATACTGAGAGATTACCACAGGTTGGTTTGTGAGACCCAGACGCCTCTGAAGTGGCAGGATTGGAGAGTGACAGAGCTACAGTTTTACAGGACACTGAAAATGCATCGTGGCAAGGGCGGCAGAAAAAGTGCCCAGTTAAGCAATGGGACTTCACCACGTGTATTTGCTGCTGGCTAAAATTACTGTCATCGGATGAGACAGGTTACATGCCAGGCAAAATATCCTGAATAATACAGAAAGCACCGTCATCACACATATGCAACCTTCTTTTTAATCACTCCAGACCTCATCCTTTTCTTCACTGAGAAATGACTAAGCTCACATAGCACACAGGCACCAGACAATGGAACATCTGTTTTATTCTTTTGTTGCATTTAACATGTGCACCACTGTGTTATGGTCACAGTTTAATAAAAATTCCAGGACGGATGATACCACTAACCTTTGGCTCCGTGTATAAACCAATGCTGTTGTTTATCTCAGGCTAAGAGCCCTCTTGTGAACATAAATAGACCTGGGTGCAGTTTTTCTGAAGCAATGTCAGTATGGTTTTCGCTCAACCCTGCGCTGCCCCTGTGAAGTGTATCAGGAGACCTTTTCATTGGCATGCAAGTTAGCGCCATTGTCGCCTGGTGACTGCACCACCCAGGGTTCTCTGGGGAAATCATAATGCAACACTTCTGGTTCATTTTTGATTATGAATGAAAGTTATTGTATTGAGGCATGTATGACCTGGTTAGAGCACCGCATAGCTGGTGTCTCCTTCATTTCCTTCCTGCATGCACTTCTCTGTGGTCCTCTTTAACCAGACCAGCTGAATATATAATCACTGCATCAGCTGATCTCATAGAAGATAGAGCAGTGGTTATACGTGGAAAGATAACAGACATTTTGCCAGCTCTGCATTATGGCACATACTGTATTATCATCTGAATGCATTAGCATGGCCAGCAGAACATAGGTTTTGAAAGCCCCTCATTATTTTACACATTGATTTTTGCTTCACTTCACTTACAGCAGAGCTCAAGTAATCCCACTTATTGTTTATTTATCCTCTCTGTCACAGCGTACAGCATTGTATTTGATCAGAGGATAGGAAAACAAACTATTTATTTTTTTTAGACCCCAGATGTTGCCTTTATTGCTATTGTTTGCCTGTATGGCATTGGAATGCAATAGAAGTATGAATGATGTTTCACTAGACTGACCAGTGCGGCCATTAATCCTAATATTTAGACTGAAGCCGCCATCCACTCCCAGCCGCGCGGCTTGACTACAAGTAATCATGGCCATACACCCGTGTGTATTGTGCTTGCGGAAAAAAACACTACAAGCACAGAAGCTTAGTCCATCAATCTAAGAGGCCAGACATTTTTTTTTCTCTAACCCCGTGTTGGAAGATTTTACATGTCATCCCCCCTCCCATCCCGAGGGAGTATGTTTATGAGCCCTCTCTCTTACTGTCCTGTCTCTTCCCCGATCTCCTCTCCTTCCGATGAGACAAGGGGTCTGAGGGGATGGAGCGCGTATGGCTCTTCGCCGCAGGGTCGTGATGGATGGCCACTCAGCTATACGCGCCTTGCTCACCAGAGGCCGACCATATTTCTCCTTCACTGCCCGCGTAGACCTGCATCTACATGAGGGGATGCTGCTTTCTGTGAACTCAGCAGGGCCGAGGAGGAGTATTTGATTAGATGTAATGGAATTACAATAATCTGATTCCCAAAAAAAAAAGATGACATCTGTAATCTTTTGCAGTTACTGTAAATATGCAGTAATAAGATCACGGATGCTTATGATGCTTCGGAGTTATTGCATTGCTCAGTGCAATTGTGGCATCTAAACTGTGGGATTTTTCATATCATGGAGGATATGTAGATTCAAATGAGCCCTGTTTAACTCATTGAGTGCCAACCACGTAATTTCTCGTTTTTCGTTCCCATGCGTTGAGTGCCAAAAACGAAATTTTTCGTTTTTTGCTTTTTTTTTAAATTATGAAAATAGACACTTTAATACACATTATATGTAAATTTGGGGACTCTACGACGAGGAGAACTGAAATAGATGACGATCAAAGTCACATGACAGCTCATGATCTGGAAGTTTTTATCATAACTCAGCTTCTGCAAACGGAGTTCTGCATGCAGATGCAGCGCAGCTGCGCCGCAGCTGCTCTGCTCTCACCTGCGAGGCTGCAGCAGCTGGGAGCTGAACCAGGAAGCTCTCAGCCGACTGTCCCGCCCGGTCTTCATCTGGAGCAACACCGTGTCCTCCCCAAAGTCCTCCCGCGGTAAAATCTGATGGTCTCTGGGTCAAAGCAGACCGGCACCACCGACCCGTACCACAGAAGGACCGCGACCACCGGCGGGACCGGTGTTCGCGAGCCGCTGTGGCCGGCAGAGCCTCACGTTCCGCGGCGAGAGGCTGTGACACGGCACGGTGCGTCTGTGTTATTGTTGTTTAGTGGCGCCCCCCCCGCCCCCGATGGTGGTTTTGTGAATAGAACAACAATTGTTGTGTATATTTATCTTATACGAGCCCTTTGATCCAGAAATGCGAGTGTGAGAAGAGCGACAGGCACAAACAGCGCACCTTTCATAAAAGACGCTCTATCTCCTTTTCTAGAAAAAAAGGAGGGATTTTGGTGAAACCCAGCCATGTTTAGCTTGACTTTTCTCAGGAACGGAGGCACGTAGAAACAAACGGTTTGTGGCCATTTGAAGGATAAAGTTAAACCTTTCAAATGAGCCACAGTATGTGTTGGTGGCAATAATATAGAATACACTATGGCTCTAAAATAAAAAGTCAAATATGGTCTAATTTGCCGGTACACTTGACTAAAACTTTGGAAAGGAGCGCGGCACTCAATGAGTTAACTGAACGCTTTTATTATGAAATTAACAATTCCAGCAGCATTACTATGGTTACAGTTTTCTGCAGGTAATCAGCACTTTAAGTAATTGCCTTTGAGTGTAATCCTCCTATCCTTTATAACCAATGATGCATTGAAGGGTGGGCTGGTTTGGGTTGGTGTGATATGGCAGTGGCGGGGGCTTGAGGGGGATTGGCTTGGGGATGGATATGTTGAGGTGGAGTATAAGCCACGGGATGACCCAAGGGCCTTATTGGAAGCTATATGGCTTGGTTATAGAAGGAATAAACGCTGCAGGGTGCTCTGCATGGCAGCACACTGCTGCTTTTGGGTCAGAGAAATGAGAGGGGAGAGAGAGAGAGAGGGAGAGAGCGATAGAGAGAGAGAGGGTCTGTCATTGATCCTGTGGCATTAGCCTGGGCTCCAGTCATAATGAAGCCAGTGCTGCGTGCTCTACGTGCAAGTGTTTATGTGTGTGTGTGTTTCTGACAACTCCTGTAAATATCTGCATCTGGAGTGTTTATATCCCAGTGATTAATTATAACTCGTGTGGACACAAATAAATCACTCCGAGCGTGTGTGTGCACATGCATGTGTTTGTATCCCCAGATTGCCTGTGTGTATGTTTGTATACCTATTCTCTTTGTTCAGGCGTTTGTGAATGCATATACTGTATGTATATTTTCACATTCCTTTGTGTGAACATATTGCACAGTATGCATTGTCATAGTGTGTGTATACTATATTTATGTATCCTAGACTTTGAGTACATGTTTGTGTTTGTGTGTGTGAGAGATCGTGTGTGTGTGTGTGTGTGTGTGTGTGTGTGTGTACACAGTGATGAAGCAGGAGAGGCTGCTTGGCGACTCATCCATCATTTTCCCCCCTGGCTCACGGTGCCCTCAGAGGAGCGTTGCGCTGTCACAGTGACATTGGGCTCATTTTGGACTAGAAAAATGGTGCATCCGCCCCCAGTGTCCCTGCCGCACGTTGCCTCCCCACCTCCAGCCAACCAGGCAGCTTAGACGCCGCAGTAACACTCCCTCTGACAGTCTCATACTAGTTCCCCCGGCCACTGGCTTTACACGCCGTATCCACGGGGACTGATTGCTAATCAGAGCCGGGGCTCCACTGAAGGGGCCCACCACTTTTGTCTTTTGTCCACCGACATTTAGCACGGCTGCTTCAGGTGAGCTGTCAACTTCTCTGACCCTCCCCACCCCCACCCCCACCCCTCCCCCACCAATCCTGGATAACCTTGGACAGGGGTGGGAGGAGGGGGAAGCAGATGTGGGAGAGAAGCAGAGAGAGATGAGACCACTTTATGAGCGTCCCGCGGTCTCTCTGCCCCATCCTGCGTCTCTCTCCCTCTCTGGTAATGTACAGGGTGAGTCAGCATGAGCAACTGCAGTATAGCGGGCCGATCACTCTGTTTACGCCTGCCTCTAAAGAGACAATGCCAGCGCTGTGCCGCCAAGCCGCCGCCGCTGCTTCTGCTCCATGCTGCTGTTTCATGACCCAATGTGGTGTATGTGTATGTGTGTGCGTGCGTGTGTCCTCCAACCCTTCATTAGCCCGGGCTGGACACTGCACACATAGGACACTGCTGAGAGTGATGGGTTTCATGGCCAGGGAGACATGCTGGGTTGTGAATTTATTATCTGGAGAGAGATGAGGGTATTAGAAAGAGGGAGTGCAGCAGATAGTGAGAAAATTGTATGCTGGTGTGATTTTTTTCCCCAGTTACACACCACAGTGTGTGGTGCTGCACTACAGCTGCCCTGATGCAACACATAGTGCCACTTTCTCTTCCATCAAGATAGACAGAGTTTGTGAGTGGTGTGTGGATGTATAAATGAGCCTGTGCTTCACGTGTGGCAAGCAGTGCATGCAGGTAGGTACTTTTCTAAGCACGTGATCCTCTGAGGGTAATCAGGCACATATAACGTAGACACACATGAAATAAACTGCCAACTAGAACAATCACATTAGTTTATACTCTTGTGCATGCAAAAAAGTGTGTGCTGTTTAACACATACACACATAAAAGACACAAAATGTTAGTACAGACACTGATGAGCACATAAACACATGCAGACATAGCTCAACAACCAGCACCACCTTATGTAACAGCAGTCACCACATTTTAATGTCATTCCTCTCAAAACGGCACCTTGTTGTTGGAGGAGGAGGAAGAGGAGAGTGAGAGAGAGAAGCAGAGGCAGAGATGGAAAAAATGAAGAGAGATAGACATAAATGGATTGCAGTGTGTTTGCCTTCTGTGTCTGCAGCTAAAACAGTTGCTTATCAGTCCTGCCACAGAGAAAAAAACATGCATACGGTTTGTACGCACAGATCTCCTGCTACATCAACAGAGGTACAGACACAGCTTCCCCCCTCAATAAGCCTCCTTTCATAGATAACCCCTCTCCAGCTGACAATAGCAACAATAGCATAAACCCTGACAACATCCAGCAGCAACAACCACAACAACAACAGCGATGGACAGCTGCGTCCTCCGCTGAACCCACCTCAGCACATTCTCCTCCCTTCCCACTTTTCTCCAAACCTGTCTTTTTTTAAAAAAAGGGCCCAGTTTCCAGAGAAGCGAGCATCCTGTTAGGGAAACGTCAGGTTTGGTGGCCGATTGATCTGCCTGCTGTGTCACTGGAAATCAATTGCCATCCATCCCCTTCCATCGGAGATCTTGTTTCTTCCATTTGCCTGTTAGCAGGGCGACTGGCGACCTCATACTCCCACCTGACCTCACCTTTCCCATAAGGCAGGCCGAAGGTCAATGTCTGTTATTAATTTGCATGACCTTGTTGACTGTAATGTCCTATTGAGTAGTAGCGTGCCTGTATTGTCTTTCATACAGTCCTGAGAATAACTTCCTTCCTGCGCGGGGATCGATAAAGTAGTGCAGGACGCAAGAAATAGTACGCCGTTTCCCTCGCCATAATGACAGGAATCACGGAGAATATATGTTAGCCAGGATGGAATCAATAGCTCTAATGTAAATGTAAACTCCTCCCTTCCTGTTCCAGGGTTAGTGTTGTGGTTTTTTATGTACATTTCTATATGTTTAAGGCAGATATCTATCTGCACTGAAGGCATTTTACTGTGTAGGCTTTAAAATATCACTTAGTTTTCCCTTGAATATCACAGCCAAGTATTATGATGCAGTGCTTCATGGCCTCTTATCACAGCCTCTCACCATGAAGGAATGGTGAATAGCGCATTTCAATCATTCTGTCACGAGAGAACTATAATCTTTTTCTTCTGCGTGGCATATGTCCTTCCACTTCTAACTAATCCTTATTATGCCTCAGAAGCGAAGGTCATTGTCAAAGCCGAGGGGTGATTAAGTTAATCCACTTGTTTTCTGAATCCGATTTACCTCATTTTCCAAACTAGGGAACAATGTTCCGGCACGAAGACATCAAGATGATAGCACGGCACGCATTAAGGAGGAGGGCCCCTACACTGGAGAGACTTCTATTATCTGTCGACATCATCTGCATCTCATTCTGTTCTATCAGCGGATTTCTAATGAGTGCATTCAAAGATATCTCTGCCATATGGAGAGTGAGAGTGAAAGTGAGAGGAGAGCACCCAAGTTAAAGGCTGAGGATCTCTCCCTGCTCTCTTTTATTCATGAAGCGATCTATGTCGCTGCAGTATAAGCCACTATAGCAAAGCAACCCACAGTGCCCTGGTGAGCAGGAGCCCTGTGCTGCTGCGGCCGGCCAGCCTCAGTGAGTTACGCAGTGCAGTGGCATACAGTTGACTTCATTAGCAGGGCCCTCCCTTCAAGGGGATGGGTTATTTACTACTGCACCAGGCACAGACAGATGCTCCACAGATATTGTACTATAGAGATTTGTGCAGGTACAAATAGGTGTGTGTAAGTGGGTGGATCTGTGCATGTGTTTAGGGGACAAGGCTGTTTGTATTCTTTAAAGGAGGAAGATCGCATTTAACCTGCGTATACCCTGAGTCTATGCAAATGAAGTGATTATGGTACATCCATACACAAGTGGGTGAACATGTATGTGAGTGTGATTGTTTTTAACTGTAACTCTGCATGTAAGCAGTGCACACACGTACAGGCCATGTGGACATGATTACATTACATTATATGCATATGGATTCGTCCATATGGCATGCAGGTCTGCATTTATGAATATTTGTTTATAGATTTATTAGCATGCGTCGCTTTCAGTGCATTAGCGTAACCATTAGCTTCTCCCTGTCCGATCCCATCACTCATCTGCCTCATCATCTCGTGGCAGTGGGGCTGCTGTTAGTAGTAGAAACTAAAGGAGGGAAAATGTGAGAGAGTAGAGCTATGGCCACACACAATGTTTATATTCACCCAATTATACACAGGGTTTGGCACTCAGACATTATTTTAATTTTACTACAGAGTTTCTACAGAGGACAGTCAGATGTACTTGGGATTTTGTATCTGAGGTGGTGTCTTTTCTTTTTTTTCTTTTTTTTCGTAATCACTTGTCAACCAACACAGACGTACTGTAGTCCCATGGCGTGAGCTGATCTGCAACTCAAATGTGAATCGGCGCCGGTGATGAAAGAAAACCTCAGAGGAAAACAAGGAAAAGTTTCAAACTTCTGTTTTTCTGTGAGAGCTTTCATTTCATGAGATCATGGGCTTTAGTGGCATTACAGCACTCTGTGATTTGAGAATTTACCTCACCTTTGAATGTGTTCCACTGTGCAATTACCAAAAGTCGGTGGATGATGGTTGTAAAGTATGAGATATTTTTAACCCTTTCAAGCTTCTTGCGTGTGGCAGTTTAGTCTTGCACAGGCCTGAAATTGTAGTCCCAGCTCTTTACTGATCCTACAGTGAATAGTCTTTTGTTGTCACTTGTTCCTGTTCATATTCTGTGGTGGGTAATCTCTTACAACCTTATATAGTGGACAATCTTACTTTGTGGCAACCATCTCTCTCTCTCATCTCTGTCATGCAGCTCCACCCACCCGTTTGTGTTTGTGTTTGTGTTATTGTCATTTAAAGGCAGCACTAGACTGTTGCTGACTCACTTTAGATGAATGACCAAGATAAATGAGGAAAATAATATAATGAATTGCATGTGCACCTATTAGACAAACAACAGAGAGTAGTAGATGAGCAGCAGAGAGAGTTCCTGACCACAGCTCCCAGTCCAGCTCCCAGTGAGTCCAGTTCAACACTACTCTTGGTTTTATATCATAAGCATTTGGCAGAAAAGAACAGGAAGCTAGACTCTAGAGTTTATATTGTCTCATTTTCATCGTTAATTCTAATAAAATCAGATTAATCAATGTGTTTAATCAGTGTGTGATTAAGTCAGACCTACAGAATATTATTTCTGGAAAATCCAATGAAGGAAGAAAAATTAAATATGCCTGGTGCTGTGTTTACAGCTGCACTGTCCAATTTGAGTTGTAATCTCACACTCATAGTCGACTAATTTTTCAGTTAGAGTGGAAAGGGAAAAATATAACACAATTTAATACAATGAGAACTGTGACAGAAATAAAGAACAGCTACCTTACTTATCAATGTTGTTGTTGTTGTTTGTGTCCAGACTCAGTCACGTAGTTGTTTTTCTGACTGTAGCTGATTCCGTGTTGCCATTGCTGATTGTCACGTGAAACTGTTCATCGTGCGTTTTTCATTTTGTTTTTTATAAACCACAGCAATAAAAATCATGATAGAATTTGTAATTGAATTACAGATGACTACATGATTCTCATAACATATAATCAGGGCCATATGTGGTGTTGGGTCTGACTCAAAAGTCATGGGCCCCACCTCTGTGAATTCGTCAAGCCTTTTGGGAGCTTGGGCTGCATTGCAGATTTCTATTGTATAGTGTGTCACAAGCATGAGGCAGGAGAAGAGAGGAAAAGACGGAGAGTGAAGAGGCAGAGAGGCAAAAAAAAGGGGAGTGCAATTGAATGTGGGGCAGACAAATAAACAGACTTAACCTAGAAGGAAGGAGAAAAGGAAAAAAGTGCACATGTTTAAAAGTGTTTAGCTGTTGTGGAGCTCTCAGTCGGTCATAATAAACAGGCCTTATGCACAATTAAAGACACCTGGAGCCCCTCCATCACTTATTAACTCAAGCTTATAATCACCTCACTGCAAATCTAATAGCATTGTTTGTGTGCGTGTATGTGTGTCTGAGATATTCCCCTCTGTCTGTCACTCCCACAGCTTTGCAAATGAAGGTGTGAGCCAGAACGAGCTCTCTCCCAAGCCAGAACAAACACCATAATAGGCATTTCGAACGCAAACCCTATTATTTTTCTGTGACAGGTGTGGTGCATTTTATATGATGCTGGTGTTTTTGTCAGCTCTGGTTCCTCATGATCTTCCCTTCAGAAACACCCTCCCCCATCACCACCAGAAGATTTGAATCACAAAGTTCTTGCCCCTTCTTGTAAACGTCTTACACCTACGCTCAACTCTAACCGTTATATAACAAAGATGGAGGGGAAAAAGAAGCGGCTTGATTGCTTTTAGGTGAGGAAAATGCATGAATGACACATTTGTTTGAAGAAAAATTGGAGCGTATCACTGTCACATGAGAAGAGCTTTTTTCACTTTTAGCCTGAGAGAAGTGCTAAAATTCAACATCAGAGACAGGTTGTGTAATCCACTGGCAATATTATTAGTTTTTTTTTTTTTTTCAAAGCCAAAAAACAAAGATAGATAATTCTTGTGTCTCCAAATGAAGATCAGAAAAATGTCAGAGTTTAAAAATAATGCCCGAGCTACTTTTGGGTTTTTTGTGGGAGCAGCCTTTAATAGACCTCTGCTGTTGGGCAGAAGCTGTCCCCATTTATTGAAATATCTAAGGGGGACAAAACAGCACAAGACTGGAGAGAAAGTAATGTTTCTCCCTCTTGGCTTTGCATTATGAGTATAAATGCAGCAGGTTGAGGTGTGTTTAACTTGGAGTCGCTGTAAGAAAGGCCAGAAGTTTGGCGTGATAGCTCACACAATAAAAGGAGCCTTTATCTTCTCTGTTTTTCTCCAGCTCATATCCAGGACCACATTTGTGCTTGCTCCACGGTTTCTGGTTGTTTTTGTAGCTGGCCTCTGGAGCTAGAGAAAACTACAATCAGCAGAACTTCGAAGCATTCCACTTTCCCTTGTTGCTGGATTTCTGTCTCCTCTGCAGCCCGCCACCCAGGCCTTCTAAGCGCCCATTTCATTTGGCAAAACCGGTCTGCTAAACAAACCCTTTGCACTCACTCTGAGGCTCAATCCCAAGATGTAGGAGTCCCACCAATCTAAATATTTTATTACCTCCGATTTTGGAAGAGTCTGAAGCAGGGAAAGGGGAACTTTAGCTGAACTCTGGTTTCTGGAAAAATCCCATGACTGCATCCACCATGATTAAGGCTCAAATTAATTATTACGGAGCATTTCATTAGAGAGAGGGAGAGAGAAAAAAAAGTATATGCTAGGGGCAGCTTAATCGCAGCCCATTTCCTTGCTTTATTGCTTGCTGAATGGGTGTTTGTGATGATGAAGCCATGCTGGTAGTGGCCAAAGTGGGAGCCGATGCTTATCACTCCAGTTCTCATGGCTTTTGCCAGATGGAGCTCCTGGTGGCAATTTCTGAGCCTCAGCACAGAAAGCTGAAGACGGAAGTGCAGCAAACTGATGATAGAGGGTTGTTATGGTTTTAAGTGTGAAACCTTGTCTCCCCACACGTCCTTATGGGCTATTGGAGTTTATGTTAATTAGCTTGTTTAACAGCGCGGCTGACCTCTTTTGGTCCGTCTAATATGTTCTTCCTTGAATCCTGCTGCCTTGAAATGATCACAGGTACTTTAATCAGGGATAAGTGTGAGTTTGGGTATTAAAGAGAACCATTAGCTCATATAGTAGACCCTCTGGTGGTGGTGGGCCTAGCAGGCTTTTGTTAACCTTTTCCCTCCAAGTAAGTTAAAGTGCATCTGTTCAGGACCCTGGCTATCCAACTAAATCAGCGTCTGCTTTGATACTCTGCCTGTCCCTACAAATTATCTCTTGCCTCACCCTGGGAGCTGGAGCGCAATGATCCATTTGAGCAAGAGAGACACCTCCCCCATTACTCTCAGATTGAGCTTGGCACCCCTCACACTGCCACGCTGGTCATAGACAGGGCAGAGTGGAACTCATCTGTGTGGAAGAAGGGGTGTTAAAACGCATTAATCTGCCCTAAATGGATAAATCTGGTAAATTTGAGCAGCTGTACCTGCATCCTAATCAGACAAGACACCATTTACAAAAGCTCAATTTACAAAAGCCATTGCATCACCGGCACGTCTCGGAAAATTAGCCAGGCAAATAGAGAACGACAGCGAAGCCTAAGACCCAGACATGACTGATTATAAGTTGATTTAGTGAGCGAAAAGCGGTTTTGACTCACTGAGAGAGCTATTGAAGACGAGCCGTGGAGGGTAACAGAGTGTGGTTTATGCTGTTTCATCCTTGTCTATCTCTGAGGAAAAGCAAGGAGAAGCACAGTCTGTACAGCACAAGGTGTGTGCTGTTACTTACCGAGAGGGCCAGCAGAGATCAGAAGCCTGGTCAATAAAAACACCATTTCTTACAATATCTCATAAGTCCTTACATTGTTTCCTGCATCTGTCTGGTTTTCTTCAACCAGCATCTTTAACGCTGCACCAAAAAAAAAAAAAGGCATCAGTTTGTCGAATGTAATTTCTGCATCAGTTAAGAAAACAGAAACAAATCAGAACAATTTAAATAAAGATGATGGCACATTAGGAGGAGCACCAGATCAACCTTTGACACAGTTTCCATCTATTTCTCTGGAAGCTCCAGAGTCTGACACCTCAGCTGCACTTCATCTGCATCGCTGTTAATTTACTTATCACAATAAACCAGCTAACAATCCAAGAGGAAATGAGAATCTCCTGGTGACAGCCAGTGTAAATCCTCTGGCATGCAATCAACATGTTTTACAATTTTTTTTTTCCGCTAAAGATGTTCCTCATCAGTGTTAATCACTTCCTCTTTGCAGAATGGTACCTCTTTTGAGTTGTCTGTTGAATTAGCAAGTCAGATGTACTCCTCCACAGTATGTTAGAATATAGCGCATATCAAGTTACTGTTTAAAACAACGAGATATATCACAATTCTTTTTGGCATTTCATTACATAACTAAACTCCCTCATATTGAGCTGTGGGTAGAATCCATTTTGTTAGAGAGGGAACAGAGGAAGAAGTGTGCGTAATTTTAGAGGAGCTTGTGAAAGCCCAGTTGGATTCACTAAATGAGAGGCCAGGGGCTGAAGGAATCTGGTTTCTCAGTCACTGCTGGGCTGGGATGAGTTAGATGGGTTGGGTACCAGATGTTTGTGGACATGCAAGGAATACGTCAAAATCAGGTCTTGCAACATGCTGCAAAATGTGAAAAAGCTTGGCACATTCAAGACAGCCCTCTCCTTTGCAGAGCATGCTTGTGCGCAACCTAGTCTTATACTCCATCCAGAGACATTTGTTTCTCATGATGTCATATGTGTAACAATTTCATTTGTTATTTCTTTCGCCCATATCTAGTTTCCTTCTTCCTACTTTTTCTAATGATGTGTTACCTTACACAGTCACATCCCCTATGGTATGATATTACTTCATTACAAGACTATGATATTGTTCTAACACGCTCTTTGTAAAATAAACAACCTTATCTAAATTCAGGAAATAGAAAGAGGGAAGCTAATCAAGGTAATAAGCAATCACTGGCTTGACTGCAGCTCTTCTCCCCTCTTGCTGTATTGGCATCCGGTGGATCCCTGCAATCATCCGAGCCAAGGTTCCCACGTAATCCTGATTGGCTCTTCTGTCTCAAAGTGCATAATCAACCATATTACAGGTTTTAACCAATAGTAGTAACTGCCAGCAATTGATCCAATGAAGAAGATAGATTGAATGAAAGTATGTGTCCGCTGCCCACATTCATCTTGCTAATACGTCTAGTATCAAGGTTGTTAGTCTTCTTGGCCTATGGTTATTTCATCCTGGGTTTATGGGGCAGCATTTTGCTAACTTATCACTATCATGCCCCAAGGGGGGTCAACCAGGGGGCTTGATCTGTGACCTTGCAGGTCTCCACAGCCATGCTTTGACCACCCCTCCACCTAGCACTCAGATGAAGGATGGCCTGTTAGCGTCACAGGGAGCACCCATGCGTCCCTGAAGCTGATTAAAACAGCGGTTGATGGCCGTTATTTACTGCACGGCCTTCGTGTGTGCGTACATGTGCGTTGTGTGTTCTGTTTACGTGTGCATGCGTCTCAAGGACTCCAGCAGGTTCCTGGCCTCATAACCCCCACCCCCGCCCTTCGTCAGCCATGCGATGGATCATGTCAGGGAATGTGAAAGAGGGGGAGGGCAAGATGGCTGTCATTTCTTTCTGCTGGATGTGACACCTCTTTAGCCTTGGCGAGTAGCTGGTTGAAGGTTGTGAAGGTTGAAGGCTGCTGACATGCACTCAGACCATGATATGCCAGAATGTGCTGTGTTTGTGTGTGCGTCTGGGTGTTCCTTGTGGTTTTGTGTGGCCCATTAGCACACACTGTCTGTGTTTGTACGTGCATGCATGCGCGTGCACGTGGGCGTGTATATGTGTGCACCTTAGACGACATTGCAGCTGATGGCTTGTCACTGATAGTGGCCCCACCGTGAAACGAAGGTCACAGTACTCTCTGGGTTTCATCTGGCCCTCTCATAGGAGTACCGCTGTAACTGTCAGCTAATGAGACAGTGGAAGGGTGTGAGGGAAACAGAGGATAGATAAAAGCTCTGAGAAGAGAAGAAGAGAGAGAGAGGGAGATGGTGTGGTAATGAGAGGGTATAGAGGAGAAGAGGGGAGAGGTACAGAGGAACCGAAAAGAGAGGAGAGACAAAAACGAGGGAGGAGAAAATATGGAGTCAGGAGGTGGACGAAGCAAAAAGTGAGAGAGAGGAGAATGAGCACAAAAAGGGGAACAACAAGAAAGCAGGAAATGAACTGCAACAGCAGAAAAGGGGACATCAGAGACGGCGTTGCACTCGTGGGAAAACAGCAGACAATGGGGACAGGGTGGAGAGAGGCGAAGAAAATTAAAAACAAAACTCTGCTTCAGCTCTAGAAAGCCATAAAGTATAGTAACACTGAGCTGTTGCAGAAACAGTATGGGAGTGGCCTCCTGCAGTCTGCCATACACCACACCTTCACATAGGGAGCATCCTGCCCCGTGTTTTTCTTACATCCTCATCTTGTCTTCTTGTCTTTCTGTCTGTAATTCGCTGTCTTTGTGTTTTGCTCCCTCTTTCTTTTGACTTCTCCTCTTTTGTTTCTCCTCATTCCTTTAGAGGGAGCTCCCAGAGAGCGCCCTGAGGCCGACCGTACTCAGGAATGATGGATTGGGTCGAGGGTGCGTGGAAGCAGAGGGGGGGTTGTGGAGCACTGCAGTGTAGCATGACTGATGGGAACATGCATTATTTTCCTGGAGGGCTCAGCCAGCGAGGGCCAGAATGTAGTATATCGCTGGCACACGCTAAAAGGGCCCGTTGCACAGAGGAAGGGCCACTTTTTTAATGGTCATTCTGTAACCCTGAATCACGACCTGCTATTCCTATCAGTATGTATTAGCACATGGCAGCGACAGAGGGAGAGTATTGGCAGACGTTCAAGCCGCACTACAACAGTGGCTCCTTGATGGTTTGCCGACCAACCCTTGTTCTCCTCCGTGGACTTCAAAACCGTTAGCGTGTCCGTAAAGGGCTGTGACTCACCTCCACCACAGGACATCATCCCACACCCACTCGCCTCACTGTCATACATCATACATATGCATCTCTTCAGCGACTTGCTAACTCATACTCTCACAGTTTTGTTTTTCCATCTCTAGGGTGAGTGCATAAGGTGGAGTCATTTTCAAAACGGCCATAAACATCCACCCAGCTGCTCCTAAAACACTTTTAAGTCATGTCATAATGTTTTAACTTAAAATCAATATTCTCGGCTGTGAATTTCCTGCGACTTGGTAAAAAAAGAAAAAAAAAGAAAAACCGTTTGTAAATGCCCCGTCCATTACACTGTGCCTGTCGTGCTGTGCATATGTACTGTAGCCTCGGCCCGGCTCATTCATTTATAATGAGTCGGTTATGACTCCCCTGAGTCACGCTGGAGACTAGAGTCTTATTGTTCAGTCAACCAGAACCTCCTGTAGGAGCAGGAAAGGCAGGGATGTGCCACCATACAGTGTTTGAACCACAAGAGCAGAGAAATGCTGCTGTGATATTAGCATCTCGTGCAGAAAGGGGGCTCAAAATTACACTTCGATTGCAACAAGCATTTGGTTCTAATTGTAAATTTATCACCATGGAGCAGAAAAGCATAAAAACATAAAACTCCAGCTGTGGTGTTTTTCAAGTGTTTGTTTGAAGAGATGCCTACGATGACCCATTTGAGTGAATTTCGTCAAGTCTGAATGCCAAAAGAAAAACGAATTAAAGGCCAGGGTTGTCAGTGTGGTATTTTTTCTCAAAGATACAGTATTTAAAAATTAACAGTGCACATCTTTCTACATGTTACAGATTTATTTTCTTTCAGTCTACTCATACGTGGCACCATTTCCTCAATCGACCTCGCTGTAGATGATTGATTTATACATCTCCAAGGAAGAGCTTTTAACTTCCTATCATCCCATGCTGTTTCATAGCTTCCTAGTTTTATGCTCAAGTCATTAAGGTATAAATTCATAATGAATATTAAGTACTTAAGGAATACTGCAAGTATCTTGTCCTGCAGTTATGCAGGCGATGAGCAGAATTTCTTTAGGATTATTGCGTGTAGTACATGTCTGGAATTTTACTGTCTAATTTATGGTACTTGATTCATGAACATTATAAGTGAGAATTTACTGATGACCTCTGTGCTTCTCTTCCCACATGCTGTTCCTCCAGTCTTATACTTATATAAAGCCCTACTTCTGCTTTTGAGCTGTGTACATTTTGTATTTTGGGAGATAAAAAACTTGTAATTATTTAGTCATTTAGTTGGTAGCTCTTTATTCAGAAATTTCAAAGCCTTATTTTCAGTCAGTTTAAAAACAGGCTTCTATATGCATTAAGTGTGTCAAATGAAAAGGAAACTGTGGATAATTGAGAGAGATTAGAGTTGTAATAATATTATCCAACTGTGAAAGACTGAGAAACCCAGCCAAGTAGGGTGGCAATTATTCAGACAGGAAATAGTTATAATAATCGTCATAATAATCACAGTGGTGATAACCTAGATACAGTCTGCCTGTGACAAATTTACTCTGGAGAAAGTTCAGCAGCTCCCAACCACTGGTATCAGATTTAACACCATTTGAGAACAATCACCACATCAAAAAAAAAATGTCAGAGTTTCCCATAAAAGTTTTTTGCGTCAGCACTTTTGTAAAATGTACATTCAGCCTCTATGTCTGTCATGTGGCAGACAATCCAGAGAAGACGGTCAGCAGCTGTCACACATTACTTTAACATTACTGTAATTACTGCTTCTTTTTGTTCAGCCACAAAAATATATGCAAATCCATATTAAAAACTTCAAGTTCAAGTCCTTATAAATTTCCCTCTGGTTTCAAACTGGTAAATTTTGCTTTCTGCCCTAGAGGATAGTTTTGCGGATGACTTGCTTATCCATCTGCTCAGAAGCTCTCATTATTTTGGATTAAGTGGAGCTAGTGCATTACCTTAGCATTTTACTTCTCAGGAACGCCCTGTCAGCTTCAATGTCACTCACATGCCCTCCACTACTTTCATCTTTTTTGGGGGGGGTATTTCGATATTGCTTGGATGCATTTAGCAAATTGCTTCATTTAGTTCAAAATTTCTTCAATGATTTTTTAAACTATCTGTCAAGTCTCATTGCTCACTTATGACCATTGTCTCTGTTTCATTACATTGCTTTATCCTGCGCCTTATCCAATAAGCTCAATATGCTAAACAAGTTCCAGCCTATTTTATGTTACGTGTCAACAGACAGTGCTCATCTGTAGCAGGATGACTTCATATTTATAAAGAAGATGGGGCTTAGCGTTAGTGAATTAACTTTGGCTGTTGAAGTGCAAGGCACATGCTGTTCTACACGCTGCTGTCACAGTTCAGCCATCTCCACTCGGCTTGGATCTTGTGGAACTCTCTCAGGTATTTTGGAGTCTGGAAACAGAGGCTTTGTGAGGGGAAGAGGATGGTGCCAAGCGACTAAAACCTAAACACTGTGAGAGCACACTTCATCCCCTCTGTCTCCTGCCTTGTGTTCCCCCTGTTCTTTCATCTGTCCCTGCCTCTGTCTCTGTGCTCTCCTTCTTTCAGACTCCTGCTCTCACTCTTTTCCATACCCCCTCCACCCCTCCTTCTCCTCCACTCTCTCTTTCCCATTCCTCTCCAACTTCACTCCACCTCTCTGCTTTTTATCTGTGTTTCTCCATCTTTCTCTCACTATCCTTTCCCTTCCACTCTCTCCGTATCCCCCCCTCCTCTCCTGCTGTGAACTAGTGGGGCTGCAGAGAACACAGAGCCTGAGGACAGAATGTCAGGAAGTCAGCTCCCATGAAAGGCAATGGGTCGCCACCATGCCTGTATAAGGCCAGATGACTGGCCGGTATACTATGTGTGTGTGTATCTATGGGCGTTTGAGCAAATATACTTACTGTGTGCTCATGTGCACACGCAAGAGTTTAGGGGTCTGATTGAGTATGTGTGGGAGAGTGAGCACTCACTTTAGTATATGTCATGTCAGTGTGTACGTGTGTGTGTCTGTGTGTGTGTATCTTTGTGTGACCGCAGCTCAGCAGCAGGCTGACGTGTGCCGTACAGCCACAGGGACCAGAGAGGTTCTGCTCTCTTCCAGCTAATGCAAACAAAGTTCAGGCTGAGCCAGAATGAGAAATGTCTGCACTGTTGGTCATAGACGCAAAGGGTCAACCAAGATGAGTGTGGAGGGCAGTGTGGGTTTTTTTTCTTTTCTTTTTTCTTTTTTTGTTTTGTTTTTTGGTCATGCATTTATGTGCGTCTGTGGGTGTACAGACAGTCAGGTATGTGAGTGTGTTTGCCTGCCTACAGCTCAGTATTCTCTTGGCGTGCATGAGTCGAGGCGCTGTGTTAACTTGCAGGAGCGCCTTGGTGGGCAGGCTATTCTTATCCCCAGACTTACCTGATTGCCATGTATAGTCACAGAGAGATGATAAATTCACCCTTGGTGGAACATATTCAGTCTGCACCAGAATCATACACAGGGGAGTTAAAGGAGAAAAGAAAACAATCCAGATACACACATATACACACACAAGAGCACATACCCCACTACAACACTTTTATTTCACAATATCTGTGATTTTTCTACACATGTTTATCCATCTTCTTCTTGTGTTTATCTGAGTGTAAGTGCTTCCTCCAGCTCTGTATACAAAAACAACTCATTTTATTTCCTCATATAAGTTTTTTTTCCCCCTCTGTTCCAGTAACATTTGCGCAGCCCATTCCCATTTGGCTCCTTCCTCAGATTCCTGTTGAATTTCAAAACTCTTAACCACTGACAGTGAATCTGCAGCTTCCTCTGGGTGACTGGTGAAATATAGTCGAGGTTTGGAAACTGGACTCTTTGCCCAAGCCAGGAGGCTCATTAGGCAGTTGTCAACGACATCGGGGCTATTGCATGTCATGGGTTTTCCAGTGAGCTAAGGGGTCGCAGTGAGCACACATGAGGTTTGCATTCACGGCCCAGTCGCTCTGGAGATCACAGCAACCGTCACAGCACAGTGCACCTTTGTCTTAAACCTAATAACATTAACAAAAAAGGCGGATTTTTAAACTAACAATCCAGTTGAAGAAATCTGATGCATTCTTGAAGAAAACACGGCCCAGACCGAGCCCGGCTGGAAAAATCTCTTGAGTGGAAATACAAACCTTGAATCACGATGTGTGAATGCTCTCATAGCCACTTGCGTCTGAAGACTTGCCATGTATGTGAGTGAACAATAGACACCCACTTCACTGCAGTGTGCCTGAAGCACTGTTGCGGTCAAGAGGCTATTGTGAGGCCAGTAGTCTGGCACAAGTGGAGACACCCATCACGCACATTAGTGTCACTGTGGTCAAACGGAAGAAAGAGGTTGGTTGGCAAGGAGTTTGGTGGGTGATGGGATATGTGTGTGCTTGTGTGTATGTGTACACAATGAGGGTTTCAAGCCCAACAAAGGAGACTGAATAGATATCCCAGTTTCCCAGTTTTAAAAGTTGTTTTTATTATTAATTCACTTTCAGTGGAAACTTTATGAACATAAATGATGTGACGGTGGAACTCACCCAGTCATTTTTGTAGCCTGCAATGTTTTCTAGCTTTGCTGGGTTGTAAATGTGTGAGGTTGAGAAAGCAAGAGAATGGATGTGTATATGTGTCCCTGGACCCCATCGGTCATAGACTAGAGCAGCTGTGACTGGTTTGACCTCTGGTCTCTGAATATTTTACTCCCAGGGTACTGCTCCTACAGACTGATATTTTTTTTCTTGACTGCATAACCAATTTAGAGCATGATTTTCATTATGATCCCTTTTTTTCCTATACATTATCATTTATATTGCACCACCACTGAAGTGGAATGTGTTTGTTAGTATAAAACTTTGCAGTGCGCCAGTAGTCCTGCAGTAGTCTTTCTCTATGTGTGGTGATAATAAACATTTTCTGGTACTGAAAACTGAGCTTTTACCTCTGGTGCTCTTTCTTTCACACTTCATCGTGTAGAATTCCTGGCAGTAATGAAACAATGCAGCAGTGGAGCAGTCCATTTACAGTGGGGTTCGGTCCATTTGCAGTAGCACATGTTCAAACACTTTAACTATTTGGCACACCATGGGTCCGGTGCACTGTAGCATAGCTTGGTCCCCCAGTGTGGAGCTAGTCAGAATAGAATAAACCACAGACGCTTTATGTAAAACCCCTCCCATCCACCCATGGCTCCCAGCCACAAGTAACACTGCCATTTCACAAGCAGGCCAATTAAAAGCCAGTGACATTCAGGTGTGGGAGACAGAGTGACATTAAAACTAATTCCTGCTAAAACCCAGTGACATTACAGCAACAGTCGGCCAACTAGAGCACAGGCATTCGCTGACCATCTTTAATCTACAGCGTTCTTTAGTGAAGAATGCAGGACTGTGTAGGGAAATTGCCACTGGGAACTCTACAGCAGTCCTTCAAATGTCATTAGGCATTTTTCTTTGAGCTTTTAGCAGTTGAGATGATCTACGTATACTGTACTGGGGAGCTGGGGGATTGAGGAGGAGGGACACGGCCTGCTTGTAACCGTGATCAGAATCTAAATCGCCTTTATTGCCGAGGACATTAACATGTTAGATGCATTTGTGATGCATCACTTTATGCATACAGAACATAGACCCACACCTGCTTATGTTAGCTAAAGATATGCATGGTGGATCGAGTACAGGGAATTGCACATTGTTACTGTAGTGACAAGAATACATTATATATGTAGAAGGGATGTGCTAAGGAGAAGCGGAGTCCCACCCCCACCTATTCTGCTGTTATATCCTTGCTCCCGTGCTCATGCAGATGTTAGTCCCACCCCGCCAACCCCCCTGCCTTTGCATTAGTGTGGGATAGGAGCAAGGCTGTAATAAAGGACGTCTCAGGGACGAAGGACATTGGGCTTGAAGGTCGTATCACAGAGTCGATTGCACAGTGCTTAGGGCAGCATTACTCTCTCGCCCAAGTGCGCATGCACGTGTATGTTTACAAATGTGCAAGGTATGCACAATATAAGTAGTAAGAATGTAAGTGCGTGTGCTGTGACTGTGTATGTGTTTGCACATATGCGTAATAATTAGGTATGCACACTCCATCTAGTGAGTATATGGGAAGAGAACAGGACATTCTGGCTATAGGCTACACTGGATGTGTGTTTGCTCTCAAAGACCTCACTTGGGGCTAAACTCTTCTGCTCATTAAAGCATACAGGAGTAGACTTCTTCCCCATCACTCTCGAACAGAGCGCCTTAATCAGCATACGATGCAGCCCTGATCGCACTGCTCACGCACCGAAAGAACATCTGCATTAACAAGTCCAGCAGATATTACTCTCAAATGTGCACACACCAAGTGATTATGCAGGTGCACCGATACGCATTCACGGTGCCACGTGCATGAACACACACACGTGCGCTGCACATAGACAAGCGGCGGTGACAGACCTCAGGTGGAACAAAATCCTCTGCCTCTCTGACTGACCTCCTCTGCTATCCCTCTATTAGCCTGGCTTCTCATGCGGAGCCACAAGTGTCACATCGTATCACTGGAAGGCACCACTAATAGAAATATTAATATGGGGAAGATGAGAGAGAAGAGGGTTTTTTTTTCGCCCCCTCTTTCTCCTTTTCCCCTCAGCAAACAGATTAGTACCTAATCCACCAGGGATAAGGGGAGATAAATTGTTCCTGATTGGCTGCATTGGGATAAATAAACACATGTCTGCTGCAAATGGATCTGCAGAAGGCAATTTTTATTAAGTCTAAGTCTCATGTCTCGCCTTAAAATCGTACTTTATTCAAAATAATTGAATTCTGCCGGCGGGATAACCCCACTTGTTTTCCAGCGCAGTTTCACTTATTTCAGTCTCGTCAACACATCTTCAGATGAAAGCACAATGAGATAGATCAGGCTCCAGATTGTGTAACGTTAAATGACTTTTAACATAGATATTTAACTCTCTCTGAGCATCTGTTAAGAGGCTCGAACAGCTTTTGTATGGGGCCTGGTTCTCTTGATAAAAAGTGTTTTATTTTGTGGCCTTGCTTCTCACAAGGCTGCCTCGTTGCCCCGATCTCAGCTGTGGTGTTTTCACTCCAAGCCTGATACCTCTTCAGATGGAATTAGTGGTTAGGGATGTAGTGGGCCAGCATGTGGCACATAGGAGCAAAGCTGAGACGTCTGAACAGTTTCTTCTTCTGAACTCAGGGGACAACATTGTCATCGTCCTGGCGTTGGTCCAGCCATGCATGGCACAGGCATTATATTCTCTTGACTGAGCAGGCGCCATGCAGGGACAAAAAGTGGGCTTTTATGGCAATGGCTGTTTGTGTGTGTGTATGTGTGGGAGTCTTCTCCATGAGTTCTGATGTACAGCAAAGCTGAGAGATAAGAGAGATGTAAGATAGATTATGATGGTGGGGGATAGGGCAGTGGAGCTGGTGGTGCTACTAACCTCTCCCTTAAGGCTCCCATGCAGCCTCTAACATTTCCCATGTGAGAGCAAACACGCGGGGACGGAGGCAGGGTTTGCAGAAACCTCTGCCGAATAATTCACAGCAGAGGTCAGTCGGATCCGAGGCCTGTGGCACACTCGTCCTCTTGACAAGTTATTGTTTTTCTAACACTTTTCCTCAAAGTCTCCCAGTTTAGCCCAAGGGATTTGCACTTTTCATTTTAGTTAATCATGCATGAAGGTTCTATGCTAATCTTGAATACTGTCAAGTAAGATTTGACGTCCGCATCTACTTCCTTTGGACATTTCTTTGTAGAGAGCTTCTTTTTTCTTCTATTTATCTTAGGGACAACCTAGAACATAATTAGAGCAGTCCCACCACTACAGATAAGGCTACTCTACTGTAAGGGCTTATCTCAACAGTTTTCTTTTTTTAAGAAAGCTTTTGAGAGGATATCCACCCAGAATTCAGTCGCCTGCTGGCCAGAAGTTCAAACCTGTAGTCCTGTGATCCTCAAACAAGGAGGTTAGTGACTTAGGAAAAGGTCCATTTGTAAGTCATCTGTTTTTTTTTCTCCAGCAAACAAGATGATAGTCTTGACTCTCTGACTCCTCAAGATAACAATAGTTTATGTTGCGCATTCCCATGCAAGATTGAGGTTGCTTAACACTGAGGGTTCCGCTGATATAAACATTACATTCACCAGATGTTAAGTGTCAGCATGATGGAATATGCACCGCTTTGACACACCAGACCACAGAAAAGAAAGAAAAAAAATACTATTAATATCATACTAATAACGTTAAAATTTAAAGTCGGCAAAATGGGTTTCATTATTATCAAATTTGTCAGCACAAGAGAGAACAGGGCAGATGTAAGGAGAGAAAAAATACAGAAATATAGCAGAGCTTCACTTTTTTATTTATTTCTAGTCTTGGTAAAAAATGGAACAGAAAGTGTAGGATGAAAGAATTGCCTCCTCGTGTGAGCACAACACTCTCAATGGAGCACCTCATAAACCTTTCACTGGTCGGAGGCTGTTTTTAACCTTTGTGTGGGATCCAAAATGCCAAAGAGCCAAACATCTTTCATTTATCTCAAGACAAAAAGCTCCTGCATCAGCACAACCTGCAGAGTGCCGGCAAAGTGAGAATCATTTCCCAAACTTTTAGAGAAACAAAATACACCAGCAGGCCAACGCTGCTCCCACCTCTGGTAGAGCACACTCTGTCTGCATCGTTTTCCTCAGCACCTTGTTCTTTTTCTAATTAGGAAGGAAATACTGCCCAAGGGCTGATGCATAAGGGACAAAGCACTTAGCATGTCTGGCCCTAACTAAGATTCTACATTCTGGTTCCTAAAATAAATCCATTTATTGCTCCCTCCTGGGTATGCTTTCTCATGCCTAAAAGGAGCACGATGTTGATTATAGCTTTAGCTGCCACACTCTGTAGACTACTCGAGCTTAAGCTGTGTGGCCAAATTTAAATGAAAGGACTGTGGGACATGAATTTGCATAATACACACATGGAGGAAAAAGAGGGAGCTGGAAGGTAAAGCCTGAGATGAAGCGACTGCTCCCTTCTACGGAGCAAAAATTAAAGTCCCCCCCCATTTCTCACCCCAACAAAATATCCAGCAGATGCTATAATGTGTTATATTACTACCTCAATGAAATGGCGTATATCCTCAGATACACCTCATACACATTCATCCTAATGTTTAATTCACTTGAAAGTTGAGCACAGGGCATGTTTTCCCTTCTCCCCGCTCCCTTTTTTCTCCATCTCCCCGTGGCGATGTCACAGGGGATTAAGTCACTGAGGCCATGGGACTTGTTTATGATTCATCTGGAGGGAGGCTGGAGCCCGTAGTAGTACCCACAGGGCAGGCAGCTAGCGGGCAACATCCCCAGCTCCCTGGCTGTCCAGTATGCTAACACAGGACACAGAACACTGAAAAAGTGTCTCACAGCCCACATAGCGATGATGATGAGGGAGAGTTGTTGTTGAGTTAGTCTCTGTTTTAGCTTGACGTAAATCTTCATGATGTCAATCCTGCCTCATAGTGTGGTAATGTGAAAATTGTATGAAGGGAGACTATTTTAGAAAGTAAATGGGTGTCACTATTGGCCTGACCACAACTGTGCAACAGCCCTATAATCACACATGTCCCTGACTGACTGAGTGATCATATTTCCACCATTGTTCAGCCAAATGTCACATGATCAAGTTAGAGTTTTCTGATTGTCTGTTTCTCTTTCCAAATGAATTTATACCAATCAAATTGGATGGTGTTTACAGTCTGCAGTGTTGTTAGCTTAGTGCAAGTGTTGCTAGATAGAGAGACTTTTTTTGAATGGGTGACTGGCCACCTGTTTTACACCAGTTGCACAACAGTTCTCAATTTGGCTCATTGACCAAACATGATTCAGTCATATACTCGGTTTTGACCTTGTCTTGGCAGATTCCTTATAAATTGCCTACCCTATAGTTTTCCTGTGGCTATCTCCACAGAATCACTTTTATGACTTCCATCTTACTTTTTTGGCCATGTCAGAGACACATTACCTGTATTTAAATCAATTTATGGTGAATTAAATGACAAGTCAGTGAGCTAAATATTATGTAAATGACTTTATGAAGGAGAGACTTTTGGCTCCATCCCAGACAGATTCAAATACAAAGCACCAACACCAACAAATGTGTTTCCCCTTTTTGATGACATTTAGGTCTGCTACAGTTCATTCTCAACTAATTGCATGTCAGATTTTTAACAACCTGTTGGACTTGATTAACTGCTGTAATAAGTGTGTGTGTACTTCTGTGGTTAGGGTTGTTTTTAATAAGGCGTCACACAGTAGGTAAACCACAACCAGTGCTAAAGGTTAGTTTGAAGCACATGTTCAACCACAAAACAAGCTAACCCCGTGCCAGCTTTTCCTATTGTTCTGTTAATACTTGTCTCCTTTGTTCGTGATGAGAAGTGGTTTGTTATTAGTGACAGACTACAGTAGAATAGTGGTATTCAGCATCACTGTGCTGGTGTCAGGGGAACTAACATATTACCACAGTTAAGTGGGACTTACTGTCTTCTTTTAATTGCTCTTTTAATTAACTTGTGTCTAGCCTTCGTCTTGTCAGAGGATGCCCGAGCATGCCATTTAGCACAAGGTAATGAGATTAACCTCTCGTTGACCAAGCAAATGTAGATTACACATTATGGCCAAATGAAATGAGCTGGGCTTTATTTACTCATGTGTACAGGCAGGCGGCAGGCAGGCGAGCCACAACTCTCTCAGCAGTAACATAGCTAAAATGTCAGGGGGATAGAGGGGAGTGTGTTTGGCATCGAGTCGAGAGTGTGGCCTACCAGCTGCATGGGAAGGAAAGAGAAAGCAGCCAGCGCTGGAAAATAGTACGAAATTCTCCCACTATGCCTTGCTATCTCAGGAGAGGCCAATGCAGACAGTCGATGAAAACAAGCCGCTAATCAGTCAGTCACACTCACACAAGTGTTAAGCTGCACGCACAAACACAGACACACACCTTCGCCAGCACCTAACCCCCCCGCCCCCTCTGTCTCTTTCTTATGCTGCCTCGTTCCACGCATTTACTCATAAAGAATGCAAATGACACCCTCTCGCTACATTTATTATAAACACACTTAAGCACGTGCATGCAATGATATGACCTCTGGTCTAAAGACACACTCACTGGGTGAGCACACCAACTGGTCAAGGCAGGAGGAAACAACACGTGGCATGTTTGGCTGTTTTTTCTCCTCCCTCCTTCCAAGTGAATTCATGTTGAAAGTTTCTAACATGGCTCAACACTGACTGTAATGTCTTTGGACGCAGACATGAACGTTATGCCTCACAGATCTTGAAAACAGTCATATTGTGTAAGTATTCTGGATTTATTATTAACATGAAGACTACACCCTTAAAAGTGCAGTGTTCTTTATGGGTTACACAATACTTTTAGGACCCCCAATATTACCAAATAGCATAAGGGCTTATTATTCTAAAAGGTTTCTTGGCACACAGGTAAAAAAAAAAAAAAAAAAAGAAGGCATATAAATGTTTCTATAATTTCTGTAACATGGATTTTTTTTAATCCAAGAATCATGTTAACAAAATGAAAAGTGGGTTTGTAGCATCAAGGCTTTTTGGTTTCCTAATAATCCATACAGTATCTAACTTCTCTAATGCTAATAATTCTCACTCCACAATTCTTGCAGATTGTCCTCGTTTCCTTTGGCACATCAGTTAACAGTTTCCACGCCAATGTCCTACTTTAAACATCCTCGGTCGCTGTGTTACCCTGAAAAGATTTTTTTTTAAATAAAAGGATACAACAGAATAGAAGGTGACAGATTCCACACTGGTTTTTTGGCAGACTCAAATTCTGTCAAATTCACTTTTTAAATGAGCCTTGTGGATTTATTTTATCAGTGCAACTTTAGGGAACAGGCTGTGCTTCATCAAGTCTCCTGAGAAAGCATGAGCCAGTTGCACAAGCTTTCGTTGTGACCTTCGCCCTCGTTTTCCTCCTTCTCACCCGGGGTGTCACTGTGAGCAAATGTCCCTCTCTGAGCCCGAATAAGCTGCCTTGGCCCAGCCAGTGCCACACCTCATTTTAATCAGGCTTTGGGGAGTGAAATATTGGCCCGGCGAGCAAGCTGTACCCGAGCTCCATTCATCTGGTTTCAATCTTCTCTCCGCCCTCGGATGTGGCTGTGTGGGCATTCCTTTTTCAGACACTGGGGCATGGGGGGGGGGGCGGCTTATTTGTTTGTAGGAGTGTGAAAGACTGGTGATCGTCTTCAGGAATGGACAAAGGGATTCACTTAAACCGTCTTGCACTACGTCATTCACAAGATTTTTGGCAGGCCTTTTACAAGTTAATATGCTATATTTTTCATTTAAAAAAATGAAAGCATTCCATGTATATTCTGTATGGAAAAGCTGCTTTTGATTAAGGCACAGCCCAAAGGCACATACCTTTCTGTGGAGACTTGATGTGTGTTTGTTCCACTCCACCTACAGTATGAATGTACTGTTTTCTAGGTGTGCTTTATGCATGTGTGTGGTGTGCAGCAGGTGATTAAGGTTAGAAGCCTGCATGAATGGACAGAGCTAATCATCAGGACAGATGGTAGGTTGGTCCATTACCTCGCCTAAATGAGCCTAAGAGAGGCCTTTCCTGGAAGCCTTGCAGCCCCTGTTGACCACCCCGGCCATCGCGAAGCCACCACTCTGCCTCTGTCAGCTGCCCCACCCATCAACACCTTTTCAGTATACAGCTGCCAAAATAGACGTGGCATCTGCTCACCTCTGGGGAAATGGCAGCCATCGACGTGTCCTTCCTAGTCACAGGCTTGGATGGATAGGTTACCTCTTTGTCCTTTGCAGCAGCAGCAGCAGCAGCTACAGTGTGAGGGGCTGTAACAGTATCATCCTCTGATTTGTGTATGAGGACTTGCCTGCTTTGTTATTTTCCGCTCAACCGCTCAAGTAAAATGATATGTCAGATGCATACCATAGGACTGGCGACAGCACTAATATGTCAGTGACGCAGTGCTGGGCGGATGGAGAGAGGGAGTTAGCGTCCCGTCTGTTTTCAATTAACTGATGAAATGTACAACATGGGAGCTGCTCTGTTGTATTCTGCTCCTATTTTTCCGTGGATCCAGCGAAGTAAATTATCATCTTTTCTGAGAGAGGCCTCACTGTCTAACCCTAGGTGAACTTGGACTTTCGACAGTGACAAATAATCGCAGTGACCCAAATAATGGAATTAAATCTGTGTATGCAGAGAGGCAAGAGAAGAAGAATAAGGAGAGTGTCCAGAATCCCTTCACCAATCCCGACTATGGGCTCGCAAAATGTGGTGCTTACATGTCCAGACGGGGGCTATGTACACCGCCTCAGAAGCTGAGCTTTAGTGCTGCTCCAAATATAGCGCTAGCTCTAGGCTTATTTTCCTCTCATTCCACTTGCTCGTCACGTGCCAACAAACTTAACCATATAGCCTACTGCGGCTTTTATTGTCTTCCCACAAGTTGTTAAATGCTTCTTTGAAACACCATGGGGGTACTGAATTGCATTTAATAAAAGTCAGGAGTGTAGTACTTTATAGTGCATGAACTAGATAGTATTTGAAGTTTTCATCGGTCTCACACTACTGTGAAGCATCCATCATCAGAGAGAGCCCGGGCGACCACGATACATTCGACTTCCTGTGGTCATACACCTAGTCAGCTCTATTTTCACCCTAATGGACATAAAAAATTGCAGATTGCAGCAAAATGGACTTGGCAGCACAAAAGCTTATTAAGTATTGATCCGCTGAGGTCAGTGCCCATGTCCAGCCATTCCAACAATGTGAGAGGAGTTCGCTCACATACATACTTGCCAGCCACATTGAGATTAGAACGCATAAATAACTGGGGAAATTGAGGAGCATTTTGTGGGGAACAGAAAGACGTGGCTGCTTGCTTGATGTGCTGGGAAAAGCTGTTGGAGAAAACGGTTGTTTATATGTGCAGTGTGAGCATTCTGGCTGTTTATATCATCGCTAGCCCATCTGTCTGAACTCCAACGGCGCTTGGTTGATATGATATCATGCCATAGCAATGCCCACCAGGAAAGCTTTAAGTTGATCAGCAGCAGGCAAACCTGTCTTCTACAGTGTTTTAATGAATACAGCTCATCATGTTTCTCACCACACCATCTGTCGGCCTCGCGGGGTCAAACAGAGCTTGAACTCAGCAAAGAAGAGAATTCCACTGTGCTGTCTATACCTTGGCGTCTGTACCTAAACTGTCGAGCTCCTTGATGAATATTTTCCGTTCTTATTCACAAAACCATGCCAACAAAAATACCTTAATGCCACACAGACCAAGAATAAGCTCAGCCCTGGGACAAAAAGCTTGTTGAAAAACGGATGAATAGGAAATATGTTCAGAGCCGGAATGGAGGGAAAGTTTTCTTTGTGAAGGAGACGAAATTTGATTTCTGTCAAAGCAAATATAATTTTTCTAACTGGATTTGGAGTTGTTTTCTTTTGATAGCCCAAATCGCTGACTTACCGCTTTGAAACCACGCAGTTGTTTTCTCCCCGGTCTTAGCTTGTGGAAATGAGTTTCAGCAAAATGTCCTTGACTAAGAGGAAAAAAAAGCATTTCATTCCCGAATGAACTTTTTCGTTCTTTCTCTGTGGTGTCTTAATATGTCAAAGGACTCACTCCCCTCTATCCTCCATTAAAATGTGTTTTCTCAGTGGGGGACAGCAGGTTTATTCAAGGCTGTGTGCATGTGCTCCGGGGAGGATGTGCCCTTTACATTCGGTGATAAGTTTCTGCAAGATGTTAACTCTCTCTCCTCTTCGCTGCACTCTCCATGTAGCCTCAGATTTGGAGACGCTCATGCAGAACAAAGAGAGTGCGCACACACGCTGGTTTGTTTAAGCTTTGCCAGATGTTGGGAGGATCCCTTGCTGCAGCATAATAGAGAGGTCACTGTCCAAGCCCCATTTAACTGAAGCGTGTTATCTGGTGCAAAACAGACCATTTGACATTTGGACCTTGTTCAGTCTCAACACATTAAAGGGAGGAAAAATGTCTTGAATGGTGTTTTCTGAAGCCAAATGTAACTCCGTAAACGGTTTAACATCACACGAGCTTCTGGAGATTATACTGCAAGTCAGGCTGAAGTCTCTAAGATGCATTGCCGTAATTAACATTTTAAATGGGGACCATCCTTTCCAAAATGATGAATTGGTTTTTAATTAAAAAAGAAAAGAAAAAACTTCCAGCCAATGACAATCAGTGTTTTCTTTGTGGAGTTTGTCTCAGTCTCCCACTCGTCACTCTTTCCACTTGGTCACATGTTAAGCTGTGGGTTTTACAAAAGCCACGTAGAGGGTGGAAAGAATTGAATATCAGTCTGCTACACTGATGTGCAGTGTCTCTTACTTTTTATAATACACTTTAAATGTGCATTGTGCTGATCTCTGTAAAGAGAACCTAAAAACCAGAGTAGAAAATGTAAGGATAACAGGGATGGTCGAAGCAAGCAGACTTGTAGTGTTTGTTGTGCAGGTTGGCGAGTGTGATGCATGACAAACCAAAGTGTAACCCTTTATGAGAAGCTTTGAGCTCGTTGGACCATTGCAGGCTAAAAGCAGAAAATTTATGGGGCAGCTGTAGCATCTTGGACAGCTACACCCATGAGCATGGGTAACGCCACCAGATACAGCGTTGATAAGATGTACATATAGCACTGTAAGCAGGTTTCACTGACTCCCCCTCCCCGGGGCATGGTGTAATTAGCTTTTTTCCCCCCTATCTCCTCCCTATTTCCTCATTTTGCTGAGGGAAAATGCAGAATACTTTGGGGGAATTAAAAGTGCTTGTCGTGAAACTAATTTCGGATCTATTTCGGTGATCTGTCAGTGGGACGGCATCCCTATCACTCGGCATGGCACCAATGACAAGGCAATGAAAGGGATGCTAATAAAGGCAATAAGCACACCATGAGGTGAACATTTACCACAGGGCCTTACATTATTCAGACCTCAGTGGTATTTCATCTCTCTTTTCCCATTCCCATTGGCCCTCCCTCTCTTTTCCCATTTGCCTACCCCCTCCAGGTTCAAGGGATTATCGTGGGAATGATTCCCTTCCATCTTTTCCTCCTCAAACCCACCCATTACTGATACAGCCACAATTCTTAGAAACCTCGCTCAAGATGAACATGAGCTGGATGGCGCCTTTAGAAGTTTTGCTCACAAGCGACATTTTCATCATTATGTCATGATGACTTTAATATATGTGTTTAATAGTTAGCCAGGTCCATGGTGGAGCTGTGGAGCATGGTGGATATAATCTTTTTTTTGGCTGCATCTGGCTTGTGTCATTCATCAGTAAATGATACGATGTCAGTAAAACTCACTAGCTGTCAGGGGGATCTGACACTTTCCTTGAGGGGACAGAAAAATGACAAGTTGTAGTGACAAATGACAGGTTGTAGTGAGAAAATGTACCTCAAGCTAAGGTTGCATGAAAATCGTAATCAGGAAAGCGTTATTCAGCAAGTATTTGTAAGATATTGCTAATTAGCAGTTAGGTATTATTTGTTCCTCTCGTCTTTGTAATTCCTTGGTAATGACTCTATGTACCTTACCCACAAAAGCTCCGTGTCAGCAAAACGGAGCGTCGGTCGCTGGGTGTGAGGCGAGGAGGATTATGGTATTTTATCCCTTCAAAGAGCCAGCCTCGAGTCAGGGAAAGAAACAGCCCCTTTGATTTTCACAGGAGCAACATATTCATGAGTTGGACCTTGAAACTACAAGGAGACTGGTGTAGTGTGCCATATGCAAAACATGTGTTTTAATGGGGCATGATAACTTGGTACATTGAAAGCGACTTACCCCTTAAGAAGCTGTAATTAAAATAAGGGAGTTGTGTGGCTGTAAAGGAATAAAGGACTTTCTGGCAGAGTGTGCATGGGGGTTGTTTTCATAAGGCACGAGGTTTGCGCTAACAACTGGGGGCGGCTTCTTGTCTGTTGAGACATCTGAGGATTTCACAGCGTTTCAAGACGAGTCACTCTCCAAATCCTCAAAGGCGTCGGGAAAGAGGAAAGGGCACGATGTAACCTTCTATCTGTGAATCTCTGTGCCACACTGGTGATATTTATAAGATATATGTTTGGCATTTGAATGGCCAATTCAGGTCACGCAAGAGCAATGTACTATTGGTGGGAGCGGACGCAGCCTTTTAAAACAGCAGCACACGCTGAGCTGTGAGTCTTGCACTATTGTCTCATCAGCCCTACGCTCCTCTCTGCATGTCCCCAAGTCAGCTAAAAGCCAGCTTTATGTCAGCAAGAAGGACAGATGAATTGTGTTGTTATTTGAAATGTCAGGTAAATTGTTATAAACATGACATCCTATGTTTTAGAGAATTTGCATGGAGCCTTAAAAAAATCATCTTATTCATTTAAGTGTGGGACCTTGATAAGCCTGTAGTTTGGAGAATGTATATTGTCTAGTCTAGCTGATTGTTACCTGCTGCAGTGAGGCTGTACACGTTACTCACATGTGATCTGAGTCTGTATGCCTGATGACAGCTGTAATCCACATCACAGGTTTGAGTGCTTGGGCTCTGATTTACTGTCGGTGAAAGATAGTCCCTCGCATCTCTGTTATCCAGATAGGCGGCAGTGGAAGAGTCCCTGTGGCAGAGCATGTGTTCCCATAAAGCATACATCACACACACCGGCGGTCACGCATGCACAAAAAATGATGCCTGTCATACATGTACTCTATACAGGAAAAAGCAGCGTGAATGCACACAACAGGAAATTGTCAGCATGAATAAAACAGTAATACGTCCACTCTTTCTCTCCTTTTGTGCTTCTGTTAACCTGTGTCTAAAACCACCTTTGTGATGCTATAATCCTTCCTCCACATCAGTGACTTACAGGAAGTGCTCAAAATAAGGCATTGCACCATCCCTCCAAAACCTCCTTCAACCCATTTTTCTCTGCTCTTTCACTCCATCCTCTCTATCTCTCCTGGCCCTTCTCCCCCCCTTTTCTGATCTGCTGTGTTTGAGTACCAGAGGTCATAAGCTTTGGACATGGCAAAGGCCCCAGCCAGGCCAATGTGCTGACTGAGGGGATATGGGGCTTGACTTTGGGCAGTGTGAAAGATCCAGGCCTGCCTTGTTTGTCTGTCTGTCCGTCTCACTGGCCACACTATAATAAGATTGCAGGGCTCTGTAAGGCGGATTTACTGGAGCACAACTCCCCCTAGGGCCTTTTCATAGAAATTGGTTCCTCCATATTTCACCCAGGCCTCTCACTCTCTCTCTCTTTGTCAAATATGTCTATCCTTCTCTCTCATACACTCACTCTCCCTTCCTAAACCTCTGGTGTTAGCTCCCACTTTCCTTTGTTAATTATAATATGCCTCTTCCCTTTCTTTCTGTGGGTTACGATTGAACCCAGACACAAATGGAAGCATGAAGCTGAGCCAAATGGAGCTGAGAAAAGTAGATACAATGGAGGAAAGAGCGGGATGGAGGATACGGCCGGGGATATGACGACAGCTACCATATCACAAGTCCCCTCCACGTTTATCTCTTACTCAAGATGGGCATGTTTATTTAGATGGCCTTCCCCACGTCCTTATGGAATCTCATAAAGACATGTGAAATACTTACCCCAGCCCTGTGAGCGGGAACGTGATTCTGGTTAAAGCCAATATGGCACCCACTGTTCATTGTTTGTAGGTCACCTTAATGCAAATTGAAAAGCCAAGGTCAGGAATCCAAACATGAATGACAATATAATTCTTTCATTCTCTATCTGCATAGCTGCCACAGTGATGGATTCTGTTGTGTGTCATAATTGATGTTGACACAAATTTTGGGGTGTTGCAGTCCAACTATCCCAGCTGTGCACACAGTGAATGAGGCCAATCCAAATGTGAGCGCACACTCAGATCAAGGCGAGCTTATTTTGGGAGCACTGTGTCATCCATTCCACAGCACAAAAGCCCCTCTGCAAGACCATAAATAAGTGGAAAAGTGGGGGAGCAGCAATTGTATGAAAAGAACCCCCTGTGATTTGTCAGCCAACTCTCTCTGGCAAAAATCAAGAGAATTTTTGTTCCATCACAAATACAACATGTTTGCAATTTATTTATTTATTTGATGAAATACAAAACATTTATGGGATTCAAAGCCTCATTCTGGTCAATGAAGCACATTTCTGACACCAGCGATGTGTGAGTCGACCCCGATCATTGTTTGAAGGTCAATTTAAAGTCAGCTTGTGGAAAGTCAAGTACTTTGAGTGGGAAGAGATTGCAGTGCCCCGCTTTCCTCGGTCACCCTGCTCCTATCTATCTTTCAGGTGAATTCTTTAATTTACAGAGCCTACAGTTGAAGCGGTAGGCATTTAAGGATGAGGTGGGAGGTGAGAAAGGAAGCAGGGATTTCTTATCAGGCCGGCTACACAGTGCCGCTTCAGCCCCGGGCTGCTGATGGGTGTGGGAGCACTGATTACAGAGGCTAGCCCGAGGAGCCAAAGGGAGACAGTGGGCACAGGTCTCCCAGCAGACCCCTGTACTTACTACCATCAGGCATTAACTTGCACCATTAGGTCCAACCAACTATGCATACGCACACACACACTTACGCTTTGACCATTCTTCCTCTTCAATAATCTTTGAACTGCAAAGCTCTCTCTCTCTCGCTTCTCTGACATCCAAACTAATATCGGTGGGGAGCCCACAAGATGAATGACCCTGCAAATGCTGCATTAAAAAGTCATAAACTGGGATACCTTCAGGGTCCAGGAGCTCCTCTATGTGGAGGTGTGGCCGTTATTTTTCTGCTGACTAATGATTTGAACCGAGCAGGTGGTCCGACTGAGCGGACAGACCTCAGCGATCCGTCCTGTCAGTCCTGCGCCTCCGAAGGGAGCGAGCAAACCTTCCAACCGTGAAGCGCTCACTCCCTCTGTCCAACTGGTGAATGCAGATTGGAAACTTTAACTTTGACTGACACATATTATCCCGGAGCTCAAGTCTGTAGTCCAACTCTCACAAAATAGAGACAGAGCTTAAACAAAACTTAAGGAAGTGCTGAAATCCACCAGATGATGTCATGTGTGTGAGTGAAGCTCTGGTAGAAGAAGTGGTTTCTGTGAGCCCAGTCTTTGCCTTTGCGTCCTGTGTCAGCACTGACTCATTGTTTTCACAGCACAGAGCTGACATTTTCATTGGCCCAAAGATCACTTATGGGACAGGGTGTTGGCTCCTGTGAGGGTGGACAAGTGAACAAGTGGACAGGCGCCCGGCGAGTGCTGATGCATTCGCCGGGCCACATTTGGCCCCGCCGTGGAACAACTGACAACATGTGATTGTGTCTGCGGAGCACTGAGGCGTTCTTTCAATGACTCGCTCTGGGTTGAATCACTCCACCACAGACATTACACCTGTGAATATATGTGGTTGTTCAGATATAGTGTCTCACACGCAGGATGTGCGTCTGTTTAAACAGGAAGAAATATTTAACCTCTGAGCAGCAACATAATGATTAAAAGGAGGTGTGACAATATTTACACGACTCTACATTCCTGCATGATTCAAAATGAGCATCTGTCGAGCTGGTATAACTTTATTTTAAGCGCTCAGAATCCCCCGGTGCTATTGGCCCGTCTGGCAATTAAATTAAAGGCAGGTAGTTAAGTTAAATGTTGGAGAGCCAAAAATATCTGTCACATCTGAGTGTGTAAACTCAGCAGAGCTCTGCAGCATTTTACAGTGTTTCTACCAGGTGGAGGGAGTCGAGTATCTCAGCAGTGCACCACCACCTCCTCTCGACGCACACAAACACACACACACACACGCGCCATCCACAGCTTCAGCTTCCAGCAAACCCCCTGTGACGCCTCTGGCTAATTCCCCTCAAGCCCACCAGGCTGTCCAACATCCTCCAATAAATTAGCCTTGCTGCTCCCCCACAGAGACACAGGCCCTGACAGTCTGGCCGGTGCCCAAAGTCACTTGCTTGTGCACACACATAATTCTTGCTACTTTTTTGCTGCAGTCCCAGTTCTTCCCCGAGTTAGGCCGCCCATTTCTGTTTGTTAGTTTTTGGTATTTGTGTTATTATGGTTCCACGATTCAGTTGTGGGAGGGGTCCTATCTTAAACTTATTTCCATTTTGTCATCTTGAAAGGGCAAGAAAATCTTAGTAGTTTAATGACTTAATAATTGTGTCACTTAAATCTTACAGCAGAATTGTCCCTGAGCAGCCATCACAGCTCCTAAACACTCAAAAGATCAGTACCTTTCCTCTCTCAGGCCACAACTCCCCAAAGCTGTTGCTGCGAATAAGAATGTGTTCTCTGCCTGGCCTTGTCAAAAGGGGTTAACATAAAGATCACCATAATACTTCTCTCTCTCTGACCTCTTACACCAAACTCTATTTCCTATGAAAAGAATCCCCACTCTGTCTCTCTTCAATGTCCGGGCATGACATATCTCAGCATCTGTCGGATAGTGATTGGAATTCTGGGTCATATCTCGTGCTGTGTCTTCCGACTCAGTTTCCTATCTGCACCATCCGCCTCTTGTCTCAAGTTTGGATCAAGCTATAGCGTCCCCATCTGACATCTCTCCCCTTTTTCTCTCCTTCTTTTATTTTTCCTCTCTTTCCATCTCTCTCTCCTCCTCCTCTCTCTCAGTTCTTTTTAGCCTGCTCTCAGTGGGTGCCCAGACGGAGATGAAGAAGGTCGTTGGGGACAATGCCACCTTACCATGCCACCACCAGTTCCCATCATCCTCTCTTGACATCGAGTGGCTACTGCAGAAACCAAACTCCAAACAGAAAGTGGTAAGATAAGATCCCTTTTATCTCCACTTTTCCATGATTGTATAATTTCACTGTATCATTGCAGTAATAATGTAGTAATATTGAATTATTGTTTCCTTTCCTTATCAGTGATGGAAATGTTTCCTATTAAGTCTATTTTCTTCATTTAGGCAGGGCATCCACACAAGCGACACGTGTTACTTTGTCTTATCTCAAATCCCATGGCTGTGGCCATGGCAACCAAGGTTATAGTGTAGGCCCTCCTTGATAAAGACAGACAGGATGTCCGGTGTGGGAGGTAAACAGGCATAATAAAACAGCCAGTGTCTTAAGGCTCAGGGTCATTAGTTACACACACCCTCTCAAAGCAAGACAGAGGTACAGAGATATACAACCTAAGTAAATTTTGAGTTGTTGTGTTTAATAAGGCATCCAGTACGTTCTTCAAACACACATATATTTGATGTGGGTAAGTGAAGAATAATAACTCTGACCTGTTGTCATTTATGAGTCGTTTCGTACACCCTGCCTTAGAGCCTCCTTCAGAATTAGGTGGAATTACACCAGTTAACTTGGTAACATTTGTACTGCTTATCTCTCCTCCACCTCCTACTAAACCATCTGACATATCCTAAACTTTTCCCTCAGTTCATAAGATTTACCTTCACATAGGCTACTGCAAAGTAATGTATTGCTTCTCCAACCATCAGGGTTACAAACCTACTGCTGGATGGTTTCTTTCCCTCCCTACCTTACTTACCTCCACCGCTCACTTCTTTCTGTCTCACACACTTATCTCTTCTATCTTTTCTCCATGGGGTTTATGCTGATTGATTTCCCACAGCAGCTATAATGGTAGTACATTAACCCAATGCCTAAAGTTACTGTGTCAGTTGAAGTTTTAGTGGCTTCCTGAAAGGAACAATCATGAAGCAGAATGTTCCTCAACTCATTTTGTAGTTGTAACCTTGGACCCTTCACACGACACTGTTTTAGAGTGTAAAACGGTCAAACACTGGAACAACTTGACAACTTAAATTCACAGTTTTTGTGAGTGTGACTTTACACAGCTCAAAGAACACAGAGAAACTAGATTTTATTTTATTTCCATCAGATTTGTGGCTGGGAAGCCACTGTGAAGCTTCTGTTGAGTACTTGATTTGACTACTAGATTTTATTGCACACTGCTCCAACAACATACTGTACAACAGCTGTGGTGGGACTAAAACTGTGTTCACAATCCTTTATAAACTTTTGAGTAGACACACTTTTTTGACATGTTAGCTCATTGATTAAAGACATTTGAAGACTGTCAAGGCTTCACATCATAAGATTGAATTACAACTGAGCACAGTAAGCGTCTCTGTCTTCTATATCATTTAAATTAACTACTACATACGATAAAAATTAGCAGAATTAAGCAGACAAGCTGATAGATAAAGCAAATAAAGCAGACAAAATCCTTCCAAATACATGATTCATGTTATTACATGTTCTTCCAATGCTAAGAAAATACTCCAATTACATTGATATTTCTCTGTGTTTGCTTTGCTGAAAGCTAGAAATTCCTTTTAAGTTGGTTTTGTTGTCTCACAGCGTCTGAAAACGTTTTGGAATCGTTTCATCGGTTTTGAATCATTGGCTTTCTTCACCCAAACCGAGCATAGTATCTGATAACAGACAGAGCGTAAAATCTCACCAGCTTTCTGTCGGAAGAAAGAGATTTTCTTTCTCTTTGGAAGTCTTTTGTTCGTGCACTGATGTGTTGGTTAACACAGAGAAGTGTGACACTGTGAGGAAAGAGAAGAAAAGGAGAGAGCGGAGGGGAAACAGAGGGGCTAGGAATGAAAGAAAAAGGAAAACAAGTGTCTTACGCTTTGATGATTCAGAGTGGGGCTGCCACATTGCGATGAATATTTAACAGGAAGATAACATTGAAGGCGCCATTAATTAAAATCAAACGTCTGAAAATTTGATTAGGACAGAGACTTTGCCTGTAGCTGAATGAATAAATCATTCTTTTGTTCTGCTGGAAGGCCGTGTTGAGAGGGAAAGAGCATCTTGTCAACATTTAGCCCCTGTTAGCAAATGTAGAGGCTACATGTGTTTAGGACACAGAGGAGCTGGAGACAGGGCAGGTATGACGATGACCAAAACGCATCGAAATTCACCAAGATGGATTGTAAAATGGTTTCAAGCTCAAGTGTAGTTACTCTAGCGCTATGGTGTTACCATAGTGACAGCTGTAGTGGCACAGACGGGGAAGGATGTAATTTTCCAAAAAATGTAAAACAATGAATGGAGTAGGCTTTCTGCAAATTAACATCCTTTCTTGAAAGATTACACCAGCAGCTGTGTTACGGCTGACTGTGTGCTGTTTCAGTGCAACACAGTTTTTAACACATTCCAGTGGCATTTATTACCACTTGTGACACATTGTGACAAAATCTGCATTGTTCTGTATTTCCTTCCTGTATTCACTATACAGATATAGATATATTCAAAAAACATTATGGCCTATAGTTTGAAAACAAAACCTAAATGTCTTAAATGTATGAATGTACTAATCTAATACACAAACAGTGTGTAATCTGGTCTGCATGATCATCACTGATGCTCCATGATCAAAGACAGGCTGTCATAGTTTACACAAGCTATCATGATATCAAAATATCCTTTCTATGTTGTTTTCAGTCCAAAAGAAAAACTGTCAAACCAACCAATTAATTAAGAATGAAAAATACAATATTTTTTTAATCTAACAAAGTCTTTAAAATATCCATTAAAAATAAACAGAAATGGCAGGGGAATGTCATGTCTGCATGGTGTTTTAAATTTTTACTGAATAAACAAACCACATAAATTGAATTGCTTTGACAGCCTCAGGTCATTTCACTGAATTATCCTTAAATTCCTCACACTCATCACTCATCACACTCACTTTGACTCTGTCTCTCTCTCTCCCTCCATTGGTCTCGTAAGCATGTTTTCAAAACACACTCATACATACCCAGCAGCAAAACACATACACAGACAGTAAATTATACTCACATACAGTGCGTGTGAGTTACAAAAGTCCAGTTGGCGAGGGCAGTAAAAGTGTGCCCATAAGCAGATGCTTTTGAAATATGTCCCACTTTGTTTAGGTGCGAGGGCCATGTGGCTTTGTGCCCGCAGCTGTGGCACAGTAATGTATGTCTGTTTGCATTCAAGGTGTGTTTACTCTTTACATGTTTGCTCAGTGTGTGTGTGTGTGTGTGTATGTGTGTGTGAGAATGGCCAGTCGTCACCTGTGATCACAGCAGGTGCCCCTGTTTCTTGGGCACTGATGCGCTGTGGCACCGGCATTTAGCAGTCCCCATCTGCAGGCTCTCACTTGCCCTGAGTAATAGGCCACTGTGACAGCTGTGTTTGTTTGTGTTTGTGTATGTGAATGGAGCGAGAGAGAGAAATAGATGGAGAGAGGGGGGAGGGGGGACAAACATAAACAAAGAGAGGATAGAAATAAGCAAAGACGTAAACAGTCAGAGAAGAGAAAATGAAAGGTTTCCAGTGCAGGTTTACAGATGTTACATGTCGACAATGAAGTTTCAAATCAACAGAGTTTTCCTTTGAAGACCAAGTCTGAGCAAACATCAATGAACCATGTGCTAAAAATAAAAATGAAAATAGACTGGGTCAGTCTCAAACTGTAACACAACTGTCATTTTCTTTACTCGCCTATCTTTAATGTTTATTTCAAAGTTCTGCACATCATCTGATCATTGTGTCTTTTATGTTTTATATTTTACATATTGTGTGACAAATGACAAAACCATACTGTATACAAAACAGCATGCACCCACATTGCATTTTATGCAACTATTAAAATATGCGCACGTGTACATCAACATGCATAAATGCACCTTACACATAGCAAACACAAACATATGTGTGACATACAATATTCATGCAAACATACTGTAGGTACACATATGCAAACACATGCACATAGATAACTGTATATTAACACATATTAACCTACTTTTCCCTCACAGTTACATGTCAATCCATAATATGAATGTACCTGAAAATTACACCCCAGCAGAAACTGCAATACATTGTCACATCTCCGTCACAAATGTGCCACAGCTAAACAACGAACGAGTAAAAAGAAACACAACCTTCTTGGCAGTGTCAATAAAACAAAGTGACCTATGACTTGTTAGTTGTCTGAACATATAGGTTACTGTGCATTTTGGACCAAGACATTTGTTTGGCTGTTCTTGCCAACGTGCTGACATTACATCAGTGCCATTGTGGGTACTTTAATCTTTTATCTCAACCCCAGAATAGATTTTGATTTGGTCAATTTGACGGCTCTGCTCGTAAAAAGAGCATAAGGAGATAACAGTGCTCACAGACAATCAGCTAAATGAACACTGGCATTCCAGCAAATGCATTCATTTGTAAAATATTATTTCCCATGTGTTAATTAATTAAAAAGGGATTGTTAACAGTGTTACCCATGAGTGCTGGTATTCTGTTTTCCTCCAAACTGTGCACCAAGTGAGGGACTATGTTAATATATCTGAGCTGTGCATACACCATCACTAGAGTTATGTAATTTTAAATGTTAATGGCAGACTACCAGTCACATCTATCAAGGGTATTACTGCTGGGACATAGAAATTAAGTTAACCATACTTGTTGTGTAAGTGATTAAAAAAAATCTTTATATAGGGGAAGTTTTTTAGTTAATTATCACCAGCATTTTAAAATGTTAGTTTACATTAGCAGGACTAAGAGGAAATCCTTCTAAAAGGTGGTGAGCTGTGATCTAGCACTCCCATGAGACATTAGGAGCTTGTCACACCAGAGCTTGGCATTTAGGATTTAGCCACATTAGCACTAGAGAAGGACACATGCCTGCTAACCTTCCTCCTGAACAACAGCCTGTCCCTCTCAAGGCCTGAGCTGAATACAATGAACAACATTAAAATCAATCTCTAATTTTCTCCTCTTCCTTGTGTAGATCATTACCTTCTTCGGGGGGCAAGTGTACACCAATGAGGCGACGGGCAGCGAGGCCAGCCGTCTGTCCTTTGCTGGGGAGTACCTGGGTGGAGACGCCTCCCTGCTGATCAGTGACCTGCTGCTGACCGACTCCGGGGAGTACTACTGTAAAGTCAAGACTGGGGGGAAGTACCACTGGAGCCAGGTCAACCTCATTGTGCTGGGTAAGTGTTCCCAGAGTGACACATTGTAACAGACACACACAGGTAACAGGTACACACACAGGTGCATGCCATCAGGTATTAAGAAACCTGAACCTTTTTGTACATGGAAAACGGACATATGCAAACACACACACGTATATATTCTCCCTCTCTCACATATACACACACACACAGCTAATCACTGGATCATTAGCCTGGCACATTTCCTCCGTCATGCTGACTGATCTAATGATTCAATTTGATTCAGACAGTGTGATTTGATTTTGCTCATGCTGTTTGGGTTCGTTTGGATTGGTTTGTTGATGAGGTGAGACCAGAAACATGCGACTGGGTCTGGAGGAGCACAGAACTGATTGATTCAGTTAGGGACTGAGTTACATGGACAAGAAGCAAGTTAAATTCATTTCTGTCGTCCGCAAGATCTATGAGAAAACTGGCAACAGACTCTTCTGCAAGTTTGAGGTATACAGTCTAATGAAATTTAGTAGTTGAAAATGACATTGAAAAAGGCAACTGTCATCAATCTAGCTGCTGGTAATCTACTTAGGAAAATTGCTTGCAGAAGTCATGTCTTAGGTCTTGCATCTATAGAAAATCCTGTTTTGGCCTCATAAGCCATCATTGTATATTTTATCCCCGTCTCTTTTATTCTTTTTGTTTCCCTCATTTGCACAATATACAGATGGTTATAAATGGCTTAGCTTTACGGCTCGCTCAGTGGTAATATGTGTCTCTGCCTGCATATCTCAAATAGCTAAACAACTCTGAAGGACAGTCAGCAAAAGGGGAACGGCTGCACCACAAAAGCCGGCCACAAAGTCCAGCGGGAGGAGCGAGATCGTTCTCAATGTCAGAAAAGCAGGAGATTTATTAAAACATCATGGGAGATTAGTTCAACCCGCGGTTATTGGTTTTCTAATGGAACAGTCTGTTAATCCTCTCGCTCTCACTCTCCTCTCTCTTCCATGAAGACATTTCAGTGAGTTAGTGCCTCCATTTTTACAAATTGCCCTCAGCTTTGCGGTGACACTTTCGATTTTGAGAGAGACGAACATTTGCATTTTTCTCTCACTTCGCGCACTAAGATAATAGCTTGGCAGCCGAGCTGGTAGCTGGCTTGGCATGAGAGAGCGTGCGAGTGTATGTATTTGTGTGTGTGCCAGGATTTATTGGTGCCTCCAGTAGTTGTATGTGTTTATGGGCAAGCCTGCACGTTCATGCCTGGATGCCTGCACTGTGTTTGGATTTGCACGTGGAGGTTTTTTGATGTAGCTTCTTAAAGTGGGAACAGTATGTGTTATGTTTTTATATGCACCATCAGCCATTACATCAAACTGGCGGCTGGTTTTACTGTTGCAACTGACAGGTGTATATACTCTTGGCCTGTTTTAAGAGTTTATTTATTGAAACTTAATTTGTAGTTTGCATTGAAAAAAATGCACACTTAAATCACATTGGTCACCTGTTTTAATGTCATTGCTGAGCGGCGTACCTGGACTGTTGAATATAAGTGTTTGTATTTTATGTGAGTATGAGGTTATGCACTCCAACTGCTCCTGCTGCACTTTGGCCTAACTGACTCTGACAGAGCTGTGAGATGCACAGATGAGGCGTCAGCTCAGCTCCTCTCATTATAGTGCGTATTGAGTGTGTGAGCATTGGAAACGCTCTGCTTCTGAGAGCCAGGGATGGAGAGAAGGAGGGTTAGATGGGCAGAGGGAGAGGTGCACAAAAGCTATCTGGCTTGGCTTTATGTACCAGCTATCACTAAGTCACTACATCTCAGCATTACTCTGACTCAGGAGTTACTTATGCTCAACTTTGTTGACAAGCGGCAACATCCAAATACGTGAAAGTCGACATCTCTAATATGACAGCGCAACAAAAATACAAAATAGATATTTAAATTTAGTTCACCGCTGATCTAAAAATATGTCACTCCCATAGGGAGAAAAGGGCTGTGCTATTTTCCTGCTTTATAGCGTAGCAGTGCCTCTCGGCTTCTATCTAAACAGAGCAGCTCAGCAGGCTCCAGCTATACTGTACTCCGCCTCCAGCTACTGGACTATGACCAAAACCTTTGACCTGTGGAGAACATATTACCACAAGCGTTCACAGCCAGCTTTGGGTCACATTGATCCATTCCCTATGGGACTGTTTTATTTTCTCTGTGCCGCCAGCTCTGAAAAATGACTGTCATGGCAAACACCACTGTAGCTATCCTCATTAAAAATAGTATATGACACCAGTAATGGATATAGATGGAAACATTCAAATGAAGTTTATTATGTATGTCAAAACATTTCAACTTTATGCGACTTAATAAACCATTTTTGTTAGTATTATCTCACTTTTATACCTTTGCTCTTTGTTTTATGTAGTGTTTTATTGTGAGGTGACACGCGCTGGTGTTGGGCTGTTTCACTTGATTTTACATTATGGAATAACTTGTGCTTCAGTAAATTTTCAATTTACAGTCCATTGTAAACTATAATTCATCTTATTTTAGGCATTCTGGGATATAATATCACTAGTCGACCCATCAACAGTGCACGGAAGATTGGTTTTATGAGCTGATGTTTGAGCTTTTAAACTTTATAAGAGCAATAACAGAACAAAATTAGTAAATGTGTCTATATTTCCATATATCAGTCCACAGCAATGGCACAAACACAGAATGCCTGTTTTTAAGGTGTCACAGATTCATCTTTAGTTTTATACCTTTGGCTAGCTTTGGCGAAAGGTTTCCACAAAGGTATATCCACAAATGAATTAAGAATAAAAGAATTTATAAATCATATAAAAAATATTTGAAACTTGAAAGATACATGTAAGACTCTTGCAATAACTGCATCAGCCTCCCCTTTGTTGACACAGTAGGTTGAAGTAAAATCTAAATGATGCAACCTGATGCAAAACTCAAAATTGTAGATACATTTGCACCATTAAAGAACTGATGTTTGTTTGTTCTTTACAGATTTAGATTAAACTCTCCCTGTTTCTGGTGTGTGTTTACAGTCAAGCCCTCCAAGCCGAGGTGCTGGAGGGACGGCGAACTCCTGAAGGGCAGTGACGTCAAGCTGAGCTGTAAGTCCAGCGATGGTTCAGACCCCATCAACTACAAGTGGGAGCGAGTCCTGGACAAAGGCAAGAGTCTGGGCAAATTGCCAAACCTGGCACTGATAGGTAAGAAAAATAATTGGCACTGCAGTGACGTGCTGATTCACCATCTAGTGCTCTGCGGAGAAATGCTGTGAGGATTCATTTTCATATTAGTGATTTTTATAGGCTGCATTTATCCGAGGAAGTGTTTTGCTGAGCGCATCATTTTTCCTTCACCTCCTCCCATCGTTACTTTCTTATAACAGACACCTAAATCTGCCCAGTATCACCACATTCCCCTACTGCTCCTCAGCTATTTCACTACAGTAATTAACAGTTAAAATGTTTTGCTCAAGGGTCTTTAGATGAGCTGAGATTGTCCCAAATAGGCCACTGATTCTTCATGCTTCTGTTATCTTAGACTACTGCCACCCCCTCCGAATTTGAGCAAGCACGCCCAGGACCACATTATGTGCACAACGCATTTTTCTTCAGTAAATCAAACAGAACGCAAGCCCTGTGATTTCTAGTTGTACTCAGCTGGGATGTGTTATACAAACACAAGAATCCAGGCTACTATGATTTGATGGAGGCATCAGTGACGCTGAAATGTCAGCTTGGCTCAAGTGAATTGTACCTGTTTGCATGAAGTCAGCGTGAAGTGAGTATTTTTGGGGGGATTGTGTGTAAAGCAGAGAAAATCAAATGTAAAACACAGAATTGGACTGGCAGCTCCCACAATATTCTGTACTGAAAAAAGAACAACAACAAACATTGGATCAGTAGTAACCCTGAGGCATATTTCATTCACATGATGTGGATTCAGTCATTCCTCTTGGATTATACCCAGGCATATTTGCCACTAAATAGTACTATGAGACAGTTTATAGTAAAGGCGTTAATGGTATGGCTCCCCCTTCCTCTAGATCATTGTGTATTCTCTAAACTGGAACAAACACCCCAGGGTTACCAAACCCTCTGTCTCCAGTATTCAACTGGCACCCGTGCAGCACGTGCCCAGACGAAAACCTTCAAATTAATGACCTCCACCAAACAACACCTGTTCAGTCTAATTAGTTTTCATTGGACGATAACACACAGAGTCAGCAGCCATTATTTATGGGTCTGGTGAAAGGTAATATCACATGGTTGTCATTGGTAGGGATGACTGAATATCCCATGGGGCCATGGGGCTCCATCCCTCTCTCAGACACACTCCCTCTACACTCCTCAAGTGCTCAACAGTGTGATGGGCCTCGTTCTTAAATAAACACTACAGTTATGTGTTTCTGTCTTCCTCATGGCCTAGCTCTCTCTCTCTCTCTCTCTCTCTGTCTGTCTTTCTCCTCAGTCTTGATACTGTATGTATTTTTGTTCTCTCTCCTGTCCTGCAAATGTAATTGATATTGTGCACAATAAACATGCAGGAAAGCTTAAATAAAAACAGCTATTGGTAAAAAACAAACAAACAGTGGTCTCACCAGATGTTTGCATTAACCACCTTTCTTCCTCAGATCTCAAGAACCCAGAGATCGTGACCCTGAGGAATCTCACCATGGACAGCACAGGCGTCTACAGGTGCACGGCGAGCAATGATGTGGGCGAGGAAAACTGCACAATTGAGGTCACAATGCAGCGTGAGTTTTTGGGTAGGGATAGGGAGAGTCGACCTCACGGCGCTCACCTCACACCAAACTGCCACACTGATTGATGGTTATGGTTTCAAACTGCAGCTGGAAATACTTTTACCCCCAGCCCCCCACCCCCTTTCTATCTGCCTCCCCCCACACGCTCACTCTCCCTATGCAGTTTCCCCCCAGTGCACCATCACAAGGGGCTTCACTGAACTTAAACTGCTGGCTACTGGTCACCACCTCTGCTCCCACACTTATGTTCCACTGTCACTCTAATACATTTCCTGAGAGGCATGGGACAGTTGGGGTCATGTGTTGAGAAAATTACATTTCTAGTGCTTCAGCAGAAACAGTTTGGGAGGCCCTGGAGTAAAAGTGTTATTTGGCTCATGTGACACAAAACACAGTGTTGAAGTAAAGTTAATTAGCATGAACCATAACAATTTGCAAATTAAACTGTGAACAATACGTGACAGTGAGTGTGACTCTATCCCTCATCACGTTTTTCTCTCTGTTCACAGATGTGAAGGATTTAGGGAAGGTAGCAGGTGCAGTGGTGGGTATATCCCTCGGTGTCCTCATTGTCATATTAATCATCTGGCTCGTCTTCCGGAAGAAAGAGAAAAAGAAGTACGAGGAGGAGGAGACTCCAAATGAGATCAGGTTTATTCATCCCCCTTTCTTCTTTTGACTGTTTCCTAATTTTTTCATTATTTTCATGAATTAGAATGCAAAAATTGTGTTGGGTTAGATTGTCATGCGCGTGTTTGTGAGTGTTGTTTTGTTTCTGTATCTTCGTTGAAATCTTACTATGTTCGTTTAACTGTACTTTTGAAGTTCTAACTTGTTGCCGTCTTGTTAGGAAATTTTACAAAGTAATTCATGAAAAAATATATAATAAGTGCAGCTGCAAGAGACTGAGGCATCAGCAGTGGACAGCGACAGCAAAATATAATAATAATAATAATAATAATAATAATAATAATAATAATAATAATAATATCTTGCAAGAATACAAATATAGCTACCCTTCCTCAGCCACCTGGGCCTGGGGGGCGGTGCACCTGGAGATGTGGGTGCTGCTGTATCTTCAGAATCCCAGCCTCTTTTTGGTTTGATCTGATCTCAGGAGACTTCAACTAATATATATATATATATAAAGTTAAAATAAAGAAAACGGAAATGTAACATTTAACATACATTTCTATCATCCTACTTTGGTGAGATGATTTGTGTAGTTAGACACTGAGGTCCAATGCAATCATTTCATAATAGATCAAATTCTTTAGTTAACAGATAAAGCTCTTTCCTTGATGAAGGTCTTGTGACTAAAAGCCTGGCTTCATAATTAAATGCATCTATCTATTAAAGCAGAAGTAAGCGATATTTTTGTGTTAATATAAGTCTTAAATAGTTATATCCTCCGACAGCAATCACTTATATAGAGTGTTTGGACCGAAACACGGGTCTCTCAGTCACTCTGCTCTGCTGTAAGCCGAAGAGAAAACTTTTCTTGTATCCTACAACCTTTATCCAATGAGGAGAGAGAACGGCATGAAGGGCTGTGTGTGCAGCCAAGGGATGCGTGTGAATGTGGTGACGTAGGGACGAGGACCAATAGATCCATGACGAGGGCGGGGGCTGCTCACTCCATCGGCTGACAAGAAGTTAGCCAAAACGACCGGATCGCTTACTTCTGCTTTAACTTGAATAGAACCAAAAATTATATAAGGAGAAAACTGTGAGGAGAGAAAACTTTAGGTCTAATCTTTTATTGCAAGCACACAGGGATACAGTTTCCTATAGGCGATGAATAATTGATGCTGAAAAGTACAGTGACTATACATTGTGTAAATGTTTAAATGCATAATATCATATGTAACTTATACCGTTATTGCTACTGCTGTTTAAAATTTATTTGAAAGATTACTCAGAAAGTAAGAAGTAAAAACAGGGATTACTGTATGCTTATTGCTGAAGGAGTCATGAAGTTCACTTTACACCATTGTTACTCTGTGGCATTAGCTTCATTTGATGGAGCAATTCAGCTGAAGCCAGTCAGTTAAACCAGTCAAAAGTGATGCAGCAACCGCCCCCATACGCTCAGATGTGTTTGCTGTCTTCCTGTCACCCTGCTGTGCACCAGGGGGCCCTGTGGATCGCTAATGACACTTGTAAAAGCAACAGAATTTTTTTCTGACAGACTGGAGTTGGTGTAGGTGCATATTTACTGATGTAACAATGAATAATGCAATGTGGTTGAAGGACAGCTCCAAGTAAATAATGTAGATGTGATGAAGTGTTTTCTGTTTTTATACCATGTTTTGAGCCTTTCCACTCATGTGCTCAACCCAACCACACAAGCTTTAGCGACGCCCATCTCCTGAGTATGGATTTAGGAACCGATGCTGCTGAAATTTTTTATTTTATTTACTTTTTTCCAAGAGTGATACAACCTTCTCTGGTGTGTCTGAGGATGTAGCCAACAGTGCACAGATGAGAAGTTTCTATTTCTGACTTTCTGTAGAATCGTATATCAATGGGATAATATAACCTGCTGACTAAGGCTCACAGCCTACACACTCACTGATGACCTAGTGACAGTGATTTATAATATCTGCAAAGATCTTGTGCAATTTTAACACCCTCCAAGTAACAATCACAGCAGAGATTACAGTCGTTTTGGTGATTAATGCTGCTCTCAACTGATTTCTTCACTTTTTTTTGCCTCCATCTGTTGTAAAAAAAAAACTAAGCTAGAAGTTGAATTATGAGGGGAAATTTTCATTGTGTTCTCAGCCAAAACTTTTTTTTTCTTCCTTCAACCAATTGTATCTAGGGACTTAGTGATTTCAGCAGATTTCATTACTCCATGCAAATGTGTTTCGCAAAACTCAAGGGCTGGGGGGTATCTCATGAATTACATGAGGTTCCCACATAAAACGTTCCCCATATGAATAGTGCCTAAGAATAGTGTGTGTGTCTGTGCTTGTGTATTCCCCTTCTCTATTTTCAGAGGTGCAGTTCATAAATATGAACTTATGTCTTTGTTTTTTCTTCTTGTGTGTGCGTCTGTATTCCCGCCCACAGGGAGGATGCGGAGGCTCCCAAGGCCAAGCTTGTGAAGCCCAACTCCCTGTCATCGTCCCGCTCCGGCAGCTCCCGCTCCGGAGCCTCCTCCACCCAGTCTATGGTGCACAACAGTGCCCAGCGCGGCCACCGCCCCCGCCCGCCTGCCATAGCGGCTCTCAAGGAAAATGGACAGCCTCCAGGCTTCCCCCAGTCCCCTCCAGCCTACACTACAGTGGTGCCCCCCAAGACCCCTGAGCCCCCTGCCACTCCCAAATACAACTCTAGGAACATGTCTGGGCCCACACCCCCAACCCTCATGGTTCCCGCCCAGACCAAGGCCTTTCAGACTGTGTAGGACTGAAAGCCAAGCCCTTCCTGCAGCCATGTGAGACTCCCATCCCTGCCCAAGCCCCCTAGCCCCCTCCTAAAGACTCTTCCATAAACAAAGAAATGCAACTAGTTAAAATGATGTAATTAAAAGAATCAATACTATAAGTCCAAAACTTTTAATGAATGCATACTTAAAAAGGGAAAATACGACATGCTTGCCCCCTACTGAATTACATAAAACAAACAAAACAAAAGAAAAAACAAGACCCTAGATGCAACTGTTTGTGTCTCGTGGGTAAAGGCAGAACTTATTTTCTGAGTTCCTTCTTTTGGCTTTCGGAAGGCACAGGGAAGCGCCATGTGCAGTGAGGTGGAAGAAGCCCCCTAGTAGAGCTTTTTATTTATTTATCAAATCAAACGGTTTGGCATGCAGCAGAGAAAAGGAGAGGATAAAAAGGGAAGTCTGGATAATAAAGTAGATCCAAACCCAGAGCCAGATACCAATGGAGTCATAGATGTTGAGCTTCACTTGTCAACAAATACATGATGGATACAAGTGAGGAGAAAACACGGAGGAAGGAAGTACGAGAGCGTCAGACGGCTACAGAATTTTTTTTTCTTTATTTTTTTTGCCTTTGGGCGGAGGGGACTGGGGGACATGTGGTGATTCTGTGATTCATGTCACCCTGCACCTCCGACTTGCTGCTTCAAGCACCTGCTCTGAAACCACAAACCCCTTTGCCTCCCATGGGCTGGACCGATTGTGCCCATCCATGTGGACAGACACAGTGTGCGGCGTGTGCATCATCTGCCTCAGTGCTCTTGGTCTTTTCGTGCTCTCATAACGAACCTGCGAGAAACCACAGTGGTCCTGAGACTGACTCAGCTGGCTTACAAACAGCTCATCTGCTTTACCAATCAGCAGGGGAAACTTCAGGTACAAGGACGTAGCATTGGCAGTGGAGTCGAATCAGTGGAGTCGTTACCCCCTTTCCCCTCCCACATCCTGTCTACATCTATGGACATCCTTTTCTGGAAATGAATATATTCCCTGAATAATTAAATAGTATGTAATAGGCATATAGTGAGTCACTACTTTAAATATAGGGGATAAGCATCTAGTAGACCAGCTGGAATTATTTTTTCTTTTCTTTACGTTTTCCTGTGTCTCTTCTCTCTGGACAGGTTGTAAAGGGTGACAGACAGTTCTGCGTCCATTCATCCATATTAAGAAGTGCCACCAATCCCTAGGATGGGTTATTATTGTTGCTTTTTTACTCTTGTGTTTACGTGCTATACATTTCTGAAGAGAAACCAAAATCTGTCACCATGAATGTGTGATGTACAAAGATGGTGGATCCCATTATTCTCAGCCTCCCGTAAAGGAACCGAATCAATATTCGCGCTAAGGCACAAAGAATCGACCTTGATGTTCAATTTTACAATTACCAGTCCTGAATGATTCAGGGAATGTGGAGTATGATTCTGCAGACTTTAATTGTAAAGGGTGTGTATGGTATCACTGTCAGTACTCTCCCTGGATCCATATAACAATGGAGTGGCACTCGATTGCTGTCTCGCTGAATCATCTAGTCGTGCTTGGCTATTGGCTGAGCCGTGCTATCAGCCAGTCCCCCCTCCTCTGTCGTATCCTCAGACAGACCCAGTGCGGTTTGATTGAAAGTAGCTGAAAAAAGGGCAAGTAGCCTATCTAGTGTGCCTTTGCAATCCCTCTTCCCTTTGATGGTTTCTTTCTTTGTCCTTATCTTCAGCACACCAGTGGTTAAGTCTCTGTTCACAATCCAGCTTTGAGGGTCAACAGCAGCAAATACTGAGAGATACAACTTCAACAACTTCACAAACTTGCCCTAGTAAAACCAGATGCAGCCTAGGGAGCACCAAGCAGAGTGAATTATATGTGGTGAGAAAGCAATCCCATGTCACGGGACAATGTACTGTATATTCTGTAATCAGTCTTGTTTTATATTGTACATACAGATAGATATACGCACATGATGTCATTAAATTTAACAAATAAGGATAAGTGAGGAGAGAGATTTTCCCCCTTACAAATGAGTCAGATGGGAAACCCAAAGGTGAATTAAAAACCCTGCATGCTCTGTTCTCAACAGCAAATTATCATCATCATCATATGGAACAAAAAGCATTTTCTCGGTCCAAACTATCTTCACAACTACTGGTCAAAGTCTCATGAGATGTTGCATTGATTTTATTGATCCAGTCAGGATAATTTATTTTCATTTAAGTGACCCGGTGACCTTTCCCGAACCATCACCACTGATGGGTCAAAATTTTCCCTTGACTAGCACTTTGGTTGATAACAAGTCATCTTGAAAAGTCACTGCCATATTTCCACAGAGTATTTACAGTCAACACATGAAGAATATTTAATCTGGCTCACTGCCCAGCTGCAATCTCCATTCAAGATATAACAAAATGTTTAAAAATATACAGGCCTACACTCTTTTTGATTCGTTTTAATGATTCCATGGCCTTTACTCTCAGGACAATAGCAACCAGCCCATTAATAGTACATCCTGTAATCAACATTCACAAATCACAAATCCTAATTTTCACACAAAATGAAAAACATAAAATGTAATTTAACCCCCAACGTTCTGTAAACCAGCATCAGTCTAAAACTAAATCTCCTGTGGTTTGTCTTCACATGTGGGTTTGTACCTCTGACTCAACTGTACGGGAAATTTAGAAAAAAAATGCCTTTTATATTCAACTAGAGACAGCAGTTCGTATTTGACCAGGGAAGCTACTGTGTGTATGTGCGTGCGGTTGTGTGCGTGCGTGCTTGCGTGCATGCATGCATGTTTGTGAATGTGTGTGAGTGTGTATGTGTGGGTGTGTGCATGTAAATTCAGTATAAGCCCTTGGGCCACACCCACACATTCTCATGTTAGCCATTCAATAAGTGAGAAGGATCCAGTCAGGCAAAGTAACCTCCATCTAAATTGATATGACTGCAGACTGGCAGTGTTTATTTCCATTTTCATTGACTTACATGCCTATTGAACTTGGCTTCAGTCTTTGTTTATTTTTTGTTGGTCGTTTTATTTATTTATTTCTCTTTTTTTTGTACTTATGGGAGTGACATCTCGAGACAAAGCACGTCCATAATTCATAACCATTGTCAGCTCCGGAGGCCACTTGTACACGCTCTCCTTGTGCTTGCTGTCTCTTAACTTGGAATGCACTTGGCCCTGAGTGTACTGACGGCGTCTCAAGGCACATACATTCATACACATTACAAACAGGTAAAAAGTTGTATACAAATACACACGGAACATCCAGGTGCACATGGAAACACAGGTGTGTGCTTCGAGCACATTCACAGTTGCACATGCACACGCCCTCACAAACACAAACACACAGACATTTTGCACAAGTAAAAGCCTAAACAGCAATCCTTGTTATTTCTGCTCCTTCAGAATCAATTTGATGGATTGAATGTCTGGAGGTATTACGACTGACTGATGGAACCAGGATACTAAATGCAGCACAGAAAGGGACACTCTACACTGCATCACCCTGGGGATATCTGCAAACACACACACACACACACACAGATATACAAAAACAGATACTGTAACAACCCACTCACAAGCCTACAGACACACTCAGAGACAGACACTGCTATGCATCTTAAAAATCTAGGTAGCATATGCTTCAAGACCTTTTTCATGAGAATCTAGAGAAGTACTGGGAATCAGGAGAGGTATAACAGGATTGATATTGAGCCAGGGCTGTAGGCTCCTGCCATTGAAATTCCCTCCGCCAAAGATGAAAGTAGCAGTGGAGGTGGAGGATGGGATGCAAGTCTTCCAGCTGTTTAATTCCTCCAAGCTTTTTGATTTGCTTTCCAGCAACTGCAAGTCTCAGGTGGCAGATTCCCCAGTTTATGAGCCCTCGCATTGCATCTCTCCTCTCATGTGTGCAGCTTTATGGCCTGACAAACTTGCACTCTTTCCAACAAATGGAAACGGAGGAAGAAAGTCTTAACACACCTCAAACTGTCAGCAGCACATCTGATAACATTCTTTAAAACAGTATCCATCGGCACAATATATTGTCTTATTATCAGCGCTCAAAGGTGCAGTAAACATGATTACATCATTAATGGTTATCCTGCGTTATATGATAGGAGTATGAATCTCATGTAGCCACAATGTTTTATGTTCTATTAAGCAGTTTTATTTCTGATTAAAGCTGTTGAGCAGTACCGGGCAAAGTGATGTTCAGACTTTGTGTTCAGGCCTTGTGTCTCACTATACAGGAATGTGATGTATCGTTACTTTTAAGAGAGGAGATGGATGGGGCTGAAGTCAACCTCAAGAAAGAAAGCAAAGGTACCTGCATGTCATAGGAGATTGAGCAGATGAACAGGAATGCTTTGCTTTGATGTAACATAACTGTATTCGGCTAAAAGAAAAAAGAAAAAAAAAAAGAAAATCTACAATTGTAAATATATTCACAGAAAATTTTATGAAGCTTTATTTTTGTCTTCTTCTTTATTTTTCAATTTTCTCATCCATGTACTTTGCACTTTTTTGTGTGCTATGTTCATCACCGGCCTGTGTGGCATCTGCGTGGTTGGCTGTTTCTCTTGACTGCATTGTTCAGACGTTACGGGGAGACATGCTCAGCTTGGCGTTACTAAAGGGAAAATATAAGACACTTTGGTTTTCTTTACTCTCATCTGTTTTCTCTGGCTTCTCCTTGGTTTTGTAAAACAGTACAGAAGTTTTTTTGTTTGTTCGTTTGATGATAACAATCCATGTAAATATCACAAGTAAAAAATGTATATTTTTACGACTTCTGAGTTATTACTCTTTCATTTGCAAATAAAATATTCAATGACAATTTAACTGGTCTTTTGGCATCTTGATTTAGATTTTCCACATTTTGTTGCTGGTTTATAGTGATGTGCTTCAAATTTCCTAAATATATACTTTTTTTTAACCTAATCTTTGCCCTGTAAAGTATATGTATTCAAATTAAATTTAAATACATATACTTTACTTTGACAGTTGCTTCAATGCCTTTCATTCATGACCTATGTGGGATTAAAAACAAACATAGACGTTATCAATCTATAATTTTTGCACTAAACTGGTCACTGTTCAACAGGAAGAAGAATCAATGTTACAGTGATCCCTACAGGCTCACAGTTGCATTACCGAGTCTTATTACACAGTGTAGCATTGGTTAATGACTAAATGTTCAACATAATGAATTAGCTATCTCGAGTAAGTTTCAAGACTCAGCATGCTGCCCTTCACAATGTTGGAGATCAATTTATAATCTGCTTTTAATGAATGGAGGGTGTCAGCCTGCGCAGTTACAGCAGGATTCTTATGTGCTTGTGCCACGGGCCCAAAATTGCAGCCGTCTGGCTGGTATTTTCAGTATACACACCCCGGAGCAACTTTCACTGGGATGATCCTAGAAAACTATATTCGGTTCTGTGGCATAAGCATGGCTTAAACATGAAAGGCCACCGGTATAGCTCTTTAAGGTATTCTATTACAAATATGTGTGTTGCATTCTGCACAGTTGTTCTAACTAAGCCCATCATGAGCCACGATTGCTGAGGATGAAGCGTGGGGCAGGGGGCTTTTCCTCCTCTTTCCCCTTCAACGCTCCCTCTTGATCTGCGGCCTCTCAGCACGACACTCACGCCCCTGGCAACGAGGTCAGCGATATCTATTGACCTGTCAGCCACTTATTGACTGACATTCGTCTCTTCCCTCTGAAAAGTTCTTCTCATGTTGACAATCTATTGAACTGTTAAGATTGAGTGTGTGTGTGTGTGTGTGTGTGTGTGTGTGTGTGTGTGTGTGTGTGTGTGTGTGTGTGTGTGTGTGTGTGTGTGTGTGTGTGTGTGTGTGTGTGGAGAGATGGGGTGTGACTTTATCTTCAAGCTTCAAGGATGCACACAGAAGGCATGATAAGAAGTCCCAGAAGGGGCGCTGAACATGTGGAAATGACGACCACATGAACAACCCACAGGGGATAATACGATTGGCAGTGTGTTCTCCGACATATGTTTGTTAAAGAGCTGGCTGCAGCCTGCTTGCTAAATTTACATCTTTTCAAAACACTGCATCCATATTAAGCAGGATCAAATTTTCAAGGCCAGATCACATTTCTCCACTCCCTGGTCCATGCCTCTGTGCCCATTGTTCCACATGATTAGCCATGTGTGGAAAACACTGTCATAAACCCATCTCACTGGCATGCAAACACACACACATGCACACACATTTGTAAATATATGCACATGCTGCGTTAACGTCATCTGGTTAGAGCTTGGATCATCAGAAAACTAAAGATGGTGATTTACAATGTAGGGGATAATTATTTATATTTTATTTATTAGAAAAATTTGAATGTGGCTTTTTGTGCCTATTTGGGACATGTTATCGTAACTCTGAATTAACTTGGAAAAAGGGGACATTCACAGTCTAATTAGCCCAAATAGAAAAGTGATAAAATATGTCATCACATAGATAAGAAATCTTTTGGCTCTGAGCAGCCTTTGTAGCCTAATTAATACCAAATCATATTTTGCTCTTGGTCTCCCTCTGTAATCTGCAAAGTAAATACTTGTAGATTGCCACACAAGGCCCTTCATAATTGAAGTCACTTATATAATTGCACCCCCTGGTGTCGATTGGGGATGGCTCTCTTGTTATCTGAGATGCTGATAGGCTCATAATGGGATGAGGGGAGTCATAAGTCACACATCATACATCAACAGTTGAGAATAGTTAATCAGGAACTTCACACCTAGATAAATGAAAAGAGGTGCTGCTAGAAATTGTTTGCAACATGACAATGTACAGGATGTTTGTGTTTTTATGTGCGTAAGGCCTGGACAATGTTTTCTTGTTTCTCGGACATTGACCATATCACCAGATCTCATTTCCTGGGTCACCACAGTCAACTCTAATCTAATTTAAGCATGACCAAATATATCAAAGAAAGAAAAGATGTTATCATTTCAAAAAGCAATTACACTGTGCACTCTTGTCCTATGGTTCATTGCGAAGACATACAGTAGCATGATATTGTTAGTAGGGTCTCCCTGGGTCCAGGTGCTATATCTGAGTGGCTTTGCTTAAAGCTCCCTCTGGTGGAACCTGGTTTGTGTACCACCAAGGGCAATATGTAACCATACAATGACCAGTAGGTGAGGTATAGACTGCTGGTTGTCACGATGCAGCTTGATGCAGAGTAAATCAGTGTGATGAAAATGAACAGTCACTGCAGTTCAAACAGCTTACAGGTGCTGTTATTAGTAATAAAGTCTTTTGTCATTGTGCTCCGTTCATCATAAAACCATAGCATCTACCATCAGAGGCTCTGGCACAGCACTTTAGCACACCACTGATGGCAGAAAATTGGCTTCACTGTTGCCAATCGTTGTGAATACTGTAATACTGTGGACTTTTACCAGTGCTTTGTGAGCCTTTGCACTGATTATGTCTGGGTAATGAGAATTACACTGTGACCCATATTCAAAGTATATTTCTCTCTGTGACAACTACACTAATTATAGGCCTGTCATAAATTTACATTGAGAGGTTAATAGCATGCTATTTTTGACACTTATTCGCCTACTAAAAAATTCCACTTTAAAAACTTGACTTGTCTTTGCATGGATCAACTGTAGAAAAATGAGTCTTTTGTGGCGGCTAAATTGCAAACTAACTACCTGATCTGACAGCACAGATTATGATTAATGCACCTGTGACATCCCTGATAAATCCAAGCATCAATTTACATTGTGATTCTCTGATCTTCAGTGCTGGAATTGGAACAATTGTGATATTTGTCATGTAGAGCTTTGAAGCAAGCTTGTGCAAGATGTGTAAGCATAGCTGAGAAGATATTGTGAATATTACCATATATTCAATAATTAAATATTTCATTTTCTTTATTTAACAAGAAAAGCAGGAAGCATATCAGTTTAGTAAACTAGAATCTTAATTCTGAAAGTTATTAGTCCATCTAATTGAAAAATGAAACAATTAATGATACACTTTTCTGAGCAAGCAATTAAAATTAACATTAGGTAGACTATAAATTAGATATAAAAGATCCATAATTCTATTCTCTGAGGGGGAAAACCACTCAACTGAGGATTTCACCTTCAGGGTCTAATACATGTTATCACACACACATGATTGTATTGATTTACAGGGTGCTCAGTAGGCTATTGCTCATGTTGATACAGATATGCTGTACATTTAGAGTATTGCTGGTTTGCATTATTTCTGAATATATTTTTAATGTCACAAATCTATTGCAGCAGCAGTTTGGGACTAAACAGACTGCCTATAAAACAAAGGGCTATAGATAATGTTATATGGTTATAGACAATAGGATGTTGATGATAGTTGTATTTCCATGACACTTATAATGATTTATTTAAAAAAAAAAAATGCTAGAACCCTGCAGTGACTTTCCTGGAGCTTTTGGAGGTCAAATGATTGATTGTGTGAATCCTCTCTGACAGAAAATACCTCTCTGATGCTTGTGCACACTGAATTATAATAATCATGGCCATACCCTTGACTTTTTCTGTCAAACATAATACCCTTTCAAGAATTTTTCTAAAATACATTTTCAACCCTTGAACAGCTCCAAAAGTTTGTGATGTGTGCTGTAGCTCTTGTACACATTTCAGTCAACCTGCCAAGTTCATTTTTGTGCCAACTTAAAGTAGAAAGTGGAAAGTGAGTAAACCAAGCTGAAATGCCTTTGTGCCAGTCTGCATCCCCTCCAACACCCTCAGATCTCAGATGCACAGTAGGTAGAGATTTAATGAGGACAGTGAAGCCTCTGATAATATATATAGTCATAAACACTGTGCTAATGACTTGTGAAGCACAAAGTGAGTGAAATAACTTCACTTTGCTGGGAATCTTGTCAAGGACACCTGCTGGTCCCCAGACTCCTCTGTAAAACATGAAGCAGTCGCCCCTCGCCCCGCAGCCTGCAGAGCTGAAGCGAAGACGCTCCAACCACCAGGTGAACAGCGTCGCCTTCAGTGGCGTGTCCCCGCGCGGAGTACTACCTGCTGTTTACCTTCAGGAGGAGACGTGCGCGAGGAGGAGCCGTTAATTGCTGTACACCTGTGACCGCGAGCATGGCCTTTGGGCATCTGATCCCTCAGCTCAGACTGGAGGAGCCGCCGGAGGACAGGTCGTTCAGGAGCATCGCCTTCCGCCCCTTCCAGCATGGAAACCAGCAACGTGGGAAGTCAACTTCTCCCTGCAGTGAAAGAAAGCGACACAAGTAAGAGCTGACTTTTTCTTTCCCTTTTACAGCTCTAGGTTTGAAGGATTTAGGCTGGATGATGCTGACAGGATTAAATATGGGTGTAAGAAAATACAACTCAAGCCCAGCCCACCCTATATTTTACTGAAAAAGAAACCATAGTAATCCACTTACAACATTCAGCCCTCTTCTTGCAGTATTTTAATGTCAGATAGTATTACTGAAACGGCGTAGGGTTAGGCAGGAAATTAGCTATGCTACCTGCTAGGCCCACCGTAAATTAGCAAACAACAAAAGTTAGCAGCTGAGCTAAACTCCCTGGTGAATACATACATAACAGACCTAAAAAGTTAAAAAAAAAAAAAAGAAAAAAAAAAAGAAAGAAAAGAAAAATACCTTCTTGAAGTGGTTTAAACCCAATTTCTGCAGACACAGTGATATGATAGCTACTGCTACACCACTTGCATGCTTCTGCCATCTGTAGCTAGTTTTTCTTGGCCAGCTGTCTCTTCTTCTTGTCTTGATGACAAGTTTCACTGATTGTAAAGGTGGGGGGATTGTAGGCGCTCTAATTAGCATCATAACAGAACTTGATGAAAATGCACCAAACAAGATCTATATTTTTCTTGTCACAATAGGCCTATAGCTTGTTATAACTGTGCAGCTGGAAATATCCAAATGATGCTGCTACTGTAAACTGAAGGCTGCACAGATATAAATACAGGCTGTGCCAGTCATGTAAGTACACCGTCATTTTCTGAGAAGTCCTCATAAGGGAAGCTGTAATTTCTAAGGGTGTAATTTCATGTCCTAATTTTACTCTCTAATTAGGCTGACATATGTTGTGTGTTTAAGTGCAATGTTAACTCTGCTAAACATGAGGAAAAGAACCTCTGTAAATTATTGTGGGTGTCTCTATGTGCATGTTAGTGTGTTCCTTGTATTGCAGGCAATATACTGTCAATTAAAACACAATATTGCCCTGCAATACAAGGCCCAAAAGAAATTATGAAAATACTCAAAGCTCATAAGAATGAACAAAATCAAGTCCCTAGAAGTCAGTTGTATTCAGATAGTGTTCTCCATGTTGATAGTGTTCTCCATGTTCCCGGTTGTGTGTGTGTGTGTGTGTGTGTGTGTGGTACATCAACTGAATGTGTACTCTATAGTCTGGAATTGGGCTGCAGGATTTTTTAGATAATGAGGTTATTATCGGTGAGATTCGACACTCAGCAAGACGATGATGGAAAGTTTAGTGAAGCTTGAGCTTTAGTTAGGGCTAAAGGAGCTTGGCTGTTGCACTATGTTACAACGTGACAGTAGTATGAGATATTGCTGTGAAACTGCAGACATCCCTGCCTGTTGCTACGGGAACTGTCACCTGGGACAATTAGGATCTAATTGGGGCTTTGTCTAAAATGAAAACTGGCTGTTAGCAGCCACTGTGGTATAGTGATTAGGCATCCGTCTCTTCCTCTGTTGAACAGTTATCAGCCCTTCCAATGTCATGAATCTATCTTGTGATTCTCTGGGTAGATGTGATGCATGCCAACTGTGTCAGAGCCAGATTACACAGCTCAGTGACAGTGTTAAAGCATTAAGGGGCATCTGTCTAATGATGTGGCTTCTAAAGAGAGCTGCTGGGCTTAACAAACTTTGTTCTGCACAGTGATCAGATTTGTGTGAAATATACCAAATTTCTTTTGACATAGCACACCCTCATTCTGGGCAGAAAACTTGCAAAGATACTTTCTGGCCTAAGGAGCTGCTTTGGTGTTGTTGCCTTTTATCACAGGAATCACAGTAGGAGGGAAAGAAACTGAATGTTTTCTGTGTGTAGACTGTTGCTGGAAGCAGTGTAGTACTATCTGTTATGGTCAAAACAATCATGTTTAGTGCCCCGTTAACTGTTTGACTGCTGAATATAGTATAAAGAATGTGTTCACACTGGCAGTTTTTTGGGGCATTGTGATGCATTTTAATGTCATAATAATTGTACATGAATATGTTAATGCTCTCCAGTTGCATGCTGTTGAACCTTACCCTCAAGAGAAACAATGGGTGACATCAATTATCCGTGACATTATGGGTTTAAGGACACAACAGCCTCACTGAATGGTGCGTAGATGTCACTTGTCAGGTACCCAAGCTTGTCTCAAGTGGGTGTAATTTGAGGTTTCATATAATTGTGGTGCCAGCCCCTCTGGCTGTCTGTGTGGCAGTATAACACTGTAAAAATGTCACTGGTGTCCTGACAGTTTTTTGGGCTACATTGCTGCCGTTTCTCGCTGTGAGCCAGTTATAAATCTGTGACATGACTCATCACTGAATCGTATAGTTCTTGCAATGCCTGCAAATAAGTTTGCTGTCACTGACCAAATGATGGAATTTGCGTATCAAACATTAGTGGGACAACTTACAAAGCTATGTAAGTTTATGTTTCTTCAACTTCTTGCCTGCATGAGTATTACTCCGAAAACCCTAAACTTCTGCTCTGCTCTTTTGATGCATACTGTACAGGTTCAGTCAGCGGGAATTTTACTGCCGGTTGATTAAATTGCTCCTAGGGAAGCACTAATAAAGAATTCATCTGGTCCAGCCCATAACACTTTTCCTAGGGTGGCATCATTCCAAATGGATGAGTATGGATGTTTCCGTTGCTTCACCTACTCATTTCCAATCAGCAAAATTAACAGCCACTGCTGCCAACTTGACGTCACACTGTACGTTTCCAGGATACTAAAGACAGTGAAAGATACAGAGGATAATTAAACTGCTAAAAGAACAGTTAAGGTATTTTCTAAAATATGACATTGGTATTATAACTTCTTCTATTTGCCTTTTCGGTCCTGTTCAACAATGTATTAATTTAAAGGAACTGAAGATGATGATGTATAGCTGCTGTACGTTACAGCTTCATATTAAAAATACACTCTGTCCATCTGCTGTAAAATCTGAGTAGCACTGACGATTTTAGTCCAGATTGTAATATCAGTTGCACTACTGTCTGCAGTAGCTATATGTGGCCAGATGGAAAGTATATCTTCCTGATCAGTCAAGCAGGTGTGTAATTCATGTTTCAGTCATCCTGTCAGAGCTTTTATAACCAGGTGTCACGATGTGCAATGATGGCACCATGATTAGAAATCTTCCTCTTGCCATAGATGGCAGCAGCTCTTTGACTGAGCTTGTTAGATGTCACTCAGAGCTCCCAGAGTTACCAGGGAATTCAGTCAAGCTAACATATGACTTACGGTATGCTAATGTTGATGGCACTGAACTTGGCTGAAGTGAGGTGATGCACAGGCTGCATCAGTCAGGCCCGGGGGATCCCAATATTGTCAGTAATAGTCTGCCTCCATTTTTATACTGTAACAGTATCAGTCATCAGGCTGGTGTGGCAGAAAAAGCTGCATTTCCCCCCCAAAGTTGTGAGTCAAACCAAAAGTTGTGGGTGGTAGACTGGATGGACATATACACACATAATGAATGACAGTGCAAAGTGATAAAAATGTTACAAAAGAAAATATGTATAGGGACTACTTGGCTTTGCTCTGACCCAGCTTTTCAAATGCAAGCATATACATTTCTAATTAGATTGTGTATGATATGTGGCCTGGGTGCTGTAAATAATTGAACTGTGTCAGTTTGAGCTCTGCAGCTGTTTCTGATGCTGTTTCTTCTCTGTCACAGTGTCCTACATGGATGCTGTGACAGTGGATCCCCCATGTGTGCACGGGTTCTAATGAGGACTCAGTCAAAGCTGTAACTGGCAAATGAGGCAGATCCAAGCCTTGGTCAAGGAATTGATCTTTTCTTTTATCCCTGCAAAATCGTCTGCAGCAGCTCCCTCTGATAAAACACAGCTGAGATCAAAGCCGCGGCGTAGAGCATTTTAAATCTGGGTTTAAGAAACCGGCTCCCCCGTCCTGCCCTTTATTGGCAAGAACAACTGTTAAATGGGTGGTTGTAATGGTTGGAACAATAGAGAGAGAAAAAGAGGGATAGAGACAGTGACATGAACACTGTTGGGCTGCCTGCATTCTCATTAAAACGTTTGAAAATCACAGACATAGCAGTATTTTTTTTTCTTTAAGTTGGTGCATAGTTTTCTTTCAAAGTACATTTGGTCTATCTGGTGTGTAAATTAGAAGAGGTTGTGCTACTTAGCTCACTGGTACTCATTTGCATGCTACAGTGCTGTGTTGGGCCTTAAGTCTGTCAGTGCCCTGTGAAACCTGCTGGGGAACTTGGGAAAACACTTCTTTTTACATTTCAAACTCTCCACTCGCTGTGAGAGCGTTAACAGACCTAACATAAAATTCTTTTTAATATTTTTAATTCCCACAAATAGTTCAGAATTTCTACGGGTTGAGTGGGTTTCTTAACCAGCAGCTACCATTTAATATTTAAAATAGGAGTTTGGTTTTTCTAGTTATATTAAGTCGCTATACTTCTGTAACATGTGAGACCATTAATATGCTGCTGCAAGGAATTGACTGATCCTGCGCAGATTAGATTTTAAAGTTTTTAAAAATGGGTGTAAATACTTTTTTTTTTTTTAAAGAAAAGTGAACATATGTTTGAATTTTTGTATTATTTTTATCTGCATGTTACAATTCAGCAGTAGTTAGTTATCTGCAGCAGGTTGGAACCTCTGTTGTAATAATACTAACCCTTTAAGTGATTCTCCTTGTGTCACTTGCACTTCACGCACACATAACATACCATGTTTGCTTTGTATGCTGCTTTTGTTCTGTGTGGTGTTTATGGTACGTTTCGCATATGGTTCATGTTGGTTTGAATCTCTGTTTTTTTCTCTTTTTAATGTTTGGGATAAATGTGTGATGTGTGTTGTCTTATGACATCAAAGCAAACCTTTTCAGTATGAATCAAAGGAATATGACAAAAAGTCAGTATAAATTTTGTGGGAGAATGGCAGTAAAGAGGAGTATGTTCAGTGCCCAGCTGGGGGCATGTCTTCCACAGATATTGATTTTTTTTCCCCCCAACCCTGCTTAAGAGCTTTTTTCTCTTTCTATGCTTAGTTTTTTGCCAGATTAATATAATCTCTCTGATTTTGTTATAACATCCACTAGCCTCCCCAAAGTCTCCCAGTATCACTGCCAGCGCTGTACAAAACTGTAGTGTGAATGGTCCTGAGCTTTCAAACACCAACTGTGTCATGATGACAAACACAGAACAAAAGTTGAGACCGACGGCTCAATGATCATCATGTATCGTATTACCTTGCCTTGTCTGACAACCTGCCTGCCCTTTGACCTAAAAATAAAAACTTAACCCAGTAAAAACTACATCAAACAAACCACCTTAATGTGTTTTTGATTCAATTACCAGACACACACATCCATGTGCATACTCTCTTCTACATTTTACTGGCAGCTAATGTACAGTAATGTGGGAAGGCTGTACGGATACAGCTTTTCAGATTCAGTTAGGAGAGTGGCAGCTGCAATGTGAGATGAACAGAAGGAATTGTTGTGTTCACGTCCATACAGTTACTTTTAAAGTGTCTTGGAAAAGCCAGTGTTGAGTTTTCACAATGCTCGTGTAGCCGATGATCATATCTGGCCCTCTGCGTTGTGTTTCTCACAGCCTGCCCTAGGTGGGGTTCGAACCCTGGTCTCCTGCGCGGCAGGCAACGATGCTAACTGCTTCGCAAGTTGGTTAGCACATCCTTTATGGGTGAGTGAGTGCACCTCCGTTACACTCGGTCACTGCTTGATATTGTAGAAAATCAAGACAGGACATCTTAAGAAGAAATCTTGTGTCACTCACTGTAGATTCATGGCAGTTTAGTTGAACTTGTATTATAGTATTACAGTATAGGAATCTAATTTCTGTATAATAATAAATGTCTGTTTGGTTCATGAATGATTAATTTCAGCAACAGCAAAGCAATCAGGCCGATAGGCTGGAGAGTGAGTTAAGCTCCTCTGGAAGGTAATTAGATTCAGATAATCCAAACAACAAAAGCCATAATCCTGCTCAAATTCACTGCATTCTGTTGGTGTTGAACTGGCAGACCTGTTAACAAACTGCAGCCAGAGAGATTAGAAAACTGAGCTGTTCATTGGATCACAAGGCATAAGTTTACCCACATTAATGTTATGCCATATGCCATGGTGAGAACTGGATAAATGCCTCGCTGTCACAGGGGTATAGGCTACTCATATGTGCCTGTGTGTCCAGGCAGAGCTAGAGCCTGACAGGTCAGCACATGCAGCAATGGCCAGATGGTTACAGTAAATGCTGCATACTGTACATTTTTGGAAAACAATTATATATTTTGATGATAGTTAATTTCACAGTCAGTGATCTAATTTATTCTTTAAAGTTGATAGCTGTACATGAAGAAAGCTTTTGGATATATTTGCACCGATTGTAATATGTGAAAGTCATAGCTGAGGGCCAGTTTCTCAATGTGCTAGGACTTTTATATGATTGGTGGTCAAAATAGACAACAATATTTTTCTTGAATGTCCTTAACTTAAAGCAGAAGTAAGCGGAATGTTTGTGTTAATATAAGTCTTAAATAGTTATATCTTCCGACAGCAATCATTTATATAGAGTGTTTGGTCTGAAACACGGGTCTGTCAGTCACTCTGCTCTGCTGTAAGCCGAGGAGAAAACTTTCCTTGTATCCCACAACCTTTAATAAAGGGGCGGTCCTCTCTGTGTGTGCAGCCAAGGGATGCGCGTGAATGTGGTGACGTAGGGACGAGGGCGGGGACTGCTAACTCCATCGGCTGACAGGGAGTTAGCCAAAACGACCGGATCGCTTACTTCTGCTTTAAAGTTGGTCTACCCCAAAGCGACTTCATTGTTGCACAGTTGTGGGTATTCTGCAAAAGCATCACGTTGGTCAATACCATGTCTCATAATACCATGCGTATATGTATCTCCTGGCTTTTAAAGTGACTTGGCTTTGTTTCTCCAAGGGTATCACTGCAGAGCCTGTCTCACTCAAGGGCCCCAGCTAATGAGTCAATGCAGGAAAAATTGATTTAGTCTCCACCTTCCTATCTCCAACCCATGCAGGCCAAAGATAAACCAGGGTGAGTCCCTGGGGTCATGGCTCAGTGAAGCCCTCCAAAGTCATTTCCTTTCCTCTGTCTGTAGAGCCAGATTAATTATAGACCAATAAAAACTAGGATCAGGCCTAATTAGTGAGCATATTGAATAAATGCAATCCTGCACTGTTAGCATGTACCTTAATGGCTGAAAAGATGCAACTGCACACTGAAGTACTTCGGTACATTTATCCTCAGGGTGCTGTAATTTATTTCTGTTGTATGATACGTTTAAAAGAAGCCACTTTAACATGCAAAGCTAATTTAGGAGATGCCCTATAGGTACTAATGTGGTCATGTAACTTGTTAGTCTCAATTTAAAGCCTTAAGCCTAAAATCATGTCTTACTGTTTCCCTTTACTACATTTAGGCATCATTACCTTCAGTATAAAGTACAAAATAAAGTACAGTATGTGGCCAGGACCCCAAAAATACAGGGAAGAATTGATGATTTGAATCATCCATGGCCTTTATCTGCAACACGTGGAAGAACATGTAACAACATTATTACTTGGAGATGTTGCTTCAACATTGTATTACGCCTGTGAGGCTTGTTGTATAACCATAAATGTAAATGTGTAAATACTTAGGTTTAAAAAAAAAAAAAATTAGTAAAAATTTATTTTAGCACACACAAATTAATAATAGACCCAGCTTTACTCAGACTTTATCCATCTCCCCATTCTTGTCATATCTACTCTACAGGCATGTATCATTGGCGTCCATGTCATGCGGTGTGGTGTGGATTACTGTCCACATGGTGGCACAATAGCTTTACTCTTACTTCCTAAGGAATACTGAGCATTCATAAACAGGCAAGCAGCCTCTGAAATGTACAGTCTTGTAAATTCTCCAAGTAAATGAAATGGTTTGAGCTAGGCCAGGTCAACCCTCAGGTTATCCTCAACATGTATCATGAATAAGGCAGGTCGGAGTCCTGCCAAGACTTCTCAGACAAGTCAGACGATGTTGCAGCTGGAGGCCAGAGAGTAATGCTTCTTTTCCCTGTTGGGATCCAAACAGATTTATGACATCTCTCATACCCGTGGAGTATAAACACAGTGACACGAACACACTACAGGCTGTTTTGTGGACTAGCTCCCAAGGTTAATTAGAGTGTGGGGAATGGGCATGAAAGATTACTACTCAGTTAAACGAGTAGTCTTCTAAGAGTTTTACTGGGGATGGGCATGTTGACATCTGTGGACAGACTGTTTTGGATTATTAATGGGAATCAAGAACAAGATCTGAATGATGTCTATTTAGGGGCAGGAAATCATATTTAGCTGCCTGCTCAAAATTACATTTGCAAACTTTAGCCAAGCTCTGCATGGAGCCTGCATCGGTAAACATCTTCACATTTAATGAGCCCATAATTTTAGCACAGACTTATGAGACTGTCATTCCAACATGCACTCCAGTCATATTCACATTGCATTTCTCTGAGACAGCCAAGACAACATGCCCCCAAAACCTTATGAGATATTGATGAACCAGCTCCCTTGTTCTCCTTGCAGCTGTCTCGCTATTATACTGTACCACATAAGTAGAAATTCAAAATACTGCTGCACTCACCAACTAATCCTGCTGGTGTGGGAAAAAATTGCTGGGCATTAAACATTTAAAGGCAGACCTGTGTGTCACACTGCTGCTTTAATATGTGATCACTAAATAATGCCTTTTTTTCCAAGTCATGTAATATGTTCGTCTTAAAGCTTTGCTTAAGAGATACAGCAGTTTGCATTGTTTTGTACTGGATTTTACATTTCCCCAAGGAGTATGTTCAGAAACATGAAACAATGCTATTTACACTCTGGTCGGTAAACAAATAAACACCTGTGCACACCAGAAAGCATATCTAGAAAAAATAACCCTAACCCTAAACATTGTGGTTAAGTTACTGTGAAATATCAAAACAGCGCATAGATAGATAGATAGATAGATAGATAGATAGATAGATAGATAGATAGATAGATAGATAGATAGATAGATAGATAGATAGATAGATCATAGTGGCACAGAGCTGTGATTGCCTTACATAATCGTGTAAAATAGTCTATTTGCCAAAAGCCATGATGACTTGTTCCTTTTTCCTGCTGAAACATTGCCATGTTATTTGTACAGAATTTCATTTACCACACAGCTGAGCTACCAATTTAAATTATTAAGCAGGCAGTACATCAGTGAACCATTTAAACACACATGCACTCCCTCTAACAAAGCCCTCGAACACCTATCATTTAGCTCATGTACTTAAGCCGCTGTAATCAAATGCTTTTCTACCACCCTCAGAGGAATCAGCCTGTTCTTCCCTGATTATACCTGCATTAACACCAAACACCAGTTTGTCACATAATACAATGCAGCACCTCCACACAGCTGCCCCATCAAAATCAAGCATGAAATTGTATCCTCGGTGCACATACTGTATGCAGTCAGACCAATGTCACTAATTCACCTCAGATATATAATTTATAATGTGTGATGATAAATGTTTTTTCCCTCTTACCGACAATGAGGAGATGAGAGGATGGAATAAAGTGTCACTTTGTAACAGTAGCTTCCTCTGCACCATGACTTTTATCTTCCTCCCCTCTCCTCTGTAATTATACTCTTACTATTGCTTCTCTCTTTCATTGCTTTGGAGAGAGATAGAGGTTATGTTGAGTACTCTCTGCAGCGCCTTTCAATTATAGTGTTGTTGAATGGAGGAATTTGAACATGGAGAAAGGGTCAAATTCATCACTCACTTATATTAAATCGTTGAGGATAAATATTGGCTCATTTATTTAAAGCCATGGCTACAGCTCACATAACTTTAACAATACAACACCCCTCCAAAAATTCTAAAGTCATGAGCCACCTTGGGACACAGCTGCAGAGATTCTCCTTTGGACTGTGTGTGTCTGTGTGTGTGTAGCATGTGTTGTGATGGAGCTATAAATTCCACCACCTTGACTTTTGAAGTGAATTCATTTTAAGCCCTTGGGAATCAGTGCACATACTGAAGTGTATTTCATTGTTGGTGGAGATGCCAGCAGAATAACCATCTGTTAACAGTGTGCCCATACTCCCAGCTGGATGGGACTGACTCTCACAAAATACCAATTACTGATCTGTATTTGACCAGATGTTTGCCTCAAATGCCAGCAAGTTATTAATCTTCTTTAATGACCAATGTTGTTTTGTAAAACCATTCTAAAAATGTAACACTAGATTATCCATAATTTGTCTATTTATTTGTTTATTTATTTTTAAGTATTTTTGGAGCTTTTATGCCTTTAATTGATAGGACAGAAATGGAGAGACAGAGACAGGAGGAATGACAAGCAGCAGTGGATTCGAACTGGGGCAGCGGCGGCAAGGACTATAGCCTCTGAATATGGGGCGCCTGCTCTACCCACTGAGTGAAATGACGCCCCCTATTTTAAAGTTATGTGGGGGGCATTTTTCACCTTTTATTTGATTGGACAGTGAAGAGTGACAAGAAAGCAGAGAGGCAGTAGGGTTGACATGAAGCAAAGATTGTCTCAGTTAGGAGTGGAACTGGCAATCACAGCTTTGGACTATGCCAATATGGTCTCTGCTCTAACCACTCGACCACAGAGCAACCCTAATATCCACAATGTATTGCCTGTGGAATTGAGAAGATGCATAAGATGCACTACAGAGATAGAAGTTACAACAATAATAAATAATACATGCAGCTGAGATTATACCACCCCCATCTCCCTGAAAGGTATCATACAATATCATCAGTTCATCATAGCAGTATCTCAGTTGCTCCCCATGTTACATGATCGATGTCAAGGGATCACATGAGAGTCTTATAGTCTCCTAGTAGAGTTTTTGAACACCAGTCGTGCTGTAAAGGCACCATGCATCATTTCTGTCAGGCTTCTATCCACGCATGAGGTGACATTTAGAAATAAAGGCAACAGTGGGCGAATGTGCAATAAGTAGAAGACCTCAAGCAAAAGCTAATCCTGATACTGGTATATGTGTTTCTGTTGTTTGAAGTAAAATATGTCTATTCACAATTTAGACACCATGGGAATTTTAACAGCCTCTGTCTTGTTCCCCTCTCAACTGTTCCTTGGTAACACTGATTATCCATGGTGACTTCTAAATTGGATAACTTCTGCTTCAAACTGACATTTTTTTTAATCAGCATAACCGATGATTGCAGACAGATGGTGCAAAGATAGGGGCGTTTTAAAGTGCTGTATTTTTCAAATCAAACAGAGGAGGGAGAGGCATCTGTTGTACAAATAGGCTGGGTCAAGATGACATTTGTTTTGGTGGTCAGGTTGGCATGATACTGTAACACGTCTTTCCATCTACACCGAAGTAGGAGCCCAGACAACGGCTTGCAGGAAAAATGATAGATAAAAGCGACAAAGACAGCAGGGCCATTATTATAGGTGTAGTAGATGATAGTTCACTCGTGATCCTTTGTGAAAGATTTACCTGTGCTGTACAGGTGATTCTGACCTCAACATTAGCTTGCTGTCCTTTTTTTTTACCAAACACTGCAGAAGAAACTTAATTTGTCTCTACTGTACTAGCATATTTAGGTTTGTAGGAGTCATTTGTAGAATTTACAAAAAAAAGATTTTAGGGTAATACTTCTAATTGATTTTCAAGATATCTCATTTCCTCTTGATGAAATCATTCTGAGATGCTCCACACAATATCCCCACAAATCTCTACAGACTAATTTGCTGTGTGTTTTGCAGTTGGAGGCAGTAACAAAACAATTAGAACTGCACTGTGCAATCATATAAATTTAATTATGTAATATATTTATTTATTACTACTTCAGGCTTTTCCATCCAGATATTAAAGTGCATCATACTTGTTTGTTCTCTGCATTTAGCATGTTTTAATGCCCTGATTTCTAATTAGTTTTACAAATGTAATGCTATTTTATGAGCTAAAGGCACTCAATAGTAAATACATTATCCACACCTCTATAATAACAGTTCTAACATTAAAGAGCACATTATTAACTGTGAACCAAATCGCTCCAATTAATTATAATGAGGCTTACAGTACAGTACAATACAGTACAGTACAGTACAGTACAGTACAGTAGCAACATGTTAATAATTCAGTTTAATTAAGCACTAGTTAAGAGTTCATATTTTTCCCTGACCTTATGTGTTGTGCTCAGCTGGCTTTAATTATGTGAATTTTTCACATCATTTTTTTTACAATGGCTGCACATCTAATGGTCAGTCTGAGGTTGCCATTCCCATTTACTAGCTTGGTTGGAAAGGTGCTTTGACAAATACTGAAAGTATTGTAAATGTATCAATGGAATGAAGCCTAAAGAATTTGAATGAAGTGAAGATGAAGCTATAGTATAATAAGTTTCAACAGCAAAAAGCACCTGCAGGAGCACTGAGCCTACATACTGTAGTACATAACATCGGCACTCAATTTCAACAGATAAAACTGGACTTTTTTTTTTCGTATCAATCCATCCCTTTTTCTTCTCTTATTCTTTACTGTTGAGCAAAAGCATCTGAAAATGTTGCTCTTTTGTGCGTGTCTCCAGCTGCTTGTTGGCAGTGAGACTACAGGCAGGTGACTTCCATCTCTTTGCAGACTTTTTAAACCTTGAGCTTATCTAGAGATTACAGCTTCCATTCTTTACTTTTTAATCACAATGACTTCTTTGTGTTTTATAATTCTTGGAGGAATTTCAAGGCTTTTTTGATTACAGCTCACAGTCTGTTTTTACGCACATTTCCATCGTTTACTTCTGTGCTCGATTACTTTCTTGCTTTTTTAAACCCTTAACTCATTATTGTTTAAATGTTTTATTTTTTTCTCATACTTTTTATTATTATCACTTTGCAGACTGAGTAACTTCAAAAGTAATTCTGTATTCATGTACGCAAGTATACAGTATGTGGATATGGATTAAATTGTGTGTGTGTGTGTGTGTTTGGTTGGAGCTCTTTGTAGATAACCTGTCCTGTGCCCTTCACAGTGAGAAATGTCCCGTCTTCATGTTCATACCATCAAACAGGTAGCAAATGATTAATATCTTTAGGTCACCACCAGTAATTTTCTGTTTGACACCTCCGACGTTTCCTTATATAACAACACAGACACTGTGATAAAGCATCAGTAAAAAGGGCATGATTCCACCTGTGATACATCAGACATGAAGCAATTTAGCGATATATATGCAGAATGTTCAGCTGAGATATTTCAGTCTCAGGAATCTAAGTTTCAGACTTAGTGCAGTTGCCATAACAATGTGTAACTACATTTGGACTTGTCTGACAGCCCATCAGTCTTTTTTTTTTTTACACAGGAAGCCAACCAAGTCAGTCACTGTCATGCCTCTTGTCTTCAGACAGAGTGAATCAACAACTCTATCTTTTTCTCATCATCTTAACATTGTGACACTTTTATATGCATTAACTTAACAAACAAATTAAACCACATACAGTATTCATTGAATGGCTATTTTTATTTAAGAAATGATAATGATAAATTCCCAAGTGATTGGTCTCCAATCCAAGCAGCTGGATGCCTCCCCACCACCTGCTAATGGCTCAGGTCACTATAGAACTATTTATATCTCTTAGGCAACTCTGTCCCTGCTCGCCTCCTGCTGTTATCCCCTTAAAGCATGGAGATTTTCACAGAGAGATGGGGAGGTGGTGTTTGGAGCGTGGGTGTAGTTTTAGGGGAGATTCTCATAATAGTGCCTTGCTGTCCTCTTTCTTCTGTTGTGCATTACGGCTGAAGGCTCAAAATAGAACATCTCTCGGGAGCATCCAATCACGCCTGTGGTAGCTTTACGCAGATACACACACACACACACACACACACACACACATACAGTGAAGCCCCTTTTCTTATGTGATCATGGGGGGGAAAGGATTTGCAAGTGAGATGTTACTGTACAATGACTCATTCTGAAAGACTTATTTTATTCATTACATCTATTTTTTACATCACAGCTGAGGCTTCCTTCACTGTGTCTGAATCTCCCCACACATACTTTTCCGGTTCAATGACTGACTAATTCTTTGTTGCCCACAAAGCAAGGATGTAATGCAGTTTAATTGTGTGTTGTTTATTTGTAGGAACCAAATACTTACAGTATACCTAGTGTACATTTTCTGACCCTCATGATGTGGTGTCTTTGAGAACATGACAGCGCTAGCGTACATGCTTTACTGTATGACAGCAAAAAGTAACCCTGGACAGAAATGATCCTTGATGAAGCTGAGAGGAGGTGTGTTTTTTTTCTGTGGTATTTGCATTTGTTTGTGTGTACAGCACAGTGTGTGTGTGTCTGTGGGTGCCTGAGCCACGGTGGATACGACTGCATGCCAGAGTGAGTGAGCGAGCAAGTCTACGAGTGGAGCAGGATCAGGAAGGCGAGAGAAAGAGAGCAGAGAAGGAGACAGAGGAACCCACACAGAGAGAGGGACTGAGGGAGAGAGAGAGAGGGCTTTGTGCAGATAGTGCAAAAGCAAGTCGCGATTCCCCAGGAAAAGGGAGGTGCGTCCTTCCATCTTCTCATGGGGGATTTTAACTGGCTTCAGATTGGCTCCAGTCTGACAGAGGATTCCCTCGCTTGTAGAGTACGGCTCCCTCTTCTAATGTAACACTGGACTTTGTTGTGAAGCAAGAGAGAGGCGCACAGGAAGGAGGGAAAGGAACACTTGCTCCTACTTCCTTTGTACCCAGCCTGCTTGACAGATGGCACTGGCAGAATGATCTTTGACTCTCACCCAGCGATCAGTCCCCGCTCCACTCACTGAGGTAACGTATGCCATCTCCTCTCTGCTTTAAGCAACAACAAAAAAAAAAGAAAAAACTGCGTGCTCACACATGCTTTCTGCTGCACTGTGTGCTTGAATGTGCTTGAATGAACGTGCAAAATGAGTGTGGCTGTTCAGTGTGCATGCAAGTATGTCTGAAATTTGACTTCACATGAGAGGACAGGAAGTACTGTAGCTCAATCACCACCTCATCAGCATAGTGGACTTATCTAACATGGCTTAGTTGGTGTAACTGTTTACCTGCTGTTTTTATCCATAGTGCTTTTTGGTTATGTGACAGAGGTGTACAGTATATTGACTGACCTTCATAGCTGTATGCCTGGGTAACCTGAGGTCTATAGGTGGTGGTCGGGACAGCTGCCTGCTGCCAGCACTTTTTTCTCCTGAGTCTGCACCCACCTGCACTTTTTTTTAATTACCCATCCTCCGTAAATAAAACCGGTGGTGCTGGTCCCTGCACCTTGACTGGCTGCAGCAGACTTACAAATCACGGTGACACGAGTTCCAACAGAAGGAGCTGCTACTGTACTGTATGTTGGAAATAACAGACAGTTCCCTTCTACCGTTGTAGTTTTCAGTATTTGTGGTGTGATGCTTGTAGAGTTTGGGATTTGTGTGGTTGTTGTTGCAGAATAGAGTGAAATTAGTGCATGTCCCCCTTTTTTTTAGAAATGTCTTTATTGACTTTTGTGTCTTTAGATATAGTGGAAATATTACAACATTTTTGGATAATTGAGAAAACATTTTACAAGTGCATTAGACTTAGTCATATCCAGATAAAATGACAAATAGCAATATCTATACAGTACATATAAGTAATTGTTAAAGTACAATCCAGACATGAAACATCAACTTCAGAAAGTACTTCTGACCAGAGATACTGTGAATGAGTTCTACTTGTGGACTCTTTCTACTTCAGGATTAACATCAGATGACTTGTTGGCCACTCGCCAGCCTTTCTTTTAACACCCATACTCTCAACACAATGTGCTAGCTTCTCTCAAGCAGCCAACACTGTTGGAAATGTATTGTTTAATTTCCTTAGAAAAATAGAAGACAATCTCTGTGATATCTAGTGACAACCTGAGATTTTTGAATGTAGGGAAGTCTGCATCAGAAACAATAGCTCACTAGCCATGCTTGTCTCTGTGTAATAATTCACTCACCTTCACTCTCAACAGCCCTCTTTATCTCACACGCATACGTACACACGTGCACGCACACACACAGTCTGTCTCCTGTCCTCTAACTGCTGCTCTCAGCATGAGGTTGATGTTCAGAGGAATTCTCACAACAGAAAACTGATTGTACGTAACAAGTGACATAAGACAACAGTGTGACACTATAAAACATTTTTAAAATATTTATTTATTGAAAATTTACCACACACGTGTTGGTGGTGTCCTTTTATTTGCTTTTGCTACACAGTCGCTCACTGTTCATTTTACTCTTAACTAACTTTTGATAAAATATTTTAATATATGGAACTTTTTCATGCATATATGCATAAGGGCTGTAAATGCATTTTTTATAGAGTCAAGTAGTATTTTTGATTCATGTATCCATACAAACCTGCACAACTATAGTACACTCAGATGATCACTTCAAGTAACACAAAAGTACAGTGAGTTCACACACACACAGGTTGCCTCCCTATTAGTATTTCATGTCAGACAGCCATTGTGTCCTTGTGAAAGACGAAAACAATGTCACACAAGTACAGTATCTGAAATATGAAGGTTTCAAAATTCATGACAATAGATGTCATGAACAAAGAAGACTAGTACTTCTGAGTTGAATTCAAGGAACAGGGGCATGGTGACCATATCTGTACCGATGAACAGGTTGATTACATCCTATTCTGCCCACACCATTTTACTGTAGCAGTGTTCGAAAAGGAATTTTAATAACTGTACTACGAGGTTAAATCCCTTTCATGAAGAATTGATTTTTTCCGGCCTTTGTGTGTGTCCATTTGTCATATTTTGAATATTGTTTGATATGAATTCAACACATCTCTGAATATGAATACATCACTGCCCTTCAAAGGTTTTTTCTCCCCTTACCAGACTGGATTTGAATATTTATCAAAAGCGTGTACCAAATAATTCATAATAATACAACATCTACATTGCAAGAACAGAAACAGTCTTGTAATAATCCTGTTTTTCTACCTCACTGATACATCCCAGATTATTGTAGAGCTATCGGATTGATACAGCACCAAGACCGTCTGAATCCATGTGCACAAGACATGCTATACTTTGAGCTAATTAAATATTTAGCAGACATAGCATGAATTGCAGAAAGCTCTGCAGTCCATGCTATACACTGTATATGACGACACTGCTTTGATGCAAATTTTGCAGACCTATACATTTGAATCTTTATGCTGATTGTGAATATGATTTTGGAGCTCCTCTGTCCATCGCCTTACTCAGCATATTACAATAGAGGATCAACCAATGCATAGTTGGTCTTAACATGTACCTTCCCCTTTGTGAAGAGGTGTCTGCAGGTGCATAGTTCAACGTGTGCCATCTTGTCCTTGTCAGTTTAATGTGTTTATTTTTAGCGTTCATTGACCCTGCTCAGAATGAAGATTGATGTTGGATTCCCTCCCCATTGCATTCCCAGGGTCACTCTCTTGCCTCTCCGCTGCCCATGCTGAAACCCACACCATTATCTATAGATTAAAGATGCTCTGGCTTCCTGTCTCTCAGACAAAGTGACAAAGCAGGTGATTTGTAGTCCCCGCAGTGCTGTAGATGAACCAATTCTAGCCTAATTGACAGATGTATGAGAATGTGGCTGTGACATAAATGAATGTTTTGAATGAGGTCAGGGGTTTGAGCTAATACATTACAGTCAGAGGTTGACCTTTTGCTCTGGGTGGAGCAATACTATTAAAGGGCTCTGCTGAACTAATCAGAAATGACAGTGATGTCGTGAAATATAAGTTTGGTATTAGCTTTTTTTTTCTCCATTTATTCTCGATTTTATTTTAGTTTGTTATGAGTAGAATTCAAAACAAAATTTAAAGTCACAGAACTAAACGGGAGGAAAAAAATGTTAATCCTGGACTCGACAATACCTCAAGGTCGTAGATATTCTGTACTTTTCTGAATTAATGTTTATAAAACTTGAACACAATATTTCTGTGTGGTCAAACTTTGGGTGTACAATATATTGGTGCTCTGCACGTGAGCCTTTTTCTTCACAGCAAGAGCCGTAGTATTGATTTAATAAAGGAAAACACTCAAGTGGCCTGTGTTGAAACTGTATTCCCATGTAATCCTTGTCCTAGTAAACACTCTTTATTGGCATTCCCTGACTAATCACCTCCTCAGTTGCTAATGAAAATCAAAAGCTCTGAGGGGTTAGCATAGTTGGCATGTTTGACTGGTATTAGCAGGTGTTACATTAAGCCAGATTGACTCTGTTTGCGGGAAGACATGCTGAGTTTTATATGGTCCACTATTTAATTAAGAGCTGCCTTCATACAATTCACTGACTTACTTAAATGCTGATTCCTTAAAGACTACTGTGTGTGCTTTTAGTCATTTTTGTCATGTTAATTTTTCATAAATGTCTCAGTTCACATTTTTCATGCTTAGTTCAGCTATTTCATGGATAAAACTTGTTTTGATACTGTACAGCACTGACGCTTTATCGCATCATCAGTATTAATAAGAGACGTTATTACTCAGTGTTGACATTAAAAGTAACAAAGGCTAGTTGTGTTTATTCTCTGTTCCGAGGCATTTGATACCAGTGCTCTGTCTTTTTGTAGCAGCGGCTTTCATGTGGCAGCGTAGTGATGTTGAGTGAGTGCTGTGAAAAGCAGCCCAAGGACGCTGTGGTTTCCAGTTTAATCTCTCGAGATGGTGAGAGAAGATAGAAGATTTCGTAACACTTCTATCTAGGAGAGAGAATTATATTCCGCATCAGATCAGATGTGATTGAAGAATCTGTACCCTAATTTTAAGTACTTTTTGTATCTTACATCAAAACAGTTCTTTTTTGCTTGAGGAACTAGTTACATGAACTAGAGGAATGAAGAAGAAAATGACATTCAGCTCCCCTTGGCTAGTGCATGTTCTTAGAGCTTGCTAAGAGTAAAAACAAAAAATGAAAGGCTGCCACTTAAGATTTAGCCCAATCGAAAAAAGGTTGATATTGAAGGTCCAGTGAATCCTGGTTGTAATAAAACATGTTAGTTCCAGTTTAGTGCTCTTTACAGTTTAGTTTTTTATGTAGTCAAACAGAAATGATAACATCCAATGATCGTTTAGCCAATGCAACAAAACTTGTTTACTTTACCTCTGGGAAATTAACAACTAGCGAGCAAAACTAACTTCCTACGAGTCACACTAGAGAGAGGATGAGACAAAAACAAAAACTAGGGGGTGGGAGTAACACATGCTATAATTAGCAGCTGTCATGATGCTTGTGTAGCAGAAGTTTTCTTGTTGTTTTTGTTTTTTACTGACTGCAGGCAGCAGTTATCTACAAGAACTGGAGCTCATTAAACAGCAGTAATTTGCATGTATTGTGTACATTAAGATTACAAATGGTGTGTGTGGGCAGTGGACATTTGCCATAATAGAAAATTAAACTGTTTACCACTTTGCAGATAACCTTTGGGCAACTGGCATCTCACAATAGGGCAGAGGAGTGGCACTGTGAGGCCCATAAACACAGCACAGCACATCAGTGGTGGAGCAGACATGTGGCTCGCTGAAGGCCAGATTTAGATGCCCCGACAGATTTGGAAGATATTTCCTGTGCAGCCTCTACAGAGAGTAGAATCGAACATAATTAATGGCAGGTTCATAATGGAAAATTTAAGTGCCAGTTGATAAGAACAGTGATTCAGACTGGAGAGGGAGTTGGAGGAGGTAAAGAATGAACGAGATGAGGTCCAGAGGCAGGATGGAAGACTGCATGCACTTTCCAACAACCACTGATGGGATGATAGATTAAATACTTTTATACTGACATCAAAGGACGAATCCTAACTTGATCTCCTGACTTTTCCTCAAGCGCCACTATGTTCCTCACATTTGTGGCTGTGAGTGAAATAAATGTCGACTTGAATGAGCTGCCAACAAAATGAATTGAATGAATGCATCATGCTTATTAGCATTTTGTTTAAATGAGCTATTGAAAGTTTTGCTATAGTAATGTTGACTGACATGAACATCAACAGCTGTTCACTTACTAAAAGAGGCCTAAGAGAAATGTTGTGACTTAACCATCACACTTCATGCCTCTACTTGCCAAGAGCTGTCTCCAGTGGTGGAAAGCAACACTAGTGTTAACTTTTGTCTGTATCGAGACTTAGTGACTCACTGGTGCCTCGTGTATCCTCTTGTCTTGTAAACACGATGATAGACAAAGCTCTTAAGTAAAAAATCACAAGCACCCACACCTGGCAAGGAACCACTTGTTTCAACAACAGAAAAAACTTACAAATGATTCAGATTCTGATTGATTCAAATGGCCGCTGTTAAAGAAAGATTATACTAGGTAGAATAAGGAATTGGCAGGAAAAACACAACCATGGAGCAGTGATCAATCACAGGGTACCTGAATTATGTCCAAAATCCAATTGTAAGTAATGACAAATCATTCCAAAATAAATGAGAAGACAGGTAGTTTGCAGACTTTATGCACCCGTGGGCATTGTAATACATGTATTACTCTGTAAACTGCAGCCTTTTCTATTTCTTATTTTCTATTTTTTTCCACATCTGTTATGTTGTACATTTAGACAGGACTCCAAGATCAGTGATGCCTTGTTTTGATTGGATGACCTTTTAATGCTTTCACCACCACTTAAATCACCATCAACACTTTGTCTGCATGTCTTGTTATATTCCACTCGTCACATTCAGAGTTAACCTTCTGAAATATTGTGAGCGCGAGAAACTGTAAAGCTTATGTCTGCGAGGACGACTTCTTCAGTGCTGATATCAAATCCCTCAGGAGAATCACTCACAACAACCTTCTCTATACCACTCGAGCAGATTTATTTTTCCCTTATGTCCTGTGTGACCAACCTGCCTCTTTGTTTGACGTGTGTAGAAAAATGAGTCATTGTCCTCTTTTCTTGGCTGACCACTGATGACCCTTGTTTTTTTTCCTCTCCTCCTCTCCTTTTTTCCATCTCCTGCTCCTTCATGGGCTCACCAGACTAAATAAAAGGGTAACTTTTTGCTTCGGCTCAGTGTAGGTCATGCCCAGCTTTTAGGAGATAATGGGAGTGAGGATGTTTGAGAGCAGAACTGAAACACGAATGCATCACACAGAGTGAGAGAGAACTTTAAAGAGCTTTTACACAGAGCTTGCCTTGGAGGCACATCCCTGCTCCAGCAGTTACCTGCAAGACGGTCAAAACCACAAGCAGGACTCAGACACCAAGACAGCTGAACCAGACCCCAGGCTGTCACATTTATCGCAAATGGAGTGAAACCATCCCCGGATTGGCTGTTCATTAAAAAGAAACACCCAGCTCTGGTACACTTGGCTACCAAGCAAATCTAATGAATGTGACAGAAACTCCAGTACTTTACATCTCAGCTACAGCAGAAACGTAATAAAAGTTTTGTCTCCGTTCATTTTACAGAATTTTTAATGAGACCCAGCACATTCCATATGTCCCTTGTGAATTTCTGGCACCTTGATATATCTCATGCTTCATCAGTATACCCAATTAGAGTGAGCTTTAACATGGTGCACAACAGGATAGTGAGGGGTCACTTGGGTTTGTTTGTTTTTGAACCTGCATTTCAGCTCTTTTGCATTGTGATCAAGCTACTTTGAGTGACTACTCTTTTTATGCTTTCACCACATTCAAGTGCAGCAGCACCTGGCCTGTTGATAATGTTTCCATCCTGAATATGTGAAAACACTGTAGCAGTGCTCTTGACACTCACAAAGTGCTGTGTTCCTGCAAACAATAATGAAAAAGTAAATGACTGCAAAACTATGATTCACTAGTCTTTTTCACATGAATGTATTTTCAGTAACAAAAACATTTTTTTTGTTTTTTTTTACCACATTGTATATGTGGTGTGAAAGCAGTACAATACCCTACATTATGTTCACAGTTGAGTTGTGTAGTAGTCAATATGTTTGATACCCGCTTGAAAGGGCAAAGAATGTTCTCATATGCAACACAGAATGTCAACCACTGAATAATGCAAATGATAATTATACAAGAAAATGTGCAAGAATGTACAATGCAGTATAATGTAATATGTTAAGAACAGTACCTTGTGTGATTATTTCAATGAGTAACATGATCAGCAGTAATTTTGGTTTTCTATGTAATTATATACCTTCTGGATAGATTTCTATATTCAAAAGAAAAAAAACAGCACATGTTCCTCCTTGAGATCAAAGTAAAGTTCATTTCATTTTTATTCTGCCTTTTGGGGCATTTCTTGTGCTGACTGATTTGTATAGCCAAATTAAGTTCATGCATCAGGTTGTTATTATAACTTCCATAGGAGGAGAAGCCTTTTATGTGGAAACTGCCTGGTTAATTGCGCAAATGAATTTCCCACTTTCGTTCTCTGGGAAGCCAGAGAAATGACTTTTCCATCTGATTAAGAGAAAAGACTTAACTTTGTAATTTACAAAGACTGTGACACATTTAGAAACGGATTCTCCACACAATCAAACAGAAACTGAGCCCTGCAGTACAGTATGTACAGAGTGGGTCAGACAGACGACACACAGACTGAGATGAAGTAGGCGTCATGTTTTTTTTCTATGGTAATTTCTAGATTTCTTTTTACAGTCATGCAATACTGTACACACAAGCGCCTTGTATGTCTTCCACAGTGTTGTGTTACTGGTGTGAGAGGTCACTTTTGATATTTTAATACATTTTTCTGCTCTGAAGGTCTTTATCTATTGAATCCACCGGTTACAGCTTGGCTTTCCACTAAGGAACAAACAAAAGCCTCTTATAGCGATGAAGGATGAGCTTTTAGAGTGTCACTTTAAAACTGTAAAAACTGTCAGTGATTCAGGCAGTTTTTCATTATGCCTGTGATTCCTATTAAGCAGTCTCTGTTAAAACCTTATTTATTTCTTTGTTCCGACTGTTAAACTACAATACAGCAGGGCTAACTGAGGGGCAGATTTATGTGGACAGAGACCGTGTTCAGTGGTGCTGATGCTAAGTAGAGCTGATAAAATGCCTTTCTTTTGTCAAATAATTTAATCATCACGACGTTGTACTGACACCAGCATGCCTCCATCTGTCAAGCTGTCGTTGATCGTCACAGTCTGTAATTCTGACTTTTTGTTTTTTGTCAAGGTGGCTCTATAGCAGCGTGTAATTGGTTTAGAAACAAATATGTAAGATCTCTCTCCTACAGCATTTAAAAAAAACCTTTTCACTCCTCCACCAGTCTTCCACTCATTTCTCTTCTATTCACCTAAATTGTAAGACGCTTTTTGCAGTTATGCACTTAGTGGAGGGCAAGCAGAGGGTGATTGTGACAAAATGAATTTCATATTACGAGGTCTGACTTCTAGATGACACACCAAAGGATGTATGAGTAAGATTTACTCAAGTGAAATTGTGGGAAACCCCAGTTTCCTGAAACCTGGGACTGTGACCTCTGTTGACTCATTAAAATGTTTTTTCTCTGCTGTGCCCCAAGGTATTCCATGTGCACAGTGTTGTTATGGAAAAGGTAATGCAAAGTCTACAAAGTATTGACTTGCTGCATGTTTTTTGGCTCATAAGTCAATATCTCATTGGAGAATTTATGTGCTAAGTGTAGCCAGGCAGGTTGTTTAATTTAACACATTAGGGCTGTATTGTCCAAGAACAGGACTGCATATTGATTCAGTGGAAATTGAGCAATATTGAAAGTATCCATTACTGTCAAAAAGTAAAACCTTTCTCCATTAACTACTAATGAGCAGTTGATGCTGTTGTCCTCAGAGACGGCAACAATTTTCTTCAGCTTCAGCTGGAAAGGTTCCCGTTTCTTCAACAATAATTACCTAGTCCTAGCTGTTTCCAGAAGACTATTCACAGCTAACTACAGATGCTTAATCACATGTCACTTGTTCATAGATAACAACATCATGACAGATGTCAAACCCCAGCCCGAAATAGCATTCTTGCTCTCTCCATAAATGTGGCACACTGAGAGAAGAAAAAAAAAGATTCCTTTATAAACGTGATTCAGTTGATGAGGCACTGATTTAACTGTAGCTCCAAATGCTTTTCATTTTGTAAAACATTGATGTACATATTATTTCAGCTTTTGCTTAACTCATTTACTTTCTTCTCCATTATCTCAAATGAGATGATCTACAATACAAAGCAAATAGCCCTAACACGGTAAACACTGAACCTCCTGAAATTACACCACAAAATTAGACAATGCAACATTTTCTCCATAGCAACACAGCTAAGGTCCAAGCTGCAGAGAGAAGGTTATGTAAGGGCTTGGGTAATTACATACTATTTTATGAGAGGTGAACCTAGAGCCTGCTGATTACGCAACAGGCTGGCAATTTTCGTGTAGTTTTCACACTCTATTTGAGTTGCTGTGACATGAGTCTTTCATTCCAGGTAATCAAAGCAGATGGTGACAGACGATTTGAGTGTCTTGAATTTGGAAGTAGGAGCTGAGAAAATTGTCTCACCACAAGGTCCATTTGAGAGCAGTACTCGAGCTTTTGAATGTGTCCCATGATCTTCATCAGCAGATGGAGTTTGCACAGCTGTTGGGGAATGTCGATGGCCAATTTTTCATTTAATCAAAGCACTATAATGACTTCTTTTCGACGGTGGCTCGAAAGTTGAGGCTTAATGGTTCAAATCAAACAAAAATGTGATTCAAATCAGGTTTCACAGTTAAAATACCAACATAGACAAGTCATCCTTAAGGGTCAGAAAAATGAAAGTTTCATCACCACATAGTGTCTCATAAATTGACCACATCTGCTGAGGCAGATCATGGGACATAACCAAAGGCTACAGAAGAAAATCTCAAGCAACATACTCACCAGATTGGTTACCATTCATTTCTGCATCATCACCTGTCACCTCTGTAGCTGATTTGATTGTCTTTCAAATTTGAATATAACAGCCAAATATTAATATGCGTGATGATAAGCAAACATCAAAAACATAATTTTACAAAATATTTTGGTAGGAAAATGTTGCCCCCACATATCAAGTTTGTATCTTCTATGTATATGCAATGGGCCTGTACTGTAAGTGGCCATCAGAAAGATCCCCCTGTTTATTCAGCCATCTCAATCACTACAACACTGTAAGCAAACAGCAGCACTGTTATGTAACTTGCCTTTATTGTAAAATGACACTGTCATAACAATCGGGGCCTTTCAGTCTCTTAAGATTATGTGCTCCATCATTTGATGAGGGGAAAGCTCTGGAGGCTATAGACATACTTGAAGCATTTGAGGCTCATTATCTGTGCTGAGGCAGCAGCCCTGGGTACCACACTGTATGGACACTCACTGAGTCAGCCTCCAATCCCCAACAATTAAAGATCTATTTTTTCTGGCAACAGAAATAGCCCCAGCTTCTGTCTGCCAGCTGACTTTAATTATCTGGTCACTCTTTATAGTCCCTGAATCTCAGACTGTCAGTGCCCTTCCCTTGAGTCTTCTCTGAGTGAGTTATTTGACCGTTCAAATCTCCTTCTCAAGGTATAAATCACCACTCCCCTCAGTCACCCTGCTCTTCCACAAAGAGGGATTGAAGAAGATGTTAAAAATAGCCTAAATCCAACAGAACATCATCTTCAATACATCTATTGTTGAAAGTCATAGTACTCATGAATAATTTTCTTGTTCTGTTTCCATGACGATAATCAAAGGTTCTTGTTTATTCATGTATGCAAAGTGGTTTCTGATCACAATCCACATACAGAACAACAGTTCCTGAACCTGAAGTCCAGTGACTGTAAAACTCGTGCATTTCTCAGTCTCACAGCTATGACACATGGAGCAGTATCGCGCCTCTGGAAGTGTGATTTTCACTCCTATGACTTCACGGTTTATAAAAGAATATACTCACAGTGTTGTGGAGACAACAGATTGTCACTGTCTGCAGATTTTAGCTGCACACAGTTTATCATTTCATAGAAAAAAAATACTTAATACACTCGCTTGTTGAAAGGAACTGGATGATTGTTGCCAAAAGCTTTCAAAAGAGACTGAGGGAGCTGAAATCCTTCAAAAGCCAACTATTGAGTAGTTTGATGTCAATTTGTTCAAACCATACAGTAAGCTGCCTTTCTTGTCTGAGGGGTTTGGTTCTCACAACTGGACAAAATTTTGAGTATTTAGTAGATTAAAGGAGCCTACGCCAACTTCAGACCAACCACTGCTGCAGTAGTGAACTTTCATCCAGGAGTTAGATTCACTGTCAAACCAGTGTACCAAGGACACAATGCTTTGTCACCAAACCAAAAAAAAATGATGGTAATTCACTTTGTTACCCAGCGACTCACAGCTGCTTCATCTATTACAGTGGCAGGCTGTAACATCCAAATGTCATTTTCCCATAATCTGAAGGATTTATAGTCTTCATAGAGCTGTGTAGGGGAATGAGGCTATGGAAAGGGATGAGGATCAGTCTTACAGGCAATACTAAGCTCATTTCTTCTGTCGCTTTCTCATTTCTTGTGTCACCAGAACAGGGTGTGATGAATTAGTTTTGTCCTTGCTTTGTCTGGATGCTCAATTGAGTTTGTTTTGGAGCCTCATTAGCGAATCAATTTGCATATGTTGTTTTTGTTGATACATTCTATGTACTCCAGGAGCATGAGAACAGGAAATTGATGAGATGTAGAGCTTTTAATTTGAGTAAAAAGTTGAACACCACTGAGTGTAAAACAAAGTTAAAGGGGAATTGCAGTTCTTTACAATCTGGACCTTGTTTCTAGCATAAAATACGAGTCTATTGGGCACCGGAATGCAGCCTCTAAATAACACATTATCTGCTGCGAAACTCGTTCATTTCACCAATATTTTGATATGATACGCTAGTGCTATTCCCCTCTGAGTCCGGGGTTACCTGTTATTAACATCCAGGGTCTGTAGGTTGACCTACTAACCTCTGATCTGGATGATATCATCTCTGAACGCCGCGCAGCTACCGCTAATACTATGGTTCGTTTCTGCGTGTTTCCGACTTGTCCGAACAAAATGAGCAGCTAGACGAAGTTCAGCTTCCACAGGTTTCCTCTCCGCAATCTGGACTTACTAAAGCTCCGGCTTTCCGGTTGCGCTAAAAATGGACCTGAATGCCGAAGCGGAATGATTATTATCAGAATGAGCCGGGCAGCGGTCGGAGATGACATCATCCAGGTCAGAGGTTAATAGGTCAACCTACAGAGCCCGGATGTTGGTAACAGGTCAGCTCGGACTCAGAGGGGACTAGCACTAGCCTTATCATAACAAAATATTGGTGAAATGAATGAGCTTCGCAGCAGATAATGTGTTATTTAGAGGCTGCATTCCGGTGCCCAATAGACTCGCATATATGGATATACGCTGCTCTCGTCTGGATCTAATTTCGTCGGAACGACTCGTAATGACACCAAAGTTATCTGGGTAGAAAAATTATCCTAATTTATGCTAGAAATAAGGTCCAGATTGTTAAAAAAAAAAAACGGCAATTCCCCTTTAATATACATTTATTTTTACAAAACATACATTCCAAGCAATCCTTATTACCTCTGTTCTCACTAGTACTACAGATAAATATTCCTTTAAGAAAAAAAAGAAGGAAAAAACATGATTACAACAAATACCACAAAAAGATGAATCTTCACGTCAGTGCTTTGGATACACCTAATATTTCAGTTTTGCTTGGAATTATATTAATAATTCATGTCTAGCCCCATGCAGTGGCTAGGTGGCTTGAAGTATGTTATTTTGTGTAATGTTTTCCTTCAGTCTGCAGCACTGGAACACCAGCTGTGAACTAATTTACTTGCAAACCGAAAAATATTTTGTGTGACCTCATTACTTAATACCCCATCCATGAACATGCGCATTTGTGATCCAGCAAACACACCCAGAGCTATTTAAAAAACAATGCAGCAATTATTTACGGGTCTGAGAACCTGAGATAGGTTAAATTAAACTACCCATGATTCTGCTCCCCTCTCTGTCTTTGGCTAGCTGTGAGCCACCTTTATTATGGCAAACTAGGAAACTACACATAGTCAGTGTAGTCAGTGCATTTTAATAAACTAAGTTATTCATCTGAATGTATTATTTTTAGACCATCAGTCAAATCATCATCTGCGTAAATGCAACATGCTGAACATGGTCATATTATGTAAACCCCACTAAATACTTCATCATCAGTCTGCTGCTCAGAGTGCAGATATTGCAACTCTCTTCCTCTCTCCTCTCTACTCTGCCGCCCCTGGAACTAATACACGCCTGTCCACCTGTCTGTGTGTCTATTTGTCTGTCTTTCTTTAACCAGAATATCCCAAAAACATGATTACATTTCCATGAAATTTACCAGACAGATGGACCTTGTATCAAGGAACATTCAGTATCAAGGAACATTCAGTAATGTGAGTTTGAGATTTCTGTTACTCAGTAAATGAGTAACATGTTATAGTGAGTTGCACTTGAACTAACCAAGATTCACACTTTAGTCGTAGGTGATGTTTTCAAGGTCAAGAAATCCATATGGAGACTAAAGACACCCATATGGACACTATAGTAACACTATAGTAACATCTAATGGTAAACAGATGGAACTGCAACACACATGTCTCTGCCATGAATAGTGAAGCCTCAAAGTCAATTTAGTAGCTTTCCTTTTTTAAGTCCTTCAGTTCATTTTGTTGCGAAGGGATCCTGTTATTGAGTCCTCTTACCGTATGTTAATACTGTGCAGTGGGCAAACAGAGAAGAGAGACATCGCTATATTAAAAAAAAGCATTGCAGTGGCTGCCGTTGAGTCAACAGCTCTGTGATATTTGCATTTTTTGAATTAATTTCTGAAATTAAAGTTTGAATATACAGTGTATTTTAGGAAAGAAAAACATACATGATACTCTTGCACCAAACTGCTCAACTTTATAGCACCTGGATAAGTTACAGCTAAGCAGCACTAACAGTTTGGCACCCTTCACCATCTCACTGTAATTTCTTTCCCTGACATACCTGACTATAATTTTTTATGACATGTCTTTATGAGATAGTTCAAAGAGGAAGAAAAACATAAAAAGTTAATGGGCTAAGTTCTTCACTCTCCTTCTCTGGGTCAAAAACCAACAGAATCAGCATTAAATGTTAACATATTGTCTTTTAAAACTTATGACATACATAAATGACAAGCCTCTCTGTAGCTCACTCATATTCATGGACTGCCACATTAAAGAGGCTGTGAAGGATCTCCAGATAAAAAGACTATGCAGTTCTTTTCAGGCAGTGAACAACCAGTCATCTTCCCATTGTTGCTGTAGAAACAAAGAAAAATGTTCTCCTCCATATCATGTTCTGTATATAAATTATCTAATATCTTGTACATACAATGCATGTGTGTTTGTAGGGGAGGGCAAAGATCTTCATTCTTCTGGAGCTGTCAAACAGCTGAAGATGAATGTGATATCAGGGAAGAATGCTATTACTTTACCAACAATATTGGTGCAAAGCCTCCTCTGTCTCTCTCTCATTCCCCCTCTACCTACCCCAGCTTCTTCCTGCCTCTGCTGTACCTATAGGCAGCAATCGAACGCAAGCACAGGTTGGTAATGTGGTCTTGTTCACCACATTACTCAACTGTGTCAGCTCATGGCTCAGTGATAGGGTGAGCTTGACATCACTAAAACTACATGAGAAATTTGGTGAGGAACCTGAGAGCGGACCAGGTTCCCAGCTTTTCTCAAAACACAAAACACACATGGTGTCAGTTTGAATTTTCTCCATTTGCTCATTGGGTGGCAGCATGGGCTAGAGATTCACCAGACTACTGACCAGAGGAGCCAGAGGAGGTTAAAGCTCCAGGCTGTTGATCATCTCTGTCATTAATGTAGTGACAAACATTTGTCACAGGGAGAGAGGCATAGACAATGGGGGGAAAAAGCATCATTTATAACGATTGATTACTTGTCACCAACCATAGCTGTGCTAATGAGTCATTTTATGGAAACTGAAATAAAAAGACTAGTGTCCAGCTGAATACTAAAACTCTGCACAGGCAGACCTAACACATCATCTCACATCAAATAGTATCAAAAATATAGTGCTTGGATATAAATTGGTGAAGCTATACTGTGATAGAGCTGTTGGCTTTCTCTAGAATCACTTACTCATTAATTCATTCACCACCTCGCAAAAAAAGAGATCAGATAAAACTCTGTAGTTTGAGCTACAGTGAACAGGAAATGGAGGCACACCAGACAAAGACATTTATCAGTCTAATCACCTTTGTTTTGCATCATCACTGATGCGTACAGAGTCAAACAACACCTTGGTGCCTATGTGAACAAATTAGTTAGAGGAAATGCATAATGCTTACAAAACGGCAAACTAAATATATTGCACTATAGAGTGCAGGGATGATGTATTTTATGAGGTCGGCCCAGAAAAAAGCAACACTCTGGTTCCCTTATGGTCTTTTGTATAATTGCACAATATAAACTCAGTGACAAATAGAAATGTATGGCTCTTGCAGGACTTGTTCATCACTTTTGAGCATTACCACAGTGGAACTTCCAACTTGTGGTTTGGTTTAGCACTTACCTATTCGACAAATCACTTTCTACACTATACTGTTTTGTCTTTCTATACTCTGCCAGGGTTATGTATATGCAAAGACACAGCAGCAGCTCTGTTTATGTGGGCTAATCAATAACTAAAACGGGATTTTATGAGTTCATGATGTGTCCAGCTGGCGGTGACGTGTTGTATATGAGTGGCAGAGTCATCCCCCGGTGTGTGTCATGAATTACTATCAGTGATTGCACATTACAGCACCTATTGTGATTTCCCTTTCCTCTGAGCAGTGTGACAGAACTCTTTCACAGAATAACTGGAGCTCTTTCAGGCCAGGTTCCCAACTGCATGTTGTTTCTCTTTGATTTCTGCCTGACTTCTTAGTCAGTTAGTGTTGGTGAAACATACACAGATTTACTGTACAGTAGGCTTTCATATACAGTATGTAAGACAAAACTTTATGAAGAGTGTCAAAGCTACAAGTAACCAAATTGTATTTGCAATGAACCAACATGAAGTCAAATATTTGACTCACAGTCTGGTGTAAATGTGAAATTTATCTCAATCTCATGGGTCAGTCCCAGTCCTTGATAGCCCTCATGCAAGAGTGGAAATCCATTAACTGTTGTAGTAAAGAGTCAAGACTTTTTAATATGTCTATGCTTTATGCTTGTCTGTCTTTTTCTTAACATTTTTGAAGTTCTAGAGATAGGAGCACTTTACCCCTTTTTGTACAGCAGACTAATAGAAGTCAATCAGAAGCCATGATGAGATATGGGAGAGTGGCCAGAGGTGGGAAAACAAAACAAAAAACATTGGATGGATTGCATAATATATCAATTTCATTTGCATGGTAAAGCAGCCTTGTAATTGAAATCCTGGGTCATTTATTGTTTGATCTGAGTCCCTGCTCAGCAAATACACCTGCAAGAGATCAAAATGAATGTCAGTCAACTGACAGATTTGTGTCAGCCAGAATTCCCAAGAGCCTTATTGCTCCAGTTAGAAGTATTTTCTGACAGTGAATGATGTTGATTGTAACCAGATAATAATTGTAGATCTGTCTCTGTCTCTTCTGTTGAACTGTCTCTCTCTTGTCACTCTGTGTCACTTTTCCATCAATAGAAGCATTGTTCAGGCTCGCCACAGAATCCAAGAATCGGGCCGCTTCTGCCCGACAACTGCCTTTTTGCATGCTCTGTGCACAAGGCGTCAGAAAAAGTCACTCACAGAGAGGGAAGTGTGGAAACACACAAATACACGAGTGCACACTGTTTAATCGCACGCTGGCAGACAGACTGCCCACATTGTTTGTCTGTAACCTTCAACCATTTGTTCCCAAAGAGGCGGAGAAGGTCAGTCCTCATGATCTGTGACATAACAAGTCACTGGAGACTGTAACCTTCCCTGTTTGTGCCATCTTTGAAAAGCTGGTCAGTCACTGATGAAGATGAACTTGGTGGTGCTGAATAGGATCAGATTAGATGCATGTCCACCTGCATGACTTTACAGTGTGATGGCAGCAAAACAGTAGATGCAAAAAATCCACAGCAGTCTATGTCATAACAGAAACACGGAAAGGCTTAATGATTACAGGTGAAGTGCTTGTTCTGCTGAGTGTGTTTCTCTGTGCAGCAATACAGACTACAACACTGTTATGCTTTCGCTAGAAACAAAAAGTACATGACTTCAAAGATCTGTGAATTTTCCATGTATCTATATCAGTCTGCAATGCATGTCAAACTAACGGTGACAAAGCATAAAACATACTGTAAATAGTTTGTTTTTATGCTGTGTGAGTGACATCATTACTGTCTTTCATGGGATAACACTGATACAGTGCTTAGAAATAGTTTTACAACATCACCGGTAGGTTTGTGTTCCTTTGTATTAATCGCAGAGTTCCCAGAAGCTGAACGCTCCAAATATAGAATTTATATTGTTATTACTCAACCCCCCAGACTACACACATTACATCTCCATTAAACTAATTGTTTGACTGCCACAGGATGACTTAGGTGTGTCCTATTAAACAGAAAGAATACTTTTTCTGTTTTCTATATTGGTAATACATTTAGACCACTATGCAGTCATTGGTTGTCATTTAGACATTAAAGGGTCATTTCTTACCCTTTAAATCTGTCATAAACTGTCATAAACTGTACATAAACATACATAGTTTCCATATACCTAATGGAAATTCAACAAATGTCCTGTTACCCTCACTAGCTGCTAAAACCCACTAGAGCAATATGATTGTACAACTATTGTAAATCAGTGGTTACAAATGTTCCCTTTTTTCTGCCCCATTATGGTTGCACTGTAGATCACTATCTTCCTTCAGTTCAGCCTAGGATGAAATGTGTACAGTAGACATAATACAAGAAATATCCAGTATTTTATACTTTTTTATGGATTTTTTTGAGCCTCTCTCTGATTGGCTGACTCTTAGCTATTCAATAAAAATAAGTAAAAGTAAGTAACACTTGGAAAAATTAAATCCTGTTAGGTTGGCATAGGCAGGCTGTGCTGCTGATGGGTATATTGTTTTATTGTGGAGGTCCTAATGGCTTGTTGTTAAGACACAGATTTGAATATGGGTTGTATGCTTTGTTTCTGTGAATTTCACATTTTGATGCTGTCTAGTATTTTTATAGCACCTACACCTGCCTTATGATAATACATTTTTAAAAAGACACACTAAATTCCCTTGGGACCTTTAATGTTTTATGCAGTCATTCTCAGTTCCCTTTTACTGAATGAATCAGAGTTTGAAGGAACCTACTGTACATCCCACTGTTGCACATCCTGACTTCTAAAAGTAATGCACATCATCGTAAGTGGTGTTAGTATTAAAAAAAGCAAGGAGCAGCGCCCAGGCTACTAAGAGGTTAAAAGTAGGGAGGTCATTTGTGGTGTTTGGTCAGACACTGATAGGTCACTGCTCGGTGGTCTGCTCTCTGCCGCGGCTCTCATCCGTGAAGTAACGGGCTGCGATTCTCCGCCTCCAAGATGCACTGATTTGACTTTGTTCTGGCGCCGGGCAAACAAAGCTCCACACCGCACCGGGTTTATTGTTTTTTTTTTTTACCGATCAACATGGATGTGTTCCGTCTATGACCGTCTCCTCTGGGTTCGGTGGCGTGTGACTCAGTGGACGGACATTAAAGTTTATGGAAGTTGGCGAAGGCGAATCGAAGGTAAAAATCTAAGACACTAAAGAAATCTGACAGACTTCCTTTCTTCTTCTTTTTATTTTCAAACAAGTTTTCACAGGTTTTCTGCTTTGTGGAAGCTCGCAGTTATTTTGTGTTAGGCTGAAAAGCACCGACCGAAACGACGTCAGTGAAATCGTTTAAACATCAGTTTAATATACAGATGAAAACTCGATGTGCGACAGAGATTTTAACACTTTTAAAAATCCGTTAAGTAAAAAAAAAAACCCATATATTTTAGATATACAAATTAAACAGTATAAACAGTTGCGTATAGCTAAATGTGTGCACCACAATCCAGAGTGTAGGCTGTAATTTCCTGCATCGATGTGCGCTCTCGTGCACTTGCACTTGTTGTCCAGTTCCTGTCGCCTGCCAGAGACAGATGCTGCTGTGTGTGTGTCTCTGTGTGTGTGTGCATCTGCAGACTCTCAATAGCCTCACAATAGCCTACACATGTCTTGTCTGAAACTATTATTGGAGAAACAAATTCAGTGTGACTTTTAACTTGACTTGTAACTGAAAGAAACCATACAGCATCAATCTCAGGGTTGGAGGATCAATCCCCAGCTCCTCCTGGCTGAGTCAGTTCATTCACACTGTGACCACCATTGTAAGACCACGTCTCAGCATGTTCTGACAGGTTTTTAATCTTCTGATAGTAACAATTTACTTGTAGAGAGTGACTAATTTTTATTTATTGATTTGTTTTGTGTTAGACAGTATGTAATTTAGTAGTTTAAATTAGCGGCCAGTGCATCAAGGCCTACATGCACAGTTGTTTTTTTATTTCATGTCTGCTGTCTCATGTCTTCAGAGTGACTCTTCTCATTGATCATCTTGCAATGAACAAAAAACCAACGTGTGCATATAGGCAATAATAACCTGATACGTGTGCACCACCAGTCAAACAATGGTCGTATTTGTTCTGTGTTTTCACCTTGGCTCTGGCAGCAACATTCACTCAGCCATTTGACCTGTGTGGGGCTAAAAGTTGCAACAAAGAGTGAAAATATGTGAGTGCTGCTTTGCAGAAATGTGCACAGTTCCATCAAACATTTCTTGAAGAGTTTTTGAAACATTGTGGTCCTCCTTATCTGTCCCATGCGTTCCTGACTTTGAACATATTTCCTGTGCACATCACCACCTTGTCTGTACTCACCTGTTACAAGGCTGTTGTTGTGGGAGCTTGATTCTCATTTGTATTCATTCCCACTGTCGTAGCCAAAGTTTTTTTGTTAATGGTTTGACTGAGAGTTTTCCCGATATGGTTTTGTACTTTAAGTAAAGGACGGTGGCCTGTAAGTGACATTTACGTAATCGCTGTATTGCTTGAGACCAATTCACCCTTTGGTTGTTTTGGATCACATTCTGAAGCTGCTGCTTTTTAAGATAGAGCCTGGAGCAGGCTCTAACAGTTCCTGTGGTACACGTGTACTGTACAGCACAGAGTAATCAGTGCAGACTGGTCTGCGGATGTGCAGTAGGTATTTGCTATACAGTACAATTTAAAACATGAAAATTTCTATCATCATGTTATGATGAGTGATGACAGTTGGTTTGATGATGTGACAGCACAGCATGAGTTGAGAAAAACTCCCCAAGGGTGTTTGTGCCTCTTCCTTTCATACATTAACAACATCTGACATTTGAAGCAGTAAGAGAAACTGTAACAATGAGGCCATTTAAAAAAGAATTTTGGCATTTTATAAAATACACGTGATTACCATCTTAACCAAATACAAATGAAGAGGTTTCTCAATTTCCTTTCCTCGACTAGCCCTGGGCTTTGTTTTTCCTTGCTCAGGACAAAAATTGGAAACCGTTCAACATCCCACTTGTCCATGTAAATCACATTCAGCATTAAAACTGTCAAAACATTGTGCTTTTCAAAACAGTTACAGTAGGTGTTATTCCCATAACCTACACAGTGACTGCAGCATCTCAGACAGAAACCTGTCTTCATAGTTCATTTAACACCTTTGCATGTCTCAGATAACAACCAAGAAACAACCAGATGCACCAAATTAGAGCAGTTGGTAAAGTGTGTGGCTGTTGTGGCCAGCTCTCTCTGAATGAGACCACTTTGAATGCATCTCACAGTCTGATGTCTCCTAGCTTCCGACAGCCCCTCTTCTCTCAGCTGTTTGTGACTGTCAGGCCTGGGAAAATGCCTCCTAACCCCACAGGAAATGACAGTTGGTGAACAAACCAAGCTGTTGCTTGCAGTTGTCTTTACCTCAGTGATTCTGCAAATAGAGCAGTTATTTTGCTTGTGTTCAAAGATGAGATTCTTCAGGGTGATTTCAGAAGGATTTTTTGGACATGCACGGCAAAATTCCTCTGTCGGCGGCAGCTGATTATGTAAGTCATTGTTCTCCAGGCTTTTCTGGCTTTGTTCTGGTGATAGACAGATAGAGATGGACAGAGTACACTCTACACTTATTGTCTAGGCCTAATGTTCTGTTCAGGAGACATATACTGTAGGTTTTGTGGCCATGGCTTTTTCCTGTTTTGATTCTGTGTGGTCTAGATGTGGTTTTTCACAACAGTGATACTTTCTCAACACTATTCTTAATCAAGTTCAATGCTCTGGGGTTGTTACAGGAGAGGTTTGCAGCCATAGTGCTGACTGGCTTGTACGAGGGCTTTCAGCTACTAGTTGGAACACCTGAGGACAAGAAGAAGTAAATGTATTCATTGATAAATGCAATTAAATGATGATCACAATGAATAGTTTTCATAAAACATGTCTTTCAGGGGACAGTGCATTAATTATAAAGTTCTGAAAAGTTAAAGCTGTGAAGATGACTTGTGAGTCTAAAAACTGGCTCACTTTCACATCCTCAGATGAGAGCAGATGATGATACCTGCTGGAGCTGTAAAAGCAGCGCCGTCTGATGAGTTTTCTTTCATTTTTAAAGTAAGAAACTTAAACTTAAGAAACTGCTTCATTTCTGGATTGTTATGATGGAATTACAGTCAATTATAAAACATCTCTTAAACCAAAAATCAACCTGCCAGTTAATTTGCAGAGTAGTTCAGGCTGTCCGAATTTTATCACAATTATGCCAGCAGAGTTTTTGGCAGCTTGAACAGGATTAGAGCCAGATGGAAATGTATAGCATCACAAACACATAACTCATATTAGCAACGCCAAAATGTGAGCAGCAGTGTACTGTAGCATGACGGACCCAAATAGATTGCCTCAGCAAGACTTAATTAACAAATGTCACTTAACAACTCATAATTACTGTCATGAAACTAGAATCTAAATCAATCCTAATTCAGATACACTGATTAAAGCCCTGTTGAGAACCATTAACAGGTTTTGTGTTTGGTGACTTGAAATTCAAATGCAGAGCTTCCAATTAGACTCCCTTTTATCTGAACATGTGTGTAAGTGAATGGGTTTTTAGTTTACAGTATGATTGCATTATAAAAGGCTTTCTAAATCTGACACTGTTAGTGTATGGGAAGTGTGTCAAAGAGGATGTGAAAATGTTGCGAACGGGAGGTGTCACAGATACAAAATGTAGCATTAATCTGCAACTGCGTGGCCTATTTTTCATCTCGGATGCATTCATAACCTCTTGGTTGATTCTGATCAGCATTCCCAGTGCGTACAATACCCTCAATTAAGACACAGTCACTTTGAAACCTCAGGCCATGGCTGCCCGTTTACGTTTTCTTCTTGAAATGGTTTTTTCAAACAACAAATCTCCACATGGGAGATTTTTTATTTTCTTTTGATGATCTCCATCCATTCGAACAGACCTGAAAGCGCACAAGTACATGACCAACCTAAAAACACTGAACTTGTCTCCACCTGTTTAAACAAGGAGCTGTTGATTAGCAGTTGATTAACACTGCAGCTGTCTTCATTGTTTCTTGTTTGTAGTATTCTTGCAACTTAAATACAGAATTTAACTTCACAACAGCTGTTAGCAAAGATAATAAGGTTATATGTATGCTTTTATTTTATAATCCATGTTGCTTACATCACTAGTAGTTGAGGCAAAATGAGACCCAATCGGGGAGCGACCATGGGTGTCTACGTCATTGTTTCCAGAAGTCTCTGTTTTCACCTATCCAGACAACAACGTAACCCTGGACTTTAAAAAAAAAAAGAAAGGAAAGGAGGCCAGCAGCTTTTCCAAAACACTCAGTTTTTAGTGCTCGAAAACTCCTCACAACACAACTTGCAGTGGGGAGGGCATGGGAGGAGAAACGGCTAAAGAGATGCGTTTTTAAAATGAAAACGTAGTAGTGTGGATGTAGCCTCATTCTGTCTGAATTTTTTGTTGTTTGGTTTGTCTCGACTTCCTTTCATCATCAACTAAGATCTGTTCATTCCAATCTTGCATTATACTACAGACTGTTTTGTACTCCACCAAAGAGCTGTGCCCGTTTCCATAGCGTAACAAGGCTATTTTTAGAAGGCAAGAGATCTAAATAAGAGATGAAAGCTTGGTTTTTGATCAGTACAGCAAGTCTCCATAGGCATGGACCAAAGAGGAGGGAGAGGGAGCCGTTCTCATGATGAGGACGGTGGGACATGCCTGCCAGCTTTGATTGAAAGGATGCTCCCCATCAAAACTTAAAGCTGTTTAAGTAGCTTCATGGTAAAGGTGCTATACAGTATGTAAGTTTTTTTGGGGGGTTGGTACATTTTCTGAAGCTCTTGGCAAGCAGGTATTACCACCTCCACTAGTATTACCATTACCATCACTGCCTTACCTCCTGGTAAAAAGACAAATTACATTTGTGGGGAAGCCCTGTGGGATCGTCTATTTGCATGCTTTGCAGCTTTGTCGCTGTAACCTTTTCCTCAAATGATACACAACTAATATGACTCATGTCTGAAAATAACCTTGCTACTGTATTTATGTTTACAAAGAAGCCATTTTACCATAAATAACTCCCCTGGCTGGTGAACAGCACAGCAGCAGAAGTGGAAGAAAGAGTGGTCTGTTTTGGATGTAGTCATTTACAGCACAATGTGTTCCTTCATTCTTCTTTATAGCGAGCCGGTGTGCACTCAGATGCCAGTCTGGCTGGAGCTCTAGTAAGATTTTTACAGTAGATTAGTGCAGGAAAGGGGAAGGTAGAATGGGGTGAAGCCTGTTACATGAGCAGACTTTATAATCTCATGACAGCTTCACTGTGCTCGCCATTATATTTGTCCATCAGTGCTGTGACCCTGTAATATTGCAGGGTGCACTCCTACATGGGTTGGTAATTGCTCAGTGGCAAGGCCTTATGAGGGGAGTGGGTTGTTTAGCATGGACTCCACATCGTAACACATCAATAGCACCATGTCTGTGAGATAAACAGCGGGCAGCAGACACTGCGTATAAATATTTTATGCAGTGATATTATTTCATCTATTTATCTCAGCTTTGTTCATTCCTTTTCAACAGCACTGTTGTGAGATTGAGTCGTCTGGCATTACCCACACTGAATTTTAATTCGGTTTTCTGAATGTTTTTTATTTTATTTGTTGAAGCAACATAATCAATTGTAATTAACACAAATCACTCCAATGGTGATTCGCTGCATCTGAATCCAAACCTTTCAAAACAGTTTTTCTTGCTTTATGAAGCTTGAAAATTGAGTTTGCCTTTGGCACTTCCTGTCTGTTTGCTTGTTGGTCATAGACCCTGTGATTGATTCAGTGATATAGCACTGAACCTCTGCTGCAGCCAGTCAGCTGTCTGTCTCTGTTCACAACTTTCTTCTTTCCTCTGAAAATAGCAGCATCCTCATTGTCTCAGTTCTTTAAATTCTTTATCCACCACGCCAAAGATTTCCTGCTCCTGAGGTGCTGTGTGTTTCCAGCTCTTGTGAGTAAAGGCATCCGACTGATCGCAGCACTGTATGTTGCATGTTTTTTTTTGAGTGTTCATTTAATCAGCATTAGCATGCCTTTGTAATCTGCCCATGGTCTTTAACATTGTGTTGACAGGGACATGGTGCTAAGAATAGAGAGGCAGGGAACAATGGAGCTGAACTTTGATGGTCAGTAATGACGCGTGAAAGGCAAAGTAATCACATGGTTGTTCTGCACCGTGTAGCCATCACGGTGATGGAAAACTGTGATCTGTGTCTCAGCTGTAACAGCAAAGCTACTCCATGGTGGGTCCATCTGTTGACTCCACTAACGTACACATGGCAAAGTGCACAACGCACTGAGACACAAGACGGATGGATCATTAGGGTCCTTCCTGCTGTGTGCTCTTTTTGATATGATTACACTGCACAGGTGCATCAACATGCTCCCCAGCTAGAGAGCAGTGTTTAACAGCCTTTCCTGTCCCTGAGACGTGACTCACTGAAAAATAATCACTAATCTGTTAATGAAATCTGAAGATATCCATACATAACAACTCATGGCAGTGGCTAGAAACAACACATTAACAAGATAGGCAGTCATGCGCATATGTTCACCCATTATATCACCTGTTCATCTGAGTTAAACCCAGCGCCACCAGATTACGACCCGGGGCTACTCAAACGTGTGAAACTGTAAGGAGAAACGTTGTCTTGCCATAATTTATGCATGAAGTTTCCCCACCTCACACACAGCCTGCAGGTTGGAGTGTGGTTTTCTTGTTGTTGCTGCGTGTGTGCGTGTTGGTGCGTGTGTGTGTGTGTGTATGTGTGTGTGTGTGTGTGCCCTTGCTGCATGTTTCATGTCTATTGGAACATAAGCTGAACTTGCATAGATGGCATTTTGTGTCAACAGCAGTTGCTTCTATCTTGTTTACACCTTCATCCTCAGTTTATGAAGGAATCTATCGTAATGAATATTAAACAATTTCATGATGATTTAATAATGCAGATGGAGGAAATGAAAAGTTCATTATTGTTTTAATAATGTATAACTTACCAGGATATCATTAGTACTGTAATGCTGACACAGTTTATCGTCATAGAAATCCACTGTTTTCTAAATATCATTTAGTCGAACAGTAATCTTATAAAAAAGAATATGATAAGTAGTACTGTCTGGTAGGACATTACCTTTAACCCCTACAGTTTTAGTTTTGTTATCATGAAGTGTTTGATTTCACCACTCTCTGGAAAGCTCTGTTTCCCAGGCTCTTACAGTAGCATCAACCTTTGAACAGGCCAATTGCTTCAAGTCAAATATTTGTGGATGAAGCCCAGCTTGCCAAAGGTAACCTGTAATATTTGGCAAGCTGTCTTTGTGACACTGATAGCAGTGTTTGCATTGACAGCTTTAACTACAACATCAGTATTAGGAAAAAAAAATCAGCCACTTACAGTATTGAAATGTGTTTCTAATTCAAATCATTTATGACCAGTACATAGTTATTACTGGATCTGAGTCTCCACATTATTTTTACTTTGATTCAGGCAGTCTCAGTCATGCTTCTGTCAATATGAAAGCACTGATCCTGAGATGCCCCTCTGCAAACATCAAAGCAATGTTTAAACTGTTTCCCTATAGTATTTAAACGAAAAAAATCATGTGAGTATTGTATTAATATACAATACTGAAAGGATTATTTTATGCAGAGCAAATTAGCAAATTAAAGTAACTCAGCTCACATTGTATATTTCTTAACACAGAAATTGATGCTAGTTTTGTCCTGATGCAGTATATTATATTTAAAAAAAAAAAAACATTTTCAAAGTCCCAGTCCCAGGATGTGACATGAGTTTTGTAATCACTTATATTGCTCGTCTGCTGCTTTAAAACCCTCCAGTGGAAACCTTGGAGTCATTTTTGCACTGGTCTTACAGTATCTCCTGCAGTGCAGCTGTCAAATACCACTTCCATTAAGTCTCGGGATCATCTCATAAGATCAGGCATCCTCTCTCTCGTCCCACTTAGGAAGAGGCTTTTTCACGCTCTCAACTTCCTCCTGGAAGGATTATGGGATGGTTGTGCTCCTCTCTGAATCAGAGCAGCCACTAAACTTAGGTTTAGAATTAGACTGACCTCTTCCACATGATTTGTTCAATCCATATCAGCTTCTAGAAAGAGCCTTTAACCCAGATATAGTGTTATACTATATATAATAAATGCACTGTTACACAATATACTGTTCCTAAAATAAATGCTCTATAAATTTTTATTGACTGGCGGCTTTAAATGATTAATTTGTAGTAGCAGTAAGTGGTACTACTATTAGCTTGTATGGTATTTTCGTGCAGTCAGGACATGCTCTCTGTTCTGTCTCGGTGGGCACATAACAGTTACCCCTGCTATTTGTTTCTCACCTCACAGATGCCCAGCTGAGAAAGCCATATGTGCACAACAATTATTCTAGTGATGCTAATGGCGTAGGCTTTGAGAAGAACGCAGATGGTTGTGTTTACTATTGGCTTTGTACCTGCTGTATTTCGAGGCTAACACTCTCCACTCTCTCGACTATATGCTTTGTGATCCATTCTGCCATAGCTCACTTCGAGTTTTTTTTTTCCTGCTTGACAGTTGCAGCTCTAAAACTGATCAGTGTGGTTTAAGTCCTTGCAGCAAAACATCTGTGGTTTATCATATTGACATCTCTGTCAATGTCAAACGTTTGTTGAGTGGGTTCGCTCCGGTCCGATGTACACTTGGATGACCTTTAACCTGTTAAGTAGTTCAGATACCCATTGAATACAGTGGCAGTGATCCATAGAGGTTATCTGTTCTATTGACAGAACATTTAAAGATGTGTGTGTGTGTGTGTGTGTGTGTGTGAGAGACACATGCCATTTTTGGGGGAAGAAAGGCATTATGGATTGATAAACTTGAGCTGGTGCATGGTGGTGGATAGGCAGCGTATGTTTAGCCGATCAGAATGTGACCATGTATGAGTGTGTTTGTGCATCTCATGTGTTGCCTGTTCCTTGTGGTTGCTCATCATGGAGTCTGCCTGTCTGTGTGACTTCCTGTGTATGATGCCTGCTTTCTTGATTATCTGCCTGCCTGTGTATGCGTGTGTTTGTGTGTGTGTGTGTGTGTGTATGTGCGTGTGTGTGTTTGCTTAACTTGGTCATCATCACCCTCAGCCTTGCCTGTACTTTGCAGTCCTATCACCTCCCTCTAACCTGTAGGCATTAACCACGTGGAGACAGCGACACAAGAAGGACCTCACCCTTTCGGCATGGGCACAACCAAGGGCTGACAGTGTCTTCCTCTGCTGCACCAGCGCCCACATGGGCACAAAGTGACAACAAACAACCTTCCAGCCTTTTACACAGCATCAGCATTAATATTCAAGGGCTGACAGTTGGTGCCTTCCTCTTTAGCATTAGCAACAGCAGCTAAGGTAACAGCTTTGGCAGCTCGGACTCTAGCACAGCCAATGTGTAAGTGTGTGTGTAACTTGGCCCGCCAGTCCCTGGGGACGACCAGCAAAGGAGTTGTGTTACACTCCCTGACAGGCCTTATACATGTTTCATCTGCTGCTCTCAGAACAGAAGCCCCCTTTGTTATCTAATCCAGCCCTCTCCTCCCCAGCCTGAGAGACTGAGTTTACTGCCACAAGACTGCTCTTCACAGTCTGTCAGCCAGCCACTGAACTGATACATATCAACCAACAGCTGAGGAGCAGCAGAAGGACTTGGTCAGGCCCCAGATATCTGCTATCAGGACTCCCAGCCTGTCTTTCAATCCATTGGCTGGCATGTGGACAGGGCTTTAAGATAAACAAGAGGAACGGAGGGGGCTGTGTGAGGTCCACCTGAGTCCAGCTGGTCAAGGATCTAATTTGTGCCTCAACCTTTCTGCAGCTAGTAGCCCGTCAAGCTGCAGGATTGTAAAAAAAAACCTTATACCAGGGAAGGGCTTTAGACGTTGCATTTGCATTGAAGTGAGATAGTCAGGACCATGAGTGACACTCTTAGACCTCCTTCACTCCAGGTGAGCGTCCCAAACGACGCTCCGGCATACTCAGACGGAGGAAGCAACGTCGTCTCAGATGGTTCCATGCGATCCAGCTCCTCCACCCCGACCCTCCGCCGCAAGCGCTTCAAGATGCGCCGCATGAGGAACGTGCCCAGCGAGAGGGAAAACGAAAGAGCAAGGCTGAACGACTGCCACCTCACAGTTCGTTCCCGCTCAGGCTCCAAGGAATACCTCCAGCTTCCCTCCATTGAGATCACACCCTCCAGCGATGAAGACGCCCCCTCCTCCTGGTCCAGGTGCTCCACGCCCAGCGCCTCCCCTCGCCGCAAGCGTTTCCTGTTGAGGAAGTGGCTGAAGGTCCGAGAGAAGAAGGAGCAAGGCAGTGAGAGCAGGTTGGTATGGGGCCGTCCCTACTTACCTCTCCCCATTCCCTTCTTCTCCACCACATCTTCCCTAATGCCTTCCATGCTGCTTCAAGGCTCCTGCTGCCTGCACTAATGCGGTGTATCACTAACCGAACCAGAGTTCAGCTTTGTCATGTCAACTCAAGGATTGAACACGTAGACTCCTGTTTAGCTTGAGGTTTTTTCCACCTCTCAGGATTAGATACTTGTTAAGCAGCAAGCAGCTTAATGACCACACACACAATATAAGAAGTAGTTACACTGATGGTTTTTCAGTTGCTTTTCTAAGCAATTTGGGATCCAATCTAAAACACAAAAGTACTGCAAGCATCTGCTTTGAACAATTCAGCTCTGATAGTCATAGAGAAAGTGGATGTGCACTTTCTTATGTAGTTTTCAAGTGTGTCTCAGGTTTTCAGGTATTTTTTTGAGACATTGCAAGATCTGTTAATAATCATGGACTCATGTGCCTTGCAGACTTTTGCCTAGGGTGACTGAAGGTCACAGATTTCTTCCTCAGTAGAGCACACATCTACACAGTAGATATTGAACACTTAAAATAAAGGGCTCAGGACATAGGGCCACTTTAAAGATTGGTCTGACAGCAGCATGAGAGGAAAGGTCACAGGGTTTACAAAATCAATAGCTTTCTTGCTTTTGGATGCGTGGTTGTGAGGTCCAATGAGATACAGTAGTTGATGGTGGCACAGTAGGGAAAAGGTCATAGGGTCAATAAAGTAAATCCGCCCATTCAAAGTTAAGGTATTTTAACAATTTAAACAAAATTTACTTAGAAGGTCTACAAAATCTGTCAAATGAACGATATCAAGTTTCTGTATGCGCCGGTAATCATTACTATACTTGTGTGTTTATTAGCCTAGTTGACCTTAGTTGAGTTTAGAGGAGGTTTGGCTATCATGAGGTACAGTAATGTGCCAACCACTAATGAGTTATAGTCACGGTAAATTCAACCAGCGCAAATTTTCTCCTATTAGCAGAATTCATGCAATACACCAGTTCTGTAGCATTAGACCTCCTCACCTCACTCCACTCTAATTACAAGAGAAAAGAAAAACATGTATCTAGTCATTATTTCTCCTTCCTAATAGGAAAGGTGTCACTGGTAACAGATGGCAGACAGAACCAGGTTCATTACTTACTCAATCAGTAGTTTTTATCTTTCTCGTAGTTAAAGACAAGTGTGTATACAAACCTGGTAGAATCCTTGAGTGTGAAATGCTGTCATTATCCATCACAACATGAGGAAAACTCGAATCCCCCGGATGGTCCAACGTGGACTTTTGTTGTAGCATGCCTTCTTCAGTTTAATACCATGCTGTGGCGTTAAAACATATTAAGACTCCTCCTCAGTGTGCCTCCTTGCTGGATGTAGTATGTAAGAAATTATACAGGCTTAACAACTGTGTGGGAGTGACATAAATAATACAAATGTTAATGTTTATCTTATCACTCAATTATTGATGTAGCAGAACAAGCTGTTTTTGTCATGTTAAGTCGCGAGGACAGGGCATGCTGCAGTACGCTCTGTCCTCACTGAGTGTTTTCTCACAAGTCAGCATTGCTGCCCACATCCATTAATTATTGCCGCCCTGTGGGCAGTTCTGTTGTTTTTACGTATACTTTTTTTATGTCTGGAGTTTTGACATCCTAACATTTAATGGCAGGTTGCTCCACAATAGCAGCATTGTAAAGCTGGCTGGTTATACAGTAGCTTCCTCTTCTGGTACTTAAAGATGAACACACACTCTGCTCTGTTGCTCTGTTGTACATGTTCACAAATCATGTTCTATACACAGCTTTAACAACTTTAACATCGAACATCAGTGCATTTAGCATCCCTATTGATGGTGATGTAACTATGATGTAGTTATGAGCTGTGCCTGCAGCAGTCACATACTCTCCACTATCTAAGTTGTTAAGCCAGCTGTGGTATTCAGTATTTAAGAATTAATAGAAAATGTATTTAGCCTAACCTGTAAATATGCTCAAAACCTGACGCGCTACAAGCAAAACGCGTTGTTGTTCACATAATAAATTGTATCAGCATAGAGTCTTATCAGTGTGCGGCGGTCGTTCTTCTCAATCTATTTTGCGTACTCCTGCTGCCCACAAGCACCTGAGGAACTGTGGCTGTGCAGGGAGATTCGTCTCACTGTAAATATGCTCCTCAAAGTAAAGCAGAAATAATCAACTATGTTTAGCACAGCAAATGCAAACTCCTACTATAGGACTTATATTGAAAAACCTCCGTCAATAGCCATGATATTTAGTCATGCTGGGGGGATTTGGGTTCAGAGATAGAAGTGTCGGTTTGCCAGTCTCATGGTTCAGCACTTTGGTATAAACCCAAATAATTTGTCTGAACAATACCTTGAAATGTGCTGTAAATATTCATTGTGCCCAGAGGATACAATCTAATGACTTGGGTTGTTCCCTGATTTTTCATTCAACTCCACCATGAGGTTTACATTTGTGGCTCTTATTAGATGGATGTCAAAGAAATTTGGGACAGACGTAAATGTTGTTGTGCAATCTTCCAGTCCCTGAAAATATTTGCATGGGCACTGTCGATTTTGATTAGTTTAAAGAATACAACACAAACAAGTTAGTGTTTTCTCAATTCTAGCAGAATGATACTGGAACAGAGTCACAGAGCTGCAGAGATGGATGTGGCTACACAGGACTAGTTATTCCCTAACTTTTGATCTGGTGTCAACATCAGGTAATGAGGTTTCCAAGTCCCTTGGTTTATGACTGACTGATATGTGTACAACTAATCACAGCCTCGACTGTTCTCTGTGTTAAGTTAGCAAATGTTAGCATGCTAACCCACCAAACTAGATAGATAGATATACTTTATTGATCCCAAGCTGGGAAATTACAGTGAGATAATGAACTACATAGTATTAGGATACCTAAACATCAGCATGTTAGCATTGTCAGTGTAAGCATGCTAGCATGTTGCCTGTAGTTCTCTCCATCTTGGCAACATGGCAACAGCCATATTTTATTTGAATGTATAACTCCAACAGAAGAGAGACTACAGTATTAAACCACAGTTTTCAAAGTTAACTCTGCGTAGGATGTGTTTAGGTCCAAGTCAAAGTTTAACTTGTGATGAAGTCACGTTTACAGTGCCCTATCTCAAGGTGATGTGGTCCTACATTGTTTCTAGTTGCGGCAGTTTTGTACATTGAACTTTTACCTTCACCACGTGTGACACTCACAGCTTTCCAGCACTTTTTCAAGCTATGGATTAATTATTAGAGCACCGAGAAACCAGTCAAATCACCTGTCATTGTCATTTTGACATTTCCTTCAAATTTGTACCTTAGTACTAAAACATACAGTACAAGACCTTTCTAGTCGATGCATTTACAGACACGTACTGTGTGTTTGTGGTTTGAAACGTACTGTGACCAGCCAGTTAATATACCAACATGGCCGAGCATTTATAGCTAACCACATACACGTGGGTTTGTTCATTTGGTCTAGTGCTTTTTGAAGAATGTTGGATTTCTCATAGTGGAAGGAATAAACAATACTGTAAGTATTCAAAAACATTTTTTCTCAAGAAATAACTGAAGTTCGATGCTTAGTGTTTTGCATCAGTACTGTCATGTTGCTTGAAATCCGGCTGGCTCAGTGTAGTTTTCTAATGCAGCTTCAGCTTTCTGTCACTGATGTGGAACATGATGCAGTTTTCCACTCAGACTCTTAAGTCCACTGCATTCATGATGGGATGAGAACGTTTCTGTATTTTAATCTGCTCTGACCTCAGAGTGCAGCTTCAGTAACACGTCGTCCAGCACGAGTGTTCATACTTGTCACTTCTCTTTGTTAATTAGCTGCATTTGTGACTGTAGCATCTCAGCCTTGTTGTTTTCCAGGCTTAGTTTTTTCTCGTGCACAGAATACGTGTACTTCAGGTCTGTGTTTGTGTGTGTATGTGAGTGTGTGAGATTGTCTGGGAACAGTGGAGGCTTGCAGACACAGTGGAAATATGCTGTTTTGCAGTCTGATAAGAGCAGGGCTATTTTGAGGAAGTGGTGCAGTATCTTTCACCAGACTTCACTGCTTCAACCTCATTCAAGCATTTAAATATTTCAAAACACACAATTGGCAAAACAACATAGGAAAAGAAGAAATCAGATGTGTTAACTGTTATATTTGAGGATTTTTTAAAAAGTGTACCTATTCATAAAACACTTGTAAACAATTTGTGTCATTTATGTTTGTACATAATTTTTCAATAATTGAACTTGTGTGTTTGTAACAAAATTTATGACAAAAGAATTCTGTGATGCTGACATTTGATCCTAAAAAGTTATCCCAAGAAAGTTGTTTTGTTTTACCTGGTCAAGGTAATAATAATTAGGCTACAATAGGCTATTTATTGTCCACGAATAGGGAATCTTGCTTTTGCCTTTACGACAGTGTAGCTCACAAACATTTTATACAATAATAAATGTAGAGTACAGTAGAGTAAATGTACAGTATTTCAGATCGGACATTATAGCTTTTATTGATCTGAATGACCATGTGGATGTAGACACAGAGATGCTCAAAAAATATGAATCAGAGTTGGATCATATTTAATTTGAATATGTGGCGGTAGTTGACTCTATGTGCTCTATATAGTCTGGGGTCTATGTTGTGGAAAAATGTTGGAAAAGAACAAAATACTGTATTATTCCACACGTTTGTTGTGGTTTTACTGTCTACAGTTAGATGACTGTCATTGTAACTCTGTCTTGAAATTGACATTCGTTTTGTAACGCCCCCTTGCTATCATGTTCAAAGCACATATTCCATCTATTGTGCATGAGTACTGAATTATTCAATGAGGGCTGATGCCAGTCAACTTTCTGTCCCTGTGATTTCAAATGAGCATGCTCCAAAGGCCAGGGATACACGTATAAACACTTGCATAACACGAACAAACCCAGCTGCTTTTTCAGCACGTACTGTATGTCGTCCCTCTGAGGGAACAGCTTGCAAACTCACAACACATGCAGCAGAGAGAGAATAGGCAACGACAGGAGACGGTGGAACTGATATTCCACAAAAAATGTTGATTCTGTGAAGAGCAGCACAATAATGCAATGTTACCCTGGCTCTAACCTAAATCAGCATATCATATCTATTACAGCTGGTGGAATGTACAAACAGTACTGTGTGTTGTTGTTTTTTTCATTTATGAAAACATACAAACCTAGACTTTATTTCATTGTGTTGACTTAAAGACTGACTGGTTCATTGTATCTTCAATTTTAATGTCATCTTTTGAAAAGAGTTACTCAGTGGTTATCATGTGGTGTAACTAAATAAAGTGCAGTGTACGTATGTGAGAGAAAAGTATTTAACTCTAAAAAGAGCATCTAGAGTATAATAAAAAAAAGAAAGAAAAAACTTCCTTCCAAAATCAGCGTTTTTCATCCATTTCAGCATCCCTCTTAGGCCCAGCTGTTGTAGGAAGGAGATCAGGGCTTCCTGCCGAGTGTGAATTAATGAAGACCTTTCTTAACAGACCAGCTTTATTCTTAAATGTCAATGTACGGACAGGAAGCAGGGTCGAAAAATAGGGAAACATCCATTGTAAAAAGACGTAAAAGTAGAGAGAAAAGGCAGTCCGTGACACTGCAGGATCATGCATACAGTATGTGTAACATAAGGTTTGCTCTGTTGACAATTAAATCCCAAAACAATTACTTGATAGCAGATTTTTAACCTCTACTTTACTATTCGGGCACAAGTGGCAGTTAGAAAGGTCTCCAACAGATTTCTGAATGAAAAACTACTCATGATTCTTTAATCTTTACATGAATGATTATCTCTGTGTACATTCATTTACTCATCTGTAACCTCCTTTAATTATTATCAGAAGCCATATCTGCTGCATAGCCGATGTCATACAGCCCCCTCTAGTGGTAACGTTGCATTTGTGCATGCACAGGACAGGACCTCCTATGGATTAAATTGCCATACTGTATATTTGACTGAATCTAGATTGTATATAGTTGATTATTAAATTGCAGGAGAGCATGAAAAGCTGATGTTAGTCACAGAAGTAACAGATTCATGGCAGAAACCCTGACATTTTCCCCACTTTTGCCCCCAAATAATGTTGTGTAAACAGTTGAAAATATATTAAATAACCAAGATAAACTGTATACCTATTTATGTGCTCTTTACACTTTATTTGTTTTTTTATGTACTTACTTCATGATTCAACTTAATGTTTCAAATTAGTTACAGTAAAATGAGGAATTCACAATAGGCTCTACATAACATACCAAGGAATGCATACTGTATATGCAATTGTCACCTCGTTTACATTGTAGTTTAATAGAAAGACTTGGTAATGAGTGACAACCCTGACCTCTCTCCTGTGTCCTAAGCAGCAGCCAGCAGAGCAGTCAACAGAGCAGCCAGCAGAGCAGCCATGAAGACGACAACAATCGCTTCCTGACTCCATTAATCAGAGAGGAGAGGTGAGCAATACGTGCATGGGCCTCATTGTTTTATTTTTTATTTTTTACAACCTATTCCAAATCAAAGTGTGGCTTAATAAAACATGTAACTTTAATCAAATCAGAGTTTAATCCAGCAAGGATAAAGGAGGCAGTGTGTTTTATATTGCTGCAGGATCTATTGTATGAGGACACCTGGTAGATTTATGCTGCTGGGAAGAATGACAACCCAAAATGTTAATGAATTCCATAGTTTTTGGTCCCATTGTTTCACTTCTTGCATGCATTCTCCACTAGAGGGCACTTTCTCCCCATTCTGGCAACTATGGTGGTCATGTGCAGAGGCGTTGCTGTACTGCATGATCTGTTTTTACCTGTTTCATTTTGAAAAATGAAGACTTTTCAGTTTTTTTGTCAAAATACAAGTCCAAACCTTCAGTCAACTCACAGGGTTTGTCTTGAAAGGAACCCACTCTGTGAAAAATAGATTTACATGGGACGCTTAAAGCAAGAAATGCCACATATTGTTGACATTAATGAGCACACTGGTCTCATTTATTTCGTTTTTTCCAGGTATCTGCCAATTTTATAGTCATCTAAAAGTGGCCTCATGTAATTACCCCTGTGGTGATTATTGTGTGTGGTTCACCACAGCTCAGTTTTGAGTTGAGAGACAGGCAGTATCATTAGCTCTTTATCACCCTGTAATATGTTGAAGCTGTCACAGGAGCACCAGTTGACAGACCTGGACATTAAATCAGCTACTGAACCCGGTGTGTAGGTGTGTGTACCTGTCTGTTTAAGCGTGTGTGTGGAGGTGTGCCTGCTGGCCTGGATCTTGCAGTTTCATACTTTATACCTGAAGTAAAGCAATGCAGCCAGGAGCAAATTCAAGTGAGCAATCTCTTGCCTTCCAAGGAGATTAGGAACAGGATGTAACAGGAAAGTAGAAGTACCTGCACCACCGTACTTTTCATATCTTTCTGACTTTTCAGGCTGAAATACTACATTAAACACAGTGTGAATAGCAAATCACTGACTTGTACCGCACTGACGCAGGTACGTGTCTCCTGGCTTGTATTGCAGCCTGATTTTCAAAGAGCTGTGAAGGTGGGAAAGAAAAGATAGAAAGTTTTACTTTCCAGGCATAGTTGTACTTGTAATGTCAGATGTCAGATTTTACTAGCAAAATATAAATGTCATCCACTGGTGGTGAGGAAATAATACCAAGAAGCAAAAATGATTACTAAAATATTCTGCTAAAAACAGATTATTGGACTCAATTTCAAATTTAACATATTTCCTTTGTTGGTACAGGTATTCAAATTGACAATGTATAGGTCTATAGGGGCATTTAAAGTTGTTTTAAATAACTGAAGCCTTCTGAAAAAGAACATAGGCAGAATTTAAGAAAACACCAACTCATTTGAAGCATTTGATAATGTCAAACATTACATAGTGTATCTTAGATATAATGCAGTCAGTGATTTATTCCTATATGCTTAAATAGTTGCTGGCTGCTCAGAAAATAAACTATTGTTGTTGTTTTTTTAATTGAGCAAAAGTTAATTGCAAAAAGGCACTAATCATAGACAATTCTGAAACAGTGAATATGTAGGAATCCTCTTTGTCTATCTTCATAATAACCTCCCACTGAGCTGTCGTTGCCTTCAGCTCTGTGCATCTTTTCGCTACCACCTCTACTCTTTCTCTCTGTCCTGCATGTTCCTCTCTCTGGCTCTGGCTCTGCCTCCCGCGCACTCGTTTCCCTCAGTGCCTCCATTCGCTCGAATTAGGAACAGTGCCTGTCAAACCTATGGGATTTCTCGCTGCTCTTCTCTTTGCTGTGCTGGTGATAGCTAGTGAGGGGCATCTGCAGCAGCTGCAGGGAGAGCAGCGTTCTGTAGCCGGCTTTAGAGGGCACGGAATGTCATGTCTCCTCTGCAGGTAAAAAAAAAAACAGCTGCTTTTCTGCCTGGAGGATGTACTGCTGCATCCCCCCAAAAAACTCTGCCTGTCTTTCCATCTCCATGTCTGTCAGTCTTGTTTTTGCTCTCATCATTTGCGCGTCTGTCTGTTTGCCTTGTGAGCTGCAGTTTGCTCCGTGCGCTGTGTGCAGCTGCATTTTCGGGGGAAGTGACAGCAAGCTGTCGGCTAATGTGTGCCACTAGCTACGTTTTTTTTAGCTGCCTCTGCCAGATTATCTGGGCATCCGCGTTGGATCGTGGGGGGTGGGGGGGGCTGAGGGCACATTTTCTTATTTGCTGCCATTTTCTTTCATTTGCATCCTCCGCTATGACTGCAGAGTGTTATGTAATATCACAGCGTGACTTTGCCAAGTCAGTGTAATATGACTCATCAGTGAAGATGACGCAGCACATGATTGTGAATTGTGAATCAGGATTACACTTTGAGAGACAAGCCATCACTGGGTTAATTTATAGCATTGACTGTCTATCTACTGTATGCGACCATGATGAAGCTGCAATATTTCGTACTTGGCTGCCTTTTGCAAGCATGTGACACTGCAACCCCCCACTTTACCTCGGGTATTAGCAGGTAAAAACACATACCTGTATGTAACACTGCATTGTAACTGTAAACAGGTGTATAACATTTTAAGGAGTTTATTCATGTTTATAATTTATGTTGATAAAATAAGTCCTATCAAAATCTGTTGCTACAATATGAACAGGTAATGATTTCACTGATTAACAGAATTCTATGTTTTTTCACACATAACGATGTATAATGTAATTATACACAAATATTATTATATTCATTGACTGGGTGATGTAAAAGTATTTATACTGAATATACAGTAGTAAAACCCGATAATGTTATGCATGAACTATAGATGCTTTATAGACCTATAAGTTGTGTTAGAGTTGATTAATACTACAAAATGTCTCCCTATGGCTTTATAATGGTATGTCAGTATGTGTTATATGCTAGTTAATAATTTGTATCCTACATACAGTATAGATGGAATATACAGCTTTTAGTAGTATTTGAAGTTCTGGTGTAGTGAAAATGAACATACTGAATTTCAAAATGACTGGCAGAGGATGCAGCGCCTCATGACTGAATTCTCTCTTTTCTCTTCCTCTTACCAGGTCTGACAGTGCAGCCGACAAAATCAGGTAAGTCTGCTGTCTGGCTCCTATTGCACACTGGTCCTTTACCTACAGAGGTGTGAACATGCGTCGTATGTTGGTGGAGAGACGCAGCAGGACTGGCCTTGCTGTCACCCCACCTGCCCCGGCCCGCCCACTCTGCATGTGACACAGATTTGCGGCTTTGTCCGCCAACCAAGGTGTCTGAATGCGCTTTACATTTGGAGAGGCCAGCAGTGAATACAGTTGCAAGCCATGGAATGCCATTGTTTGCTTTTATTGGACAACATCAACATCAGACCAAAACAGGGCTTTGTGAGTTGGAAACCATTGTGGAGCTTTTGGTCTTTTAGCTAGCCAGCTGGTGGCAGGTCAGCAGTGTGGACACACACTCTGGGCCCAGACACTGTGTTCTTCAGGGTGTGAAGGCTTTGCTGTCACAAGAGACACTGTGCCAGTTGTGAAGTAAAGGGGTTCAAGGCACAGGCTGAAAAGGTGAGTGATAGGTAATGATGTTTGTAGTCTGTGGTGCATCACGTGAGAAGTGGACCAGGGAATTTAATGAATAGCTGGTCCACCATGCTTAACTTGGTGATGGAGTACATACAGTTTATAACACAGCTTTTGTTTAGCATTACATTCCATACACTGGATTTACAAAACCTTTAGGGCATCTACCTGGTGGTAGGTTTATGTCCATGTTGCATGGTTCATATTTAAATTGTGTCGGAGCTGGAACTTGAACTGTTACTCAACCTCCCCTTTATTACCAGCACAGTATGCTACAGAATTTACTAAAGGAATAAATAAGGGATTTTTAATATTTGTTTTACCTACTGTAATGATATCTTCATTTAATACACAAGATGCATGCATGTTTTTCCATCATGTGTGCATAAATGGAGTAATAGAATTTCCCCAAATGTTGTGTGGGTAACTCGAAACTTAGTGTTTATTATTGAATTTCAGCTGTGAAATGTAATGATCACGGCCTGTTATGAAGCCGTGACCAAGTGCTTTGTTTTTTTGGGCGGGTGTGTGTCTGTGCTAAATGTGTGTGTGAGTGTGTGCTGTGTGCTCTGCTGGTCAGGAGAAGTGGAGTTTGTCTGGCACATTTTCTGAGCTGAGTGAGACGCTGTGTTTTGATGTGCATGCTCTGGTATGTGTGCGTCTGGTTTGTTATGCTTTGAGTGGTTAGTCATGCAAGTTGAGTGAGGCGCGGGATGAACCACGGTAACTACAATGCGTATCTGTATTCCAACATATAACCAACAGGTAGTTTATTCAGCCAAGAACTATCCACATGAGGTCACCCATCATTTTCAAATGGTTTACAGTAAGCTGTAGTAACTTTTACGTCTCTTCACTCCCTTATTAGATGGATAAAATACACAAGTTTGCTCGACAATCATTTTAGTCATTTTTGGTTTTGTGCAATGTTCTTGCACCTTTAAGTTATATTCTGTGTGGTTCCTGTTGCAGGATGAGTTTATTCTCTGTGTTGAGTGTGATATGTGGCAGAAGGTCAGCCATTAGACCAAGTGATGTTGCCTTGTGTTGTCACCATTTATATTCCAAGCATAATTAATGAGTGCTAATGCGGGGATGTGTTATTAAATTAAAGATGAGCTGCTCTTGCACTTCACTGGCTTGAAAGTTTGTCTGTATTAACTAACTTTTTTCAGCTCTTTAAGTTTTTAAAGGATTAGCTTCATTAGTCACACATATAAAAAGAATAGTGCACTTGCTAATGTTTTTTTAACCAGTCTGATAATAAATCAGTCAGAATGAGGAACTGCTTCTTTTTTGGGACCAGGCCAGTTAATGTTCTACCATTTAGCAAAACCCTTTTTTTCCCCCACTGGAATGAGAAGATAGTGAGTTTTAGTATTTATAAAATAGTTGAGCTGTTGATACAATAGCCAGGCAGTTGAAGGTATTTCTTTAGAGATATTCAAGGACATTAGGAGCTCCATTATACACTACCAAAAATAATACTTGACATCCAGTTTCATATTGATGAAATATTGAAGGCATATTAAATCATGCCCTGTCTTGCCTCTATCAAAGCGCATCTCTTGTTTTGTTTCTGTAGCCTTTGTAACCTCATTGCAGGTATTTCCTAAGTGGTCTTGAATCACACAAACTTCACAAGATCAATACGTAGTTTTTTTTATAAAGCTGTAAATAATGCATGCAAAAAGCCCTCTGGCTGGATAAAGTGGGCACGGTGCAAGTGCATTTGGAAACTCTGTATACCTTGCATGTTGTAAAGAGGAGCTTGACTCAGTTGCTGTCAATGCGTCTGGAAGGCAGAAAGAGGCTCTGATCCGTCTACTGCTGACGGACTAAGAGGCAGTTGAGAGGATCTCAGTATCAGAATAAACCAGTAACCTGATCAGTTACTGTCACATTTCTCAACTCAACAGTCCAGCATTGTACTTTCTGCCTTTGTGTCCATGTTCTAATGCCCGCGTTGCTCTTGCCTTGTCTCAGTTGCTGGATTATCGATCATCGTCTGTGGTGTGAGGCATTTGCTTCCAGTGATGGAAGTCAGCATAATCTGATCTCACTCTTTACATAGCCTCAGAAGAGCATGGATCCAAACATATTGGGTAAATGATACTCGGAAATAACATGAGAGCCCAGTTTCTTGTTCTGGATGACTTTCGAACAAGGAAAAGGAAAGTCAATTCTGTCAATAGTTTAGACAACTGATAACTTGTTGTCAGAAATTGATTTTTGAACTGAGAACATTATTGAACATCCATAATAATCAGCTCAAAACTTTACCTCATAATTGTTCTAATTTAGTCATGCTCATGCATTCTTCACTTTGTGCTGACAAAAGATATTATTAATATTTAAAAACTTCAATTATGAGCCACATTATTAATGAACAGTTTGCTATTCCCAAACACAGCTTCTTCCTGGAATGGTTCAAAGTATGTTTTTTGTCCTTTTTTATTTTATTTAATGTCATATATTTTTTATTTTTTAATGAATTTTCCTTACAAGATTTCATATGCAGCATCGTTGTTTTCTGTTTAATCTTATTCTGGATTCATTAGTGGTATCTCAGGGTAATCTCCTCTAATAATTCCTGCAGCTACTCCAGCTGCACACATTATTAATGCTACATACGAATGGTTATGATGATGCTGCCAGTGATGTGTGTGTGTGTGTGTGTGTGTTGCTTGGTGAATTTGGGTCACGGACTTTGCCGGGGTGTTATGTCTGCAAGATAGGATGACTTCATGACGTAGCAGCCTGCCCTTCCCCGTATTCATGCGTGCATTTGTGTGTGTGCAGCCACCATGTCACTAATGCAGCTCACAGTCACAAAGATGTCGTGATGCTTCGGTCGAGCATCACGGACGCACGCCTGCAGCTTGCAGCGCAGACAACGGAGGCAGAGAGAGGAGGAGGAGGAGGAGGAGGAGGAGGAGGAGAGATGGAGAAAGTGACGGAAAGCAGCGCAAGGGAAGGGAGGCTGAAGCAGGGAGAGCAGAAAAGGAGGTGAAGGACCACCCTTATCGAGCATAGCCGTTCTTAGTGAGCCTACCAAAGGGACCTTCCCACACACACACCATGGCTGGCCAGCCAATCAGAGGGCTCACATCTTTGACCCATCCTCCCTCGTACAACTGCTCATGCATGGCTCAGCGAAGCAGATTTGAGGTGATACGATAGGAAGCGAGGCTGCGAACCTCCTGGACAGAAAAAACTCGAACTCGCTGTGTTGCAGCGAGGAAAGATGGTGGTTTGACAACAGCTGCAAGGAATTGTGGGCTCAGTCAGATTTGTATCAGGATAGTGGCATCTGGTCAGCCTGAACATCCTGTGGCTTCCGATCAGGCAGTATAGATTACCAACTGTTGTCTGTATCACCTCTCTTTGCAACTTTGTCCGAGGTGATGACATTGTTTTTCCTCTGACTGATTTTTTTGGATGTGCTGTGTGAGAGAGGAGTAAAGAAGAGGGATTTTGTGAGACTTGGCGATGATGACTGACCATGCTGGACAAGTGACAGTCTGACAACGAAACAGCGGGACAGTGATTGGAGAGAGGCCATGAGAGCCAGGAGAGAGGCCAGGATGGTGTCTGCCTGTTCACCATGCACAAACATAAGGTCAGGTCTGATACATTCTCATCTTGTAGCTCAGTCAACGGCATATTAGCTTACATGCAGACATTGAGGTGAATAAAATGAATATGAAATATAACTTTTGTCATCCATAACCTATGTTTATATTTGAAGCGTCTGAAGATTACAAGATTGTGATGAAAATTCAACTCACCTGTTATAGCTATATCTGGATCTTAGTTATTTCTTATATTATGCAACTAAAATATGCGCTACTCTAATCCATGGCTTCCTATGCTACTGATCATTATCATATATGATGATCTACTGAATTAAGTGCTATTGTCGCTACTCTCCACGTCAGATGACGTAGACGACCCTGGTATTGTTCAGCAGCTGTACCCTTTTCTGTTTGACCTTTGCTGAGAATAAGCATCTGTTCCCTCTCTCTTTCTCTCTCTTTCTCTCTCTGTCCACAGCAGGTTTTTAAATGTCAGTTACATTAATGTCTTTCTTTAACTTGCTTTAAGAAATTTAGCATGGAAAGATTCAAACAAACCTATTACAATTTCAAGCTAATGTGAAAGATATATGTCATGGTTTACTATTTAATACACATATATAGGCTTATGCGATCATAGTATATGACCATTCAGTAAGAAAAGCAGCAATGCACCTCATTGCCTGCATTAGGTATTCCATATTTTTGTCCTCCTAGATGGGGCGGGGCTCATTAATTTCAGGCTGGTTAAAATAACTTTTTGTCAGCAATGTGGCAAACATGATAAATATGCACATGCATTTACCGAAACCTGGTGAATGCAGGAGGGTCGGCGGAATAAATGACTGCATGTCACACCTACACACAGTGGTGTAGAAGGGCTATTCCAGATGGCTTGTAGGCCTCTTAAATCTCTACTGTGATCTCTGCTCCCCTGGTTCATTAGGGGCAATTTTGTTAGATTTACTGTGCCTGTCAGTGGGGATACAGGGCAGTCCTGTGGCTGCTTTAGGGTTCGCTCCCTGTGATAAATACTTCCAGCGGGTAATGGTGTGTTACCTTCACATAACTATCCCTTCAGTCCTTAAATAAATGACGATCGAAAGAGAGGCCAGTAACCGAAGCACACTTACGTTACTTTGATTATCATACAATGAATAAATAGTTCAATAGCTTAAATGAAAATAAGTAAATGGCTCAAGAGTCTGTTGGTCAATAGAAAGGACACATTGCGCCACACACATTCATACAAGTAAAGTGCAGGTTGTAAATATGTTTGTTAATTAAATTCACCAATTAGTTATTATTAATTTGTGTTACGTGTTAACGCTGTCATTTTAGAAAGCTCCTCATGTTCTCGCTCTTTATGCAGAATATTCCAATATTTATCCGTGATGCTACAACAGAAAATTGATAAAAGGCTCATTTAGACTAGACACACTTCTACCAAATTGTAGAAAGTTAAAGGAAAATTATATAATCAATCAATAATTGTAAAAATAAATAAATAAATAAAATGTTATTGTAGGTACACTATTAAAATATTACTGATTATTTGTGGCTTATGACTGCAACACTTCTATTAAAAGATTAAACTGAAATTAATTCAAACTTTAATCATTTAAATTTGTCAGAGCTGAATATTTTCAATCAAATATCAGTATTAGCAAAATGCTAGAACACAGTGGAATAGTGTTGTTCTTCTGTACACATCATTCAATTTCAATCAAAAAGAAAATAATACACAAACATAAAGTTATTGGTAAGACTTGAGCTAATTCCTTATTGATCCAGTGTAGTTGTTCTTATATCACAGCCTGTTTTTTTTGTTTTGTTTTTTTTTTGGGGGGGGGGGGGGCAGCTGTTGACAGTCCTTACTGGAGGTGATTCATTAAGTGGTCCCCTTGTCTGTAGACAATCTGTCTGTCACTGACACGCCCACTTGCTGTTTTTGTGAAAGGTCTTGTTTTCATGCTGAGGAGACATCTGCCTCACTGTGCAGTTGCACAAAGAAGTATGCCATGCACATATGCCATGAAAACTATATATAGACCCGCCGTTGTCTTTCAGTGATCATTTTTAGAGACGGCTCTGCCCGAATCTGTTCAACAGTTGGAGCTGAAATTGAAACCGATCCATTTTGTCAGTTGTCCAAAGCCCAGTTAAGATTCAGTCTTATGTGCAGAGTATTAGTTTCTCAGGAAATTTGAGATAATGAAGACGTGTCTCATTCAGTCCACTGTACAACTAAACACAGTAAACTGAGGCAGATACAGTATTAGGGTAAAGATGAGGAGTTGGGTTACCGTAGAGATACGGAGGCCTGAGCCAGCCAAAATGTATAACCAGGTTTTACGCATCAACCTATAGCTCATACCATATCCATCCAAGTGAGCCACGTGTCTGCATTCAGCAGTCCTTCAGTGCTGACTAATCACGGGGCCTCTGGTGACTCACAGGGTAATTCACATATGTTCATCAGCAAATCAATCCCGCTGATCACGCTAAAAGTCTTCTATCCCCACCACAGCAGGCCAACATTTAATGCTTTTTTTTTCACGCGCTTGCTCTCTCTCTCTCTGCAAATAATCACTCTTATCCTGATACATATCCACAGGGATCAACCTTAAATATGTTGTAGGTGGAGATCCATCTGTCACGGAGAAATTACCAACACAATAGTTCTGCAGATCCATCCAGAGCTTTAGCTGCGCATAGCTGTTGAGAATGCTAAACTCCAAACAACAATCGGATGCAATTTGCTGCCCAAGCTTTCCTTACTTAAACATATCCATCTTAAATAGGGGGATCCATTTTCAGGTTTCATAAATCAAGTGGTGTAACCTGTAATCTCTCTTCTGAATTGCCTTCCTTCGTCACAGACATGATTGATTTCCCCTCTAGCTGCTCACAAAGGGCCAGTGGAATATTCTTACCCTCTCTCTCTCTGTTCCTCTGCATCTTACATTTGCGATGGAGCAAAGCGTCCAGGGTCAGTGTTGCACATCCACTTTTATCGTCTCACTGTCAACGATTAAGACACTGTGCATTTATTTTGCCTCTGTCAAGCAGCAACATGCCGCAACATTAGCTGCATGTCCTTTAGCTGCAACAGGAAATACATCAGCTTTTGGGTTTCTCCCTCTCTCTCAGTGAGAAAAATATTAAACTTGATTACCCATCTGACAGACATGACTTTTGTAGAAGGTGCTGCACAGCCAAAAGAAACATCTCAGTAAGTGCTGGAAAGCTCGGTCAGGGGTAAAAGAGTAGGAAGAAATTGCTCTGACTGCAGAGGCAAATGTATTATCAGGTGCCACAGCAAAAATGAATTGATTGAATAGATGGAGGAGTGGTTGAGGGTCTGTGATCACAGTGATTCATGGTACATGTGGGCGCTCTGTATTGAGTCACTGGCGGCAGTAACGATTATAGTGAAAGGGCTGCGCTCTGCAGTCCCAATTATCCATTGCTGTACTTTATACATGTAGACACAAACACACACAAATTCGTGTGAAATTGTAATTTGGTGTGAAGTGTTCAGTCCCAAACATTTGTTTTTAATTATCAAATTGTCTGGATTGGAATAAAACAAACACCGAAATGTCACAACATATTTACCGCCACTTTAGGGCTCGTCATTTGAACTGAAGTGGTCAATAAACAACCTCACAGAGAGACGACTGACAGTCTCAAGGAAAACTGTGCTCTCATTCTGCACCATGAAAAAAATATATAATCTATATACATCTATATGAGCCTACTAGAGACAATATAAAATAAAAAGCTCAGCCGCTGGCGAGGACCCAAGATAAAAGATTACTACAGTAAGAGTACAGTCCATTTTGATTGTGTTTGTTTAGTTTAGGGGTGTCCTGAAACTGCTGCCGACCTGAAGCATCAATACCGTCATCAAGACATTGACGTCATGAAAAATAAAGAAGAGATTTTTTACCAAAACCTCTCTTACTCTTCTCTACCTTCACTGATAGGCCAAGCAAAAGAAGTGGAAGAAACTGATATGGAAACCTCAAAGGTAGGATCAAACTCATTCATCAAAAGACACTCCACACACCTGCAGTGGTATTACTTGGCAGCTCAGATGTGCTTCATGTTATTAACACAAAATAAACAATAGGTTGCATTTTACCATCCTTCATACTCTGCTTACACTCCCAATATGCAAGTTGTTGTAAACGAATCTATAAAATGCCGTACTCAGACGTGCCAAGAGAGGGAGCTGTTCCAGTGTGGCTGGATGTATACTGTATAGATCCCCACTAGTCGACCCAGCTCCTCTTCATTTCTTCCTGTTCCTCAGATTTCACTATGTGTGACATCCAGGAACAAAAATGCTGCAGCATCACTTACTGACACACTGTCAGCATTGTCCTCTGTAGAAGGACAGGTTATGTGATACTACAGTCATTTTGGTTCAAATATGGCCAAAATGTTGTCTGGGGTGTAACTGCTGAGATTTGTACTGTAGCTGAATAAACGTCTGTGTTGAATGTCTGCTGGTAAAGTGTTTTAGTTGCGATGAGTTCTATTTATCCTTTGATAACAGAAGTTTTCTGTGGCTGTAATTGAGCTGTGACAAGAAAGTAACATAATATACCTGATGAGGTCTTGGACACATTCATTACAAAACACCTGTGGTGTTGGTCTTAGAGCTTCATGCATACTATGGACAAAAAGTCCTGCATTCGTTCTTTCTTCTCTCAGTCGTGGAGTAGCCCCTTCAAATGAATAAAAGAAATGTTTTTATTAGCTGTCCAACAAATAATAACTATTACTCAACAGTACATATGTACCCTGCAGTTGTCAGGATCCTGTCTCTAATTTTCAGTTTTAATCACTGACACTGTAAAGTACAGATAAGTGACATCTCTTTTACATGACGTACATTTCTAGATACTGATGTGGTACTTGAGTCAATCTGTGTTTTGAATTGGCATGAGATTTTCATTACAACACAAATTTAAATCAATATCATTGTGGATTTTTAATTTTTATTTACATTTTTTAGATTGTTCATATTTTGTGTTATGGTTTAATGATTTAGTAATTCACATAAACCTGAGTTTTTAGAGTGAGAGGAGTGAGTTGGGGGGCGGGGGGGGTAAACATAAGAGAGATGGGGTGCATCACGGAAATAAGGCTACTAATAAAACATGTCTATAAGAGTCATCGAGACATATGTCAACATCTGCTCAACCAGCAGTACCCTCCTCTGGGCTGGTGACAGACATGACTTATTGGTTTGAGGGTGGATAGCTGCCCGCGCCTCTAATATAAGGCACTTGAAGGCACTTTGGCAGCAGTGGTGAGTGCTGAGCAGTGTCCTGCTCTGGGGTTCAATGAGTCCCTCTAAATCCTACTGAAAGGGATCACTCAATCAATCAGACAATCAATTAATCATTCCCTCAGAAGTTTAGTCACCGGCCTTGATGTTTTATGAGTGTCAGGCACCGAGGGTTGACTTAAGGCTGGTCAGTAATGAATGGTAATTATCATAAGCCTGAATGGTATCTGTATCTGTTGGGGTTACATAAGACGGAGGTGATGTTTGTTGTTCCCGAGGCCGCTAGAGGACAATCTTCTCCTCTGTAATATTTAACACTGTTGATGCAATCTAAGGTTTCTGGTTTTCATCTAGAGTGTGGGCTGAATGTTGGGCGGAAAAAAACAGTGGGGCCTCATTGTGATTCATGACATTAGCTTTGCAGATTTCATCAATGCAAAGTTGAGGTGTTTGAAAGTCTAAGACCTCGCTGGGTGATTGTTGCTTTGTCACCGTGAGTGACGTGGATCATTTGTGAGGCTCAAAATAACTCAAGAGCCGTCCTTGAGGGCCTTGTGCGTGGTAATGGCATAGCAACCACTGGTAAGCAAATGTGAAGTTAGTGCGTGTGTGTGTTGTGTGTGTGTGTGTGTGCACTGCTGTGGGGCGTAACATTGTGTCCCCCTGAATGCATCTGTGTGTCTGACTGAAAACAGCAGGCAAGGTCCACATGTGGCCCTGAAGCAGCAGGATGGACCACTCCCGGCTTCGATGATGGCAGGGTCGTCTCTGTGGCAACAGCCCTGACTGACTAGATGGAAGGTTTGCCTGGGTGGGGTCAGTCGATACCCCCCCCAATCCCTTCTTCTCCCATCACTGCTCTACAGCCCAGAGCCCTTCATTATAAAAATAGCTTTCCTCACTCCACCTTCAAGCCTTTGCTTCACTGAGACCACTGAGGAGAAAAGCTGAAATACTAAGCAGCAGAATGAAGGTGGACACCTTTTAGACGGCATCGTCCATGCAGCAGCTGTGTTTTTAATAAACTTGCCTGCTCGAATAAAGGTTAAACAAAAGTTCCTCTGAGGACTGAGCATGAGGACACAGATGCGGTTATTCTTCCACCCGCGGAGATTTTGCGTTTGAATGTTACCAACAGTGAACAACCCCCCTGAGCGACAGCATATTATCCGACCATGTTGGTTTTCCACGCCACAGTCTCTCACGCTCACTGATGATGAGGTCATATGGAGCTATTTCATAATGGTGTGACGACTGAGTTGGCATTGTATAGTTATGTAATTAAGAACACGGAGAGATGGTGGGTGTGGAAATGTTTTGAGAACAATATGGAATAACGAAATTATTGTTTATCACAGCCAAAGTACTTTTTTTCCCCATATATGCGGTAGATTTGTGGACTGTAAATGTAAAAAAAAATATGATTAAAAACAAAAACAAAACCAAGGAGTCTTTAAAAATGTACATATCAAAGCTCCCCTTCATCTACTCCTTGACATATTTGACCCCAGACAGCGGTGTCAGCAGCGCAGTGATACAGTAGCAGCTTAAATGTGAACTGCACACTACTGCATGTGGAGTAGATCCTCAGAGATCAGCATAACCTGATCTTTCTGTGTCATGACATCATTTTTTCTGAATGGAGTGGCTGTGTGTTGGAGGAGCTTGCGGTCGTGGATGTGATGAGTCATAAATGTAGAACATAAGAGCTTCAGCTCCAAAGATGTCCTCTGCCTCTTTGGTGGCCAACAAAGATTTGCTAATTATTGCTTTATAAGAGATAATTTTTTTCTGATTAATCTGCATTTGTCATGAAGTAGCTAATAACATCAATTCAGATAGAGTTACTGGGTTCTTATTAGAGCACAACCTTTGTATTTATGATGGTGAATGCCACAGCTGTGACTCCTTGTGTCAAATAAACGTTTCTTACCCTTTAATTATCCCTTAAAAGAAAATAACAGTCTCTTCAAAATTGCCCCAGCAGCTACACAGCTATAGTCAATGAATCTCAGTGGAACTTATTAAAGGTAAAGTGTGAATGCTGATTTTAACATAGCATTCTCACAAGGGGGATATTGCACTTGGCCACACTGCATTTTTGAGACATTGTTTGCGCCTAAATAAAGACATATAGAGTTTATTTAATTTTGGTTTGTATGTTTTACTTGTCTGGCATGATTGAAATTGTATCATACATTTGTGACAGTATACTGTAGCACTTTGTGAATGGTCACATGTTGCTTTCAGTGCACAGTGTTTATTATCAGGGATGCCCCAATCTGACTTTTTCTCTCCTGGTATCGGTGTCAGTACCTGAACGTGGTACGAGTACCTCAGTAACAGCTGACCAGATTCATCTCTGTAGACCTCAGTGCAACAGGATCACTCTTCTAAAGTGGAAGCTTTGTGTTAATATATGTTTAGTGGTGTTAGCTCCATGCATTAAATGGAAACAGAGCACAGCTGTGAATAAACAGAATAATTCTAAGTCTGATAAATAAAGGAATCTCGCACAAGTGAGGAAAGTTGAATGAATGAATTTATGATGCATTGGTGAATTGGTCACATGTGATTGACCCCATCTGCCTAATAGGGTCAGTATATAACAGCCTATTTCTGTACATATGGTGTGAAAACAGGAGAGCAGGAGAGTGTCAAACTGTTTTTTAAATTATGACTAATATTAACAGTGACAGGATATTTGTATTGAGACTGATCTTCATTGTATAAACTTTTTCTCTGAATGTCAGAATAGCTTTGATCTCACCATTCTAAGAAAGATGTAGACACTCATTCAGAAAAAAGCAGGTTGTTGCTGTAAACTCCTCAGGTGCTAGACTGACTTTCCTTCCACAGCTGCAGGTCTCTTTTCTTTATCTCACTGTAGATTAACAGACATAATCCCAACTCCACTCTGCACCACCACCTCTCTCTCCCTCTCTTCTCCTCCCTCTCACTCTGCTTTGTTTAGTAATTATGGGTATGTATGTGTATGTGTGTGTGTGTTAGAGGATTGTTGAAAAAGAAACCTCGGTCTATTTTCATCCTGCTCGCTGCAGCAGAAACAGGAAATAGAGGGGCTTTTTTAAATGAGTGCTTTAATGTCAGCACGTGCTGTACTTTGTTCTTTTATTCATGGCACACGTGACCGGCACACAGGCCATCTGTATTTCACTGTATCACTTTTTGAGTGGACCTCGTATTGAACATGATATCTGTTCTTTGCAGGGTGGGTGCTTCTTTTTTTGCCATCATCATCGCCTGTCCTTGTCTTTCACTCTCCCTCCCTGCCCAGCTTCTATGTTTTAGTCAATGTTGGCAGTCTGTTTAGTGTCTGTTCTGTGTGCGCGCAGAGGGATGTCTGCTGCCGGTGTGTTTTCCGCATGATATTAAATTTACTCGGGCCTCCTAGTGAGCTGGTTTTCTGTTGTGCATCCCTGTCCCATGTTTGCAGCAGTTGAGCTTTATGCCATTTTTGATATTTTTCATTTTGCTGACACTCTTTTGATCAGGCATTTAACTTGGTACCACCACTGCCTGTCTTTAATCCACACTTCTTTCTAAGTCAGAAACATCAAGCATCATGTGCACCCTATGGGTTAATTGCAGTTCTCACTTTTCCCATTTAATGAAATGAAAGTTAGAGTAAATAGGTAAATTGATCTTTCTTAGGTTTTTTTTATGTCTATTTGTTTCTGTTTTGCACCATGTTTTATGTGTGTGCATTTCTGTATTGTGTGGATGTGTGGATGGGCTGTCAATGCATTACTGCTCTCTGTCTCCCCACTGTGGCTTTGAGAGCATGGATTATCTGACACGGTCAGTTTGTCAATAAACAAATGGCGCAGCCAGTCACATGATCAGCCATTTCCCTCTCTGATCAGATAGTGGAGATCAATCTATGAGGGTTTATCCATGTTGAAGGGAAACAGTTCGAGAGTAATCCACTCTCTGTGTTACAGGGCAGAAGGAACGCCCACCAGGCAGAATGGGAGAGTGGAGCTCGCCAAGGCATCCAATCCCACAAAGCAGTGTAGAGGGATTAATCCAGATTATCTGCCGATGCTATTCTCAGAAATAAATGAAAAATCTCTGGGCCAGATTAGGGTTCAAGAAGTGCTAAAAAAAGAAGCTGATGGAGGAAACCGTGACTGCTGTTGTATTGACATTCAATAATGACTACTGCTGTCAAAACATAGTAGTCACTCAATTAAAATACTAGCTCGAACATCTATTCTTTTTTTTTTTCAAGCAAACTTTAAAACAAAGCAAGCCCATGTTTTTCTTAGCATATATTCAGGGGAAGAGTGTTAAATATTTTACCTTTAACTGAGAGTAAAATCGTGTCTTTTTTTTTTTTTGCTTGATGCCTGTGGGAACACCTTTGTATAATTTGATCATAACAATAAGTTTACAACAGCAGCACTTACAGTAGCTGTGGTGTGGCCAGCAGGTGGCGTCAATGAGTGGGAACATCTGACTGAGTCTCCAGAGGAGCTGTCCATTCAGCACCACTCTGCTGCTTCTCCTCAGCAGGCTGCAGTCAAACCATCACCACATACAGAAAGAAAAATTATCAACAAAAAAGAAACTATGTTGAATAATTCCTGGACAGGTTGGCTGATGTCTCAATTTATGTATGTACCTGTATTTACATACTGTAGGTATAACATGTCTATTTTTTGACATACAAAGCATAAAGGCTAGGTTACATGTGCAGTTGCCAGTATTTACTAGAATGCAAAAAATATGCAGTGTCACAACGACCCTCAGTGGAAGCTCTGCTCCTCCTTATCACAAAGTAATATTGACGGAAATTAACCATGCATGCTCCTTGGTCAGTCACATTAGTAGAGGAAGCTGGGTCGAGATGTTCTGCCGACTATTACAGAGTGAGACTGTCAGCAGTGAACTCTGCCTGAACTCTATGACCTTCCTGCATGTTTGCTGTCATTTATTCTGACATTATTAGGATGGTCTATGGTGTTAATTTTTTCCTGTGAAACTGTAAGGAAGCCATAACAAGGTGGGCACTAGCAGATGGACTCTGCATGAGACGACTTACTGTCCTCTTGCTTGACTGAAGCTCAGATTACAGCACTCACTGCCTCACCCTGGGAACAGACTACAGCACTTTCATATCTTTGCCCGTCTCCTCACTTTTCTCTCCCTGCAGTCCCTCTGCATTCGCACCATAACCCGTGGTGGGAGAGACAATGCCGGCCAGCGATAGAGAGAACGCGTGTCCTCCTGTCATGTCGTTTCTTGCCCGTTGGCTCAGAGATGAAAGATCCTCGTCCCTATGAGAGGTTTTCATCATAAAACTAATCAAACTGTGGTCTGAGGTGCTTTTGAAGAGTAAGGCAGCTGCTACCTATTGATTTCTAGTTATAGATTGTTCTATGGTGCCCTCTTGAACCCAAAGTGCTTGTACAAGCACAAATATGCAAACACAGACACATACATATGTTGCAAAACAAACGTAGACCCCAGCTTGTTGGAGGAAAGAACAGGATAATTTAGGAGAAAATGTGTACAGTTGTAACTGTGGACAGGTGATACTCCTCCTGGGATGCTTCAGGCTGTCATCAGAAATCCCTGTGGAAAGCATGATGTAGTGTAGATAATGTCACAGGAGCAGAAGAGATAAGACTTTATTGTCACCGGTGCAGTACACAACAATTTACTTGTGCAGCCTCTAAAAACAATACTGAGATTCACATACCATACTTTACATTGTACAGCTCAGTAATCTCTAATGTCTAAATATGTCCCTGATTCTGACATAGAGCTCAAGTCCAACTGCATCATCTGCTTTACTTTATCTTTTCTGGTTGCTTGCCATCTCTCTCTCTCTTACTCAGTTAGTCATGCTCTCACTCTCTCTCCCTCTCTCCTGGCTCCATCAGCATCTGAAAAGGCCGAGTGAGTGAATGAAGCTCAGTGACTCAGCAGGCAAAGCTCAATAACAATAATAACAACAACTTTATATTGTGCTACACCAAAAAAATGATTACTAAGTGCTTTCCCTTATATAGCCATCATAAAACAGGGAAAGTCCAACAACAAAATTCACTTCAATTACCAGAATCAATGAGCAAGGAACAGTTAAACTAAATGAAATAAATCTAAGTCGGTTAAATACGTGAGATGAAATCATCAGTGAGTGTGTGTATGTGTGTGTGTCTGTGTCTGTGTCCAACCAGAATCTCAGGTGTTCTGATGTTGGAGGGTTGGTTTGCATTAGCCGTAGTATTAGCCATGGCTAATGAGGTGTAATTTGTGTGCAGTGCTTTAAGAAGATTAAAGGGGAAGAATGTGCTGGAACCCTGACCCAGTGCCTGTCGCCATTGTTTTGGATGACGCTTCCCCTTAAAGTGAACCAGTCGGCTGCTCTCTGACCCTTGTGACCTGACGTGGTTTAAGGGATGTAATAAATCACACAGCCTCTACAAGGTGATTCAGGTTCTTGTTGTTATCATTAATACATGTTGCATCTGATGACACAGTGTACGGTGACAACAGTGGAATAATATTCACCACAAATCAATAGTATAATAATAATAATCCATCTTCAGTTACACACAAGTAAATAGACACATATTTGAATTCATCCCCAACACTTCAGTGTTCTGGTTTTTGGAAAGGCATACAACCCACACCTCCCTCCTAACTAACTACAGAGATCCAAAGCTTGAGAGGCCTGCTGTGCTGATATACCAGCCTGCCAGGTTGGATTCAAACTCAGCACAGTGCAGTTATAACCCAAACCATTGGAGCGCACTGAGTCACCATGATGTTCATTTGGTACATCATGTATGCACAACACATACAGTACACAGCACGGCTATAAACACAGGACCCCAGTACACTCAATTCATTAAGAGATTAACAGGGCGAGCTGCTGACACTGATCAAGGCAGGACTCCAATACAAGAGGGAAAAATGGCAGCACCCCCTCCACACACCCCCACCCCCACTCACTTAATACCCCTCTCATACATAGCACGGGGGTTGGAGGTGGGGGTGGGGGTCGTTGCACAGAGGATGTTATGGCCAGAGGCGAGCATCCTGTTCTAGTCGCCCAATTGGGGGCAGCTAGGCTTATCGTGGAGAGAAATAGAGAAAGAGAGCCATCTAGGGAAGAGGACAGAGAGAACAGGAGGGAGGGTGAGAGAGCGAGAGAGCGCAGGAGGGAGGGGGGAGGGTAGAAATCCTGCGCCTGCTCACTGTGAGTACAGCAAGTGCAGCTTTCATCCGCAGCAGAGAGGGCTGAGGGAGAGACAGAGAGAGTTTGAGCGAGCAAACAGAGGCGTTTGGTGGAGAGTGTCTGACAGAGCCCGATAGAGAAGAGTTAAAGGGGAACCGGTCACCAGCCATGTTCCCATTCATCTGCAACAGCTAGTCCGCCTGCTTCCGCCGCATGCCGCAGTTTGCATGGTGAAAGATTGCGGTGCAGGTCACCCTCCTTCTCTTTTGGGAAATCTGAAGAACCCCAAGGGAGGTTTTGAATTTCTGGCACAAGTCGCTCAGCACTGCGGCACCTCCGTCCGAGTGAAGGAATGTAGCAGACAGGTGGGCAAAGCCGAGGATCATCCTTTTCCGGACTTCGGTCCCCCCGACCATCCATCTGTCTCTGCATCATCCGCCGCTCCTCCCTTCTTCCCTCCGTGCATCTCTCCTGCTCCGTGCATGGGAGGTGAGGGTTTGGCAAGCTGTCAGTCAGCATGCGGCGGTGTGGACGGGCAGCCCAGTGCCCACATCACGCTATGGACGTCAGACACTCCTCGCTGTACTAATGAAAGGCTTCAAGCTCGCCTGGTAAGACCAAACGCATAAAATGGAACCTAAATGTTTTTTTTTTCTCTGTAGCTTTGAGGTCGTCATGTATGAAAAGCACAACCGAGTCAGAGGCGAAGTGTCTGTTCCCATTTTCTGCTGTTTCTCTGGATTAGGGCTGCACTGACATGCCTATATGTGCTTCCATGGCTACATATTCTCCTGGCAGAGCTGGAATTGTGTCATCTGTCCATCTTAACCTGGGTATGGTTATGTTAATCTACAGAAAACATACCAGTCCGTAATGAGTGCTAGATCAATATGTAGCACTATGCTGTAACCAGAGTGTGTACATCCAGTGCAGCCAGTGTGGACTAGCATGATTTTTTTTTTTTTTTTTTTTTTTCACCCTGACTGTGACGACCCTGCTCTGCTCCCCTCTGGCGGGCTCAGTGTGAGCGGAGCAGCTGAGGAGAGGCACTCACGTGGCCGCCTGGAAAAGAGCAGGCACATGCTGCCTCTGCCTCTCCCCGGCTTTCGCTCTCGCTGTCTTTCCTTGCTTGTTTTCCTCTTCCTTGGTCATCTCACATGGACAAACACATCCACATCCAGGTGGCCTCACTTTACACTTTCTCTTTTAACCAGTTTTTGCCACGGCGCGTTGTGTGCACGCGCTCTCTCTGTGTGCACTTCCCAGCCATCCCTCCTTCTATCCTCTCCTCCCCTTGTGTTTGTTTATGCTCCTCCTCCTCTTGCCTGATATTTTTAGAGACGAATTACAGAGCACTGCAGGACGAAAAAAAACTAGAGGGGGAGCAGTTTCGGCAACGTGCGTCCCGCTTCCTTCCTTCTCACTTTCATGAGGACCTCTTTTCCCCAAAGGACCTCTCCTTTTCCCTAATGTCTCTGTCTCTTTCATTCTCTCTATATTTGTCAGTGTCCTCTCATGTACATCCTTCTCCTCTCTTTTTCAAGCAGCTCAAATCTATCACTTAATCCCCCAATCTTTTTTTTTCTTAAGGCTGTGGACTGTTGCTTTGAACATTTCCTCTCAGGCCTTTATAAAAATTAATCAGAGTGAGTGCATATGTGTGAGGGTCTCTGACATCCTGAGCTGTTTTATCATCATGTCACACAGAAACACTTTCAACCCTGTGTCTGTCCTCATTTAATCTGTTTGGAGCACCGTGACAGACACTGACATGTTACCCTGAACAACCATCTGTTAGCATCCGATAGTCTTCTCCTATACATGGAGGTGACCTGTCTGGCTGGCTAGCAGGCTATAGTTTGGATGCCATGCTGTTGTGTTACGTAACAGCATGGACGTCTGTAGTTGTAATGTATCCAATATAAGATCCATCTCCGTCCTCTCCAGAATTACTAAATGATGCAATGTGTTTTTGGTACCTTTTTTAATCAGTATTATGTTAAAAAAAATATAGCCACCTGTCCAGAAGCTTCTTGTCCAGCTGTGTTTCAGTCTGCACTGAAGGACAAACAAAATCAATCAAGGAGCAAATAACAGTGTTTAGGTGTCAGTTCCCCCTGCAGATTCATCACTAAGAGGATCCAGCAGAATCTCTCTCCTGTTATTAGTGTTTATTACGCTGGCCTGTGGCCTCTGCAGGGACAGTCTGCTACGTAGGCAAAACACAGTGACCTAGAGGTCACTCCATCAATCAGTAGTTCAATCAGTGAATATGTTGTCCTCAGTTCTATAAACCCTCAGCTGACACTGGATCACACAGTTTATTTATCTGTACCATATATACTGATTTATCTGTATTAAACCAACCAGTGACTCTCCCAGTCTGCCTAATGACAGATGAGATAGCTCAAGATGCTCATATTGATAATGATGTTGTTGTATCAAATGTTTTGCCTGCATTGGCAGCTCAATTGATTATCAAAAAATAAAGACAAAAAAAGACAGAAGGGCTCCAGACTAACTTCTTTTACTAGGAGCACGGTGGCCCCTAACTTAAAATTTTAGGAGATTTAGGGGCATAAATCAACTTGCAAAGCAAATATTCACATTTCCTTTTCATTCATGATCCTCACACACATTGGCCTGCCACCTGTAATGACAGATTCCAGTTTTTTTTTAATTGCCCCTGCCACATTTTTCCAGTGTAAGTTAAATTTACTGGATGCACATGTTCAAGATGAAAAATCAACTTGCGCCGTCTCAGATATTAGGGGCAAAATGCCCCCATTTTGGGGCAGTCCTAAGCTCTGGACAGTTTCACATAATTTGATTTTATTAACTTTCAGACTATCATACATAGCAGCATTTTGTAATTGTCAACGACACCAACAATGAAAGAGAATGAATTATATCAACATTTTATACAGTAGGAAGCCTGTCTGTGACCGGCTGACTGAAATGGTCCTGATAGGATTTTTATCAGTTTTTTTTTTTAAAGAGGGTGTTCTTCCTCTTTGCTATACTCATTGTTCGGGGGTGTACTTTTATTTAGATTCGAGTACTGTAAGTTGATGCAAGGGAAAGTGGGTGTCAAAGAGTCTTCAGATTGGAAACCAGGCAGCCCTGTTGGGTGCATGTTTGTCAAAGTGCATACTGTGTTGAGAGCCAGGGTGGAGGGTATTTTTGCAGCATTACTTGTCAGAAGACAAGGAAGAGATAAGAGAGAGGGAGCATTTGTGCGCACATGCATCCGTGTGCGAGTGTGAGAGAGATTGCTCAGGATTTGGCAGTGGCCCCAGTGTGGGGATGTTTGCTCTTGATATGACATTTGGTGTGACTTAAATCTGCACACAGACACACACTCGCACACAGACACAGATGTGCACACACAGCCAGCAGCAGCAGCTGTAGCAACAGCAAGGCTCTGACAGGAGGCTGGAGCTGGAGCTTATTCTCTGCACGTGGCACCGTGGACAAGCCGGTTGTTGCTGCAGGACAGTTGGACAGACTTGCATACATAAAGGCCTGTGGGTATCTTTACCCCAGCTGTCTGGTCAGTTGTTCAGTTCCCCTCTTCTTATTGGCCGTTACCAAACAGGCCATGCTTCATGGCCAGATCCAGATCAGAGAGCCGTGCGGGAAAGGAGAAGAGCACTGAAGTCCTCCAACTTCTTCTTTACAGCCTCCTGAGACTGCAGATTTTAGCTCGGTCACAACCACTAGTGTGCACATGCTCAAAAACAAAACAAACATAACAAAACATCAAAGCATCCCTGCATCCGCCAACATATGCAGGGATGCTTCAGATCCTCACGTACATACATGCAAACCAGACTCCCAGGCATATATTATCCAGTGCTGTGCTGCTAATATGTCTCTAGGCTATTTAAGACTGACTTGAAAATTGTAGCTCCCAGGCCTCTGCTCTGCACCAAGAAGACTTGTTTCAGTATGCAAAGTATTAGAGAAGGGAAGAAGGAAAAGGACTACAGGTGAACTGCCGGTCATTCAGATGCTTCTCAGTATCTTATATGGTCATCAGACCTGATGATTAAGCCCCTTTCACTTCCGCCGAGCTATTCCTAGCTGCCCAGAAAACAAAAAAATCATGAAATGTCCAGAGTTGGTAGGGTTTATGAGGGATGGACTGGGAAGCTTGGAACCAACTGCAGCCTGACAGATAAAGCACTGCACCATCAGACTGGGCCACAATGGACCTCTAAGTTCACAGCAGGGGCTCCGCAGTGAGGAGAAACCGCAGAATTGTTTCCCTCCTGGCCTCAGCTTATTAACTCTCTCTCTCTCTCTCTCTCTCCCCCCCCCCCCCCCTCTCTCTCTCTCTCTCTCTCCACTTTATTCTCCCCCTTTTTTATTACTGCATCCTTCCCACAGCCCATTTGTCACTGCTGATTATACTCTATATTGTTCTCTGCCACACTCCTCTGCCTGCACCCTATATATCCAACCTATTTTCCTATCTTTGGAGTGTGAGGGGATGTAATTGATGATGCATTGATTTTGTAATGGTATGATAAAGAAACTGAAGGAAACACATGTATGCACAGCACTTCATGATAAACGAGTTGTGTGTAAATTGGCATTATAGGTGCTCACTTTAACGAGGAAGAAAAATGTGGGAGACCAGTAATGTACAGGTTGCATTGCATTTAGTGATGAAAATGTCTTGTTTTTATTTTGTAAATGATTTTTTTCAGACACTGTGGTGTAATTATAAAATTACATTAGGAGACAGGCAGGTTACCTTGGTCTCTATCATCCTCATTATTAATGGACTGGAAGTTGCATTCAGGGACACACAGTCGTGCGTACCGCTCTGTGATGGATGTCTGATGAAAAGACTTCACATTAGCGTTCCATATGCTCGCTTCTCAAATTAAGCCTGTCCAAACAATAAGGCCATTTTCCATTAAGCTTTTTAAAAGCATCATCCGAACCTGCTCACCTCCTCCCTCTCATGAATCACTAAGGCTACTGTACATCAGAAAAATAGCTTTTTGTGTACCAAACCCATTTCCCTCTAGTACAGTAAACTAGGATTTATTTGCTTTTCATTTGCTCTCTGCGGTGGTTGTTTAGGAATCCATAGTCTATAGTTTATCTATCTCATCTACAAGCTGAGGCAAACAGTTTAGCACGACTTCCTGTATTTGTTATTCCCTCAAACATGCAGCTGACATAACATGACAGTATAGCAGGGGGGTGAACCTTTCCAAGTTACATGTTTGCATTTGAATTTTTGAAAACGTATTATGTGACCATTGCTTAGAAGAATGAAATCATGTGAGAAAAAGTCTAAATCCAATCAGTGCCTCAGTTATTGAAGTTCAGACATGTTTTCTGTGTGTAGTAAGTTCTCATCCAAACCATGATCATGTTGATACCAGAAGTTCTTCGTAGTTACCTGAGGCAAACAGGGAATAAGCGGATCGTGAGACACAACATAAAACACAACAAGTCCCAGACTGGAATCAGGCTGAGGATCCTGCAGTCATGTGGCTGTAACTATCAGCTACCAAGGCTCTACTTGAATATATGTTAATACCAGAGAGGTAATACATATTCATCCCTTTGAAATGGATAGACAGAACATGTGAGCATCATCTGTGTGGGACGTATTTTTCAAGTGAATAATGATGTGATTAGTGACATTTCTGATAAAAGATAGTAAAGTTTGAAGTAAAGTCTGAAGTGTGTCTAAACTGCTTGATGAAATTAGACCAAAACGTTCTGTGTCTTTAAAAAAAACACAGTTCCGACAGTGTGCAAGAATTCAGCCATTTTTTTCTTTCAAGCATCCAAGAATTGTAGCAGCTTAGTTCACAAGTTACAATATTTGAATTTACAAATATTCACCCTTTCACCTCCTCGCTTCACCTGCCTCTCTCCCTTATATATTATCTCGCTCTCGCTCTCTCTCTCTCTCTCTCTGGCTACCCTCTCTCTGCCCACCGCTCTCTTTCCTTCCGCCTGTGTATCCCCTGCAGATGGCAGTGGCTGTGTCCCATTCCACTGGGACAAAGTGTCCCACAGGGGTTTAATCCGGTTGCCAGTTTCCTGTCCCCTCCCGCCACTCTCTGACATGTCCGCCGGGTCCTTAAATTACCTCACCGTGCTGAGTTGTGCTCTTGAATTTAAATCAGTGTGTTTAATTATAGCTGCTTTTAAAACAGGTTCCCATACCCAGAGGTACAGTAGGTCACAGCTTCAATGAGAACCCAAAAATTGTCTCAGGCCTGTCTATGTTGGGTTCACCATACAGTGAGGGTAATTAAGCATTTTAATTAAGCCTGGGACTAAATACTGAAGTTATGGTCTCAGGACTGTTTTTTTTTTAATAGTTTTTAGGAAAGGTAGCGACGTGGAGTTTTTAAACTCTGCTCTCAGACAACCATCAATATTGAAAATCTCGTTGTCTCATCTTTCTACTCTACAGTATCTTCTTGCTGTGAGTAAAACGGACCATCAGCCATCCATCCGGTCCCACACTGTCACCTGCTCCTGTTACTCCAAACATGTTTACAGCAAAACAGGCTGTGTAGATAACTAATTGTGTGTGTTAATGCAGCAGCCCCCCCCCCCCCCACACACACACACACACTCACACACTCCCCCAAACACGCACCCTCCTCCGGCTCTCTCTTTCTCCCTCTAGTTGTGAACACTTCAAGTGGAGGTGCACATGAATGGTTTGACGGGCTGCCATGGTAACTGCACGGCCGAGACACAGTCGGGCCGACAGACATTTCCGACCCAGCCAGGCGTTGCCACATTTGGTGTTACCATGACAACTTGGTAAACAGCACGCCTTCGTCTCAGAAAGATGGAGAAATGTGTCTCTAATACTCAGGATGTGTCGGTGCTTTGAACTACACCACTATTAATAAGCAGAAGAATGAAATTGAAACGATTGGAGGCTGTCAGATCTGTCGATCATCTGCGTGAATCAACAGTTATGTACCCGTGGCTGTTCAGTGCATACCATCTCTGGGAGTGTGTGGTCAATTTGACCATCTGCGTGTCCCCCGGGTGCAACAACAATGAGAACAGAGGTCCCCTAAGTAGGTCAGTTGTTGGTGTGAGGCTGGGCAGGCTTATCTGGGCACACAGTGGTCGGGCTCAGTGGTCCAGCTCTCTTTGTTCCACAGCACGGCTCCGCTCAGCGCTCCCACAGAGGCAGCCAGCACTGCTGCAGCCCCGGGGTCAAGTCTTTCCAGCAGCACGGCTCAGGGCTCCATTTGCTTCATTATAAAGACACAGAGCTGATTACTAACTGTGGTAATCTTTATGTATGTGGGGATGGATTACCTTAAAATTACCTCTCCTGACATGTTCATGAGACCAGTCCGTGTTGGTTTAGCGTTAATACGATGTCACTCAAACAGAAAGAGCAGTGGAGATGGTGTACATCTTATTTTCGAGAGAAACAGGCTGTGAGGAGACTTTGATTGTAACAAGTATAGTACTCTGTCATCTTATAAAGACATGTCTTTCAAGGTTTCACGCATAGAGGCTGTAAATGCTACAATAGGTGTGTAATCCACCATAACACTAGTAATCCAGTAACGGAAACCCCAGTTCCAGCCCTATGGATTAAGCCTTTCATTTTCTGCAAGAGCTGATGGAGTTGGAGAAGTTGATGTATCGCTAAAAAACAAAATGCAAAGTGCAATGGAGTGACACATGGGGTGACAACATAACAAACCTTAAAGACAACAGCTGTCACAGCCACAGCTGCCATGAAATAAAACACTTGGAGTGGATAATTTTGCAAAATTTAAACAAGCCCAAACAAAAAAACACCATGACCCGTTTAGAGTAGCTTCTAAACTTCACACAAAGATTAAAAGATAAATTCCCTGAACTGCTTAAGGGGAAACAAGGTTCATCTGAAGTTGAAATCAACATTTCCATATGTATCTAGGAGAATATTTAGTTATGCAGTGGCTCCTTCCTGCAAATGAAATACAAAAAAGAAATTGGTGAAATCAACTGAAGTAAGCACTTAACACTGCGGCAGGAATGACTAATAACTAATTCTGCACATGGCGATGTGTTACGATGCCGCTGGATTTCTTGAGCTGCAAAGCGGTGGCCTCAGTGGACAGTGAAATCACACAATAAGTAATTAGTTTTAATTGGGCATTCACTTTATCATATTGGTCAGATCTAAATCCACTAGTATAATAGATTGTGCATATTTGATGGATATAATTGGAATATGTCATATAGAGGTCATTTGATACCAATATTGATGAAAACAATGATTTAGATTAAATATTGATATAGTGTCAATTGTATAATATCCTGATGGCAGCTGTCAGACCTTGCCTAACATTGTCTTTTGTTTATCAGTTAGTCTGGTTCCGTTTTCACTTTACACAGAGAGTAATTGTTCCTTTTGTGTGCTTTTGTGCAGTTGTGGTTACAGACTCTCTCTCTCCACCTCCCTAAGTCAAAGTCAAATTCATCTGCCAAAAAGATAAAGAAATGCATATGAACAGAGTTTGACTGATGAACATAGTTCTATTATTGATATAACTGAAGTTTGTATATATTTATTTATAGTCTGAGTGTGAGTGTGTGTGTCTGTGAGGCCACAAAACCACGGAGCCCGAGCTCACTTATTGTCTGATTTAGAAGGAGCTTCGAATGTAAAGTGACCTGAAAGCCGGTGATGTCAGCCCCTCCATTCATGAAGCACATGAATAATTGAGAAAGCAGCAGGCTCAGTGCACCAGCATCAAGTAGAGGTGGAATGCAAAGTGAAAGCCATCTCTTTCCTCCCTCACACTCGCTGTGTCTCTGTCTCTCACCCTCTCTCTCTCTCTCCCTCCCTCTCTCTCTCTCTCTCTCTCTCTCTCTCTGTCTCCGCTCGCACGTTCTCACTGAATCTCCTTCCATCTATTGTCAGTCTGCAGCCATGAAATTCTGCGAGCGAGGAGCAGAAATCGCGAGAGAAGAGCCTTGCTTGGATACTAGCGGATGCAGCGATCAGGCAGATGATCCAACGGCTGGCAGAGCGGAGGAAGAGATAGAGCGGAATGGAAAAGTGCAGGTTGCTAAGAGAGAACAGGAGCTTATCAACCTCAATTAGACAAAGAGGAAGAGAGTGAATGATATAGAGAGAAAGAGAAGGGGCCTGATTCTCTCTGTCTGTCGGGAAAATACGTTGTTGTTGTTGTTTTTTTTATCTGCCAGTGCTGCGTCTGCTTCCTCCTCCTTTTCCTCCCATCCTCCTGGCATGCTCCGGAACTCGTTCACCCTCCTCCCCGTTATCCCTCATCCCTCTCTCCTCTCTCCTCTTCCCCCCTCCTCCTCCTCCTCCTCCTCCTCTCCTTCCTCCTATGCCTCATCCACGTCTCCCGCTGTGTGAATGAAGCCGTTTGCAAAGGGCTGATCGCTGCGGAGTGGCTCTCTACATGGCTGCGACCAGGTTAGTGCTACTTGCCGATATACCTGCCTGCACTCAGGCAGAATTACATGGGGTCTGCATAATGATTAGTTTCCTTGCTTGGCAAGATCAGCATGTACTATTTAGGAACAGAGCCCAAAAGAAGAGAGAGGGGTGGGAGGGTGAGAGGGAGGGAGGGCAGCTGCACCTCAGACCACCAGTGCCTCTTCTTTGGCAGGTGGTGTTAAGGGCGATGTAAGCTGGTTATTAGGAGATCAGAGCTGGCCAGGGAAGATCAGTGGCCCTAAGCCTGCTAAAGAAAATCTCCCTGCCTGCCTCTTCCATCTTCTCTCTCTCTTTCTCTCTCTCTGTCTGTCTCTCTCTCTCTCCCTCTCTCTCTCTCTCTGTCTTTCCTTTTATCTGTCCAGCTACGTTTCTTCTTTTACACTGAGAGAGAAAGGAAGGTGCAGTGCCACAGTCCGTGGGATGATCCGCTGGATGAACAGCTCATTACTGGGGGCTGCCTACGAGGACATGGTGGTGTTTGAGTGTGTGACGGTGGCCAATGAGGGCTGTCGCTGTCTTGAGGGCTGCTACGGCGAGGTGTTGAGGGACTGTGTCTATCAGCAGGGGTATGGCGGTACCAGGGTGTGTGTGTATATGTGTGTATGTGTGTGTTGGTGCCAGTGTTCATGGTCAGAGAGAGAGTGGATGGGTGGGGTAGGATAGGTCTGGTTATATAATACATGCAGTTCATGTATGTATTTAATTGTGAAGGTGATTGAATGTGTAGTCTTTAGTATGTAATGTGTATGATGGTGCTGTATTGATCATTTTGCTGGAAACAGAGGGAAGTGTCATGTATTTCTGTGATCCTGTGGGCGTATGTTCTCCGTGTCCACGCGCATGCCCCATGTTTATGTCTGCTTCTGTGTACTGTATGCGCATTCCTGTGCGTGCATGCGCAGTGGCTGCTTTCGAGCGCGGTGCTCCTCATGGCCTTTTCAAACCAAAGCGGAGCTGAAGGGCCACTGCCAGATGGGTATTTTCCAGGGTCAGCAAAACAGTGAAAACAAGTGGGGCCCTCAGAAAGGCCCGGAACTCTGTTCTATTGTGAAGCTGAGCGTTTGGACAGCTTGAGCCGGTTGGATTTAGAGCTTTAGAGCTTATTTAAAGAAAAGACTGTAACAAAGTGGCGCAAGCAGCGTGCTTGTCTCTCTCTTTCTCTTTTGCACTTCATATGTAAAATCTTGACCTATTTTGAATGACTCTGACATGCGGGGATCCTGTTTGATCAACACCTTGAAGTCAGTCGGTCTGTCAGTCATGCAGTCTGTCTGTGGCGAGCTCTGTAATGCAGATGAGTTGCGTGCTCCAGCCTCTGGGACCAATCGCTCTGGCACAGTATGCAAATGAGCGCACTGTGCTGTGTAAAATGTGAGGCTTTATGGTTAAATAATCAAGGAAGATGTTAACAATGGTGTGTACAGGAACACTGGATCAAAATAAAGACAATGATTGCCTGTAATCCCACCATAATGTTTTTTATTTTATTTTACTCATCTTAGTCACAGAAAAGCTATTCTATGCCATGTCAATGTTTCTTTAACCAGGCACTCATTTTATCATAATTTAAAAATAATGAATAATGAGGTTCTAATTCACTTAATTCAAATTCAGATGTAAGCAGAAATATTGCACATAAATACAGAATGAATACCTAAATACATATGAGTATCATAAAGTAGCTATTATAATTGTAGATGTTTAGATCAAGAAGCTCAGAAATCCGTCATCAGATGATGAAGATCTAATCCCCTGTGGACCACAACGGTTCGTCTGTCACATTGCCTCCCTGCTGTATTTCCCACACAGACGCAGCATCTCTTAACAGCAGAGCCGCTCAAGTATATTTAGTCACACTCTGAATATTTAAACCACACTCTCTGTTCACTGTTGCTATAGCGATTCTCGGTCCAAGCTGAGCATTGTTTGAGCGATGTAGTTGTGTGGGCGGCACTCTAACCGGTGTGACTTTTCAATTGTAAAATTGTTTGTCACCCCGCTTTTCTCTACAGTAAATAGTTCAGTGCAGATCACTTAATCAGTGCAGTTGTATAAGTCCATCACTCATGTGATGTGAGTGGTGCTGAAAACACGTGTTCTCCATCAGTGACTCAAGCTCTGTTTTTTTAGGTAAAGGAAAATAAATAATGCATTGTATTTTTTTTATATAATATCAGGGTTACAGCCCAGGGTATATATACATATATATATATATATATATATATAACTAAACTAAACCATTAACTGTACAGGTACCGACAGCTGTGTCTATTATTCGACAGCTGCAGAACTCATTGTGGCGCTTCCTGTAACTCCCCGAGCATTACTGTCCGGAGATAATGCGCCAGGCAGCAGGTACTGTTGCTACATGGCAAACCCTCTGTGTTTTTGTTCCACGAAGGAGTTACCCACAAAGCATCTGTGATGGATGCCTTTGTGCACCTCTCGGCAGGCTAGCGTCAGCTGCGTGTTCGCTCCATCCACACCACCATGCTGGTTCAAAGAGCAAACTGTTGCGTGAATGAGTGATCAGGCTTAGTCATTCATATGCTGATGACGGATCCGTGTTCCCATTGTTTACCGCTGTGTATCTGGGAAGAGGAGGAGGAGGCGGTCCATGAATTCCTCTTCTGCTACAAGTGGAGGGTCCTGTACCAGAGTGTCCTGTCAGTTTTTTTGTATTTAAGGAAGGTAGAAGAGATGGTCGACTTGGTGTTTTTTTTCTCTCTGTCTCTTATATTTATTTCAGTTTGGGCATTTGTTGCTCCACAGGTAAAAAACAAATCAAAAACAATAGCTATATTGTAGTGGTTGATGCTTTATTTCTTATTTAGGCTGTCTAATATTTGTGTTTAGTTCCAGCTGCTTTTCTTAAGAGGCAAAGCTACTGTTTTTAACTGGTAATATCAAGTTTTTTTACTTTTTTGAGTAGTTAATGACCTGAGGGAGGCCTTGGTTTAACCTGACACCATCCACCACCATAACCCCACCCAGTCTTACACCTTTTCACCCCACAGTGGGTGAGGGTGTGTGTGTTGTCGTCAGCATATGATGAAAGCTGAGTGAGATATTGGGAACCAGGCCAGGATGTGCCATGGAAAAAACATCGCTGTCACACTGTATGAAGTTACTCTGACCGTCTACATCAGAGGGGGAATCGAATAATGTGTATGACGTTGTGTGTGTGTGTGTGTGTGTGTGTGTGTGTGTGTGTGTGTGTGTGTGTGTGTGTGTGTGTGTGTGTGTGTGTGTGTGTGTGTGTGTGTGTGTGTGTGTGTGTGTGTGTGTGCTGGTGCAGTACATTGTGTACTTGAGAATATGCAGCAGTGGTGGATGGAGTAACAAAAGAGCAGGGAACCCAGTGTGTGCATTGCGTTTCCTACATGTGATTGGGATTAGGCAGGGTTGTTGTTATTATTAGGACATAGTGATTGATTATTTATTTTTGGAGAGCATGTTCATGTTCAAACTCATATAAAGTTTTATAGATAAAACTGTTACTGTCCTCTAAATAGATCAGATGCTGCTCATTTCTATATCAGTAACATATTCATCCTGCATATTTAATATAAGAAGGTTTAAATGTAATAATATTTTAACCTGCACATACTCCTCCTGTGTGATGTTGACTGTTTCCATGAGGTTGCATCTCTCATGATTGCACTTGTCCTGGTTGGCAGTTGTCAACAACGTGTGGGAAGATACTGATTATAAGCTTTGAGCCTAATTACCTTACAATGTGCCGTCACCTCTCCCAGTCAGGTTGCCCATGATGCACACAAGCAGATATTTGCGTCCAGACTTGTGCAACATAGTTTGTTTAAAAGAAATTAGGAGAGTTAGGATGAGTGCCAAATCAGTGGGTGTGAAGCACCTGACTTTACTTTACTAACTTGAAACACCTGAATTGGAATGAAACAGTGCTCTTGCTCTCTTTCTTTATCTTTCTATTGTATTTCTTTATGTCCCCACATTTGTATGGGGTATTATTATGACTGCCAAGTGACCAAAAGATATGTTTAAGTAATAGTATTTAGAAAAAATGACTGTAAAATGACAGTGCTAAAAAAAAAAGGAGTCTAACATTTATTTATTTACTCGTATAAATATTTTTCTCTCTCTACAGAGTCTCCCCCTTCACTTTCATGTTAACTCTCTCTGTTGTCTGGCGAGACAGAGGGACCCAGTATAGACAGGTCAACTATAAATATAATCCCTACGGCCATAGGGTCATGGTCTGTGGTGTTTAATGGGGCAAAGCAAGATGAAGGACCTGCACCTGCCAACACCTTACTGTATGCCACCACAATCACTCACTTTAGTTCAAGTTTTCATAAAAACACATACTTTATGCTGAATTAAGATTGTATCTGTCCTCATCAGGGTATTTAAAATAAAAACGTACTTCTGAGTGTACAAACTGTTCTCCTGTGGAATTGAATTGTGTATTTGTTTTAGGACTTTAACTGTAGATGGACGAGAACAGCCCCAAGAGTTAACTGATGACCTTGGATAAGACATTGAGAACGGCCACAGGCAAATGTGCAGCATGTTTAATAAGCCACGCACGAACATATGATAATGAAATTATCCTGGAAGGAGATGACACGTTTTATTAATGTGCTGCTCTGACCAAGGAGAGCTGAGACCCGGTGAGAGATGATTCAGCAGAACTGGACAAACAGAACCGCAGGGTTTTCACCGGCCTGCACCTGACATGTAGAGGATGTGGCCACTCTCTTGTGTCCTGCTGCATAGTGCTGCATTATATGTCAATAGATGAGCTGATTTTCACAGATGTGTCTAAAACTGTTCTTCCTCTAGTCTAGTTTATACCGTTTTTAAGCTTAGTTTGATTGTTATCTAATTTGTTGCAATGGAAACAGACATTAGCCCACAGGGTTGTTGCAGTGTTTTATTTTTGAGGCAGGCCACCATGCCTGAAATACAGACCTCCTCTGCTTATGTCATGCAAAATGAATACACTTATGAAATGAAATATTAACAATCAAGGAGAAAGCACAGACTCCGTGTCACACGACAAATACCAAATATTTAATGATTAATGTGGATGTTACCCAACAACAAACAACAGAATTGATCACAAGAGATTTGTGAGTGTATGGGTGGTTCATAACATCCTCTCAACAGTTTCCTTTTCTGCTTTATTTGTCTGCCAACTTGTATTTGGTGCTGTATGTTTGTGTGTAGCCCAGACAGACAGTCTCCTGGCTCAGACAGAGATTATCGTGCATGCTGAATATCAATGCAGCTCGCGTTTTCACAGTTATACCCTGGTGGATGACTCTTGAAAATCAAGACATATATCAAAAGTTACAAGTAGAGTAAGTAACGGCTAAATACAAGCCAGGAGATCACTGCACTAAAGAGCCATCCTGCAAATTTACTCTAATCGGGTCAGTAGGGACTAATCAGCTGACGTCGCAGAGCACACAACGTACAGTACAGTCGAAATGATCATCCCCCGGGCAATCATATAAATTGATGTTAGATGTACCATAATATACCAGACGTGCATTATCTGTCCTCCAGCTGTGACGGCTCTGTGTTGGCCTTTTTAAAAAATCAAACAGCCACTGGTACGTCAGACGGCGACAGCGGGACAGAAGCTGTCGACGCTGCTCTGTATGATCCACTGCTCCGAGCTGCAGCGAAGTCTAGAAGAACGTAACAGTAGATCAGTAATTCATGGCCACTAACAACGGCCATTGGCTGGCAGTGACGCAACGGCTTGCATAACGTCATGTCAAGTAACCGAGCCTGGCGGGCACACTGCCGCCCAGATCACTTACACAGCCTTTTGTTCGCTTCTGTCGTTTTGAGGAGAAGGCTTCTTGCTAATCCTCTGATCTGTGTGTCCATGTACAGTATGTGTGTGTGTGTGTGCATATAAGAAAAGAGTGTCTATTGCTAGTTCATAAAAGCTGCCTGATGGTGACTTAGTGTAAAGTGAAATAGCAGGGACTACCTGTCCTAGGACAACAGTTCTGTCTTAGCTAGGTTGCTGTCAGTGGATGTATAAAGGAGATCCTTGTGTTGAAGTCGACACACAGCATCACTGTAGATAACGCAATCACAAACTATAGGCCTGCTATTTTTCCACCCGGTATTGTATCTGTGATCATTTAATCCTTGTTATGTCTCCCAGGCTCTGCTGTGAGCATGGAAACAGTTATCCTCTCTTTGGAAAAAAGATCTTTCATTATCATGAGGCCTTGTGTTTTCCAGGATTTGAAAGAAACCGCTCGATAAATGTCGAGGTCCAGCCAATTTCACTCGCTTGTTTTTTCTCGCTGCGGTGGATTTCTTAATCAAATTGAGAGTGGGCTCAAAAGCAAACGTATCAATTTCACCGCTGCGGCATTAGACAGAGAGTCCTCGGGATGTGTGTGTGTGTGTGACAGCGTCTCTGCCTACGTTTCCGTCACTGCTGCTGCTGCTGCCGTTGTTGTTGGTTTCCCGTATTAGCTCAGCTGTTATTAGTCAGGTTAGCACATGATGCTTCAAGGCCGTTAAGCCACATGTGATGTAAGTCCGAGGAAACTGTGTGTGTGTGTATGTGTGTGTGTGTGTGTGTGTGTGTACTGTGCTGCTTTCCATACTGACCTGTAAACAAGGAGTGTCTGTGATGAACTTTTCCCTGTCCTTTAACAGACTAGATTCTGTTTTTGTTTTTTTTTTATTAGATTTATCAGGAAGTAACATTAAAATGATGACATGGATATTTTCCTCATCACTCCGTCTCTTTCCTTCTTTTTCAGCACTGCCAGTAACTCCAACAAGAGCACACCTGCCTGCTCACCGGTCCTACGTAAACGTTCGCGCTCTCCCACGCCACAGACCCAGGAGGGTGAGAACATGGTGGAGAAGGGTTCAGACCACTCCTCTGACAAGTCCCCCTCCACGCCCGAGCAGGTTGTCCAGCGAACATACTCCCTGCAGTCAGCACGAAGCGGGGGAAAGAACTCAAAGGTGAGTGACCAGAAGATGCTCTTATTTTTTTTATTTTTTTTTTTACGTCTGAGTACCTTTTTTTTCCTTTTCTTTTCTTTTTTTTCCAGATAGAGACAAAGGTTAGCCTCACACTCTGAAGTGCAGTGCAGTTTAAAGTACATACAGTGTCTACTATCTCTCACTACTTTTGAACTCGAAAATCACACAACCTTCTCAGCTCTGTCAAGAACGCTCAACAGTGTGTCCTTTCCACTGAAAAAAAGTCGGCGATGTGAAGAGAGGTTCCTGGTAGAGAACAACTGTGGAGCACTTCTGGTGCAAAAAGCTGCTGTAACGAGGGGCCGATTTCACAGACATGGATCAAGGATAGACTGATCTCATTTTTTAAAACTATGCGTTAACTCATAGATGATCAGAAACACAACAGCAGGCATTACAACTAATTGCACTTGTTACATGCACTTAAAGAAGTGTGGGTGCATAGAGTGTAAATGTTTATCCTGACTGTGATAGCCGAGATGATGTGTAAACTCCCCTATGCAGCCGTTTGTTAACTGTGACTGCATAAATACGTCAGAGTTGTCCCAGGCTTTATGATTTATTTTTTTTCCTCTCCCCACTGTGGTGACGTATGTGATATGATTGGTTATTGACTTGTACATACTGATATGTAACTAGTGAGCTGTAACTATCACTCTCCCGCCTCAGGAGAGATTGCACCCTCCTCTCCATTCCAGCCTTTCATTTTTACATCTCATTGACTCCCCAGTATCTAAACTCTTTATTTATTCCCTGCGTTAAAACAACAATTGAATGACAGAGAGGACAGACGAGTGTTGAAATGCTGCTGTCAGTCCGTATCTTCAGAAATGTAATCACTTAAAAGCTTGTTTTACCCCCCCCTCCCTCCATCACAGAGCTGAGTTTATTAGAGTTGTCCTACACAATGAAATCAATCAGACATAATGAGTCACACTGACAACACCCAGACACTCACTATTCAGTATTTATATTTTCTATTTAGAAGTGATGTGGTAGATGAATGAAGGATCATTGAACTGATATAAGTGCTTCAATGTGCAGGATTAGGCAGGAATGGTCTGGTCCACACTGTCATAGTTAAAGCTTTAAATGACTTGAAGGAGCCAACAGCTGCAGTATGTCTTCATTAAAGTAGTGTAACATCAGAACCACTCTGATGAAGACATGCTAGCTGTGCAAAGGTTGGTTTTATACGCCTTATAAAAAATCAACTATACCAATTAAAGCCATGTGTTACCTCAGTTAAGATAGTAAAGATAGATGTTCTACAACTTCTGAGCAGATTTTAATAAGACAGGTCACAAGCCGACGTCATAACTGTTCATTCAGGTGAAGTATTTCAATCGTTTTATCAATCTCCTGATTCTAAAATTGTGTACATTTCAATATCTGAATTCAGCCTAAAGAAGCAATGGTGCAGGGGTTTTACTTGCTGCAACTTTTCAGCTGCAGAAACACTGTCCAGGTAGCACCCCTCCTCCACCCACCCACCCACCCACCTCCCTTTTACATTGGCAGAGCATTAGAAGGGACGCAGCAAGTAAAACTCGTAATGTACACGTGTAAGTATTGTTCTAAGACAGAGTGAACACAGCAGGTGGGAGAACCTAGTGTCGTTGGCAGAGGTGTACTGTGTTGAGGGTGTTTCTGCTTTCTATTGTTGCTTGTGTTATATATACTGTATGTTATGAAAGAGTTGTGTTGGAAGTGTAGGAGGACAACAGAAGGAGCAGCTTTGCATCTATGATCATAAATATGGCACAAAGTAATGAATAGATAAATAAAATAAAAACAGTTTTAGGTGTTATTTAGGTTCCATCTGCATCACACACACCCCCACCCCCTTGACAAGTGAAGCTGAAGTTCAATCTTTCACACATCCAGGTTATTTCACAGAAGGAGCATGTGGCTCTAATGTTTTGTTACGCTCAGCACTCAATGCTCAGCTCCCAAAATGTTAGAAACCAGCCATGACACTCCCTCCATCCTTTTCCATCTCATTCTGTCTCCATCCGTCTCTGCTGTTTTTAAACCACGTGTTGTTTTTTGACTCTTTTGTTTGAATCATTTTTTTTATTTTAATTTGTCTCCACAACACAGTGTGCACGCCCTCTCTTTCTCTCTTTCTCTCTTTCTCTTATTCTCTCTCTCTGCTGCTGCTGCTACATGCCATGTGATAATGTGTGCCATCTGATAATGACTGTTCAGTTCCTCTGTTGGTACTTTTCAGCTGTTTCTTCTTGCAGTTGATTTCTTTCTAGTTTCATTTTTTTTTCTATCTGATTTTTCTTTGTTCTTCTCCTGATTGCATGCTAGTCTCACAAGCGACTTTCCAAAGTAAGCATTACTCTTTTTTCTGTTCTTCGAAAATATTCCTGTGCCCAGCTCCTCCCGCCCCCCCCCCCTCCCCCTCCTTCTCTTCCTCCTCTTCCTCCTGCCCCATGACCCACCTCTTGTCTTGTGAGCAGCTCTGTGGAAATGTCCGAACCTTGTTTGCGATGCTTCACCCCCCCCACCCCCCGAACCCAGCTTGTTTCTGTGCACACTGCAACCATTACGAGCCCCATCTGCACCCACCATCACAGCAGATGGGCATTTCCTTGAAACCGACGAGCCCACTCCGAACCTCACTCACTTCCTTTTCCTCCTTCTCTCCTGTCCTTTCCTTTTCCTTTCTGGTGATATGCAATGTGGCAATTCCTGATTACACTTTTGAAAATCAAATGATATGCACAGTGCAGATGAGATCCCATCAGGATAGGCGGTTGTTTTTCAGACTTCGACGATTACAAGAATGAAAATAAATGTTTCTGGTCCTAACCCTTCCTGAATAAACAACAGTGCAAATAATTGTCAAATGTCCTCTCTCTTCTCTGCTTCTTTTTTTTCTCCCTACATTGGCCCGTGTCCTCTCCCTCTCTTTACAAACTTATCCCCTTGTTGCATTTTGGCAATGAGAGCTTTATATCCGTCCTGCTGTGTGACTGCCTGGCTGCAGAGGGACAAATGCTTAAAAACTCTGCCAGGATCCTGGTCCAAAGCTCCAGGACTACATCATTATTTGAGCTGCCTCTCTGTTGCCACATGAGAGAATCTCTCCTGCTCTTTTTCTCGCACCGCGAGCCTAAAATCTCCCCCCACCTCCCTCCCCTCGTCCTGTAAACGCAACGCAAACTGGTGTCACGTTTTAGTGCATCGCCCATACTGTCTCTTCATCCATCTAATTTGCTACTTGTCAGATGTCATCCCACTTTTCTTTTTTTTCTTTTACTTTTTTCCAGTCTCATTAAATCTATTGCTGAGTATTTAAGCTGTCCATAATACAAGGCCTCAGCTGAGTTGAGCTCTTCTAAATAGAGACAGAAACAGGGCAGACAATGAAATACAGTGAGATATTTAATGTGAGTTTGTTGATGCTCTCTTTGCTGCTATGTAGTTGCACAAACTGTTTGACACATACACATATACACACAAATCCTAATCGATTACCTCATTCCTCACGTCTGTGCCACAGTTAACGCCCCCACCCAACCTCACCCCCCACCCCAATCCTATTGCAAACCACCCACCACCACCACCACCACTACCACCCCCCTTTGAGCCTCTGTGGTCAGCAGCGGTCACATGACCCCAGATGGCGTGAGGTCGTCCCAGCAACGTGAGCTTGATCATCCAAGCCCTAATGCAATCCAAATAAAAGAGTGCATTCAGCGAAAACAGAGGCAGCGTACCTCTGTGCAGAAAGGCCCCAGTGATGATAACAGAGACAATGATACAGCAATAATCAACCAGGCTTCTCATGTAACACGCCAGCTACACGGAGACTCAGACGCAGCGCAGTAACAGATCTGATGTCAGGTCTCCTCGGTCCCTCCGCTTCTTCGCTCTCATTTTCTATTTCTTTGTGCTCATGTTGCTTCACTGCTTTTGTTAACATTTTGTTTTCTCTTTTAATTTTCTTTCAGTATGACAGACTAAACCTGATTAAAGTAAGCATTTCTTCTTGTTTTCATCTGACCCATTGACAGTCCCCGCTGGCCCCCATTACAGTCCTCGGCCCTGCACTTCCTCTGTAGCTGTGCGACTGTAGGATCCCCCTTTGATAGTCTCAGTCCCTCATGTCCTTTCCAATGCTTTCCATCCCCTGAGTTAATGTGGAAGGACAGTGATTTGTCAACTGTGTAAAACTTTCTGTATGAGCGCCTCCCAGCTATTCTGTTGATTAATTTCATGATAACAAGCTCCGCCACAGAATCATATGCCATCGTTAGAGGAACCCTAAATTCACTTATTAATTTAATGATGTTCAAGGCAAAGGTGTTTTATGAAATTTCTTTTGAAGCTGTGTGTCCAATAAAATGGTTCACAGTTTTTTAATTCTCATCCACATATGTGGTAACATATAAAACAACACACAATTGTAGTAAACAAACTGTTCCAGGTTAGTCTCCCTCCTCTCTGTCTCTCTCCCTCTTTCATAAACAGTCACAATAAATACTCTCTCACCATGTACACAATTGCTGTCATAGATCTCACAACTCACTAGCATGCAGTTAAACTAAGTCAAACACGCCCCACACACACACACCCCTTATCCAGACAGTGGCCTCAGAGTAATTCCTCTCTCGTGTCTCTGTCACCTTCAAATCAGATTAGCCCACAGAGGCCCAGCTATCCTTACAGCCAGGCCTCGGGCCTGTTGCTGCAACTCACTGCTCACAAACACCACATGCACACACACACACACACACACACTAGAGCCTCTTTTACACTGGGCTAAAAAACACACCACCAACAACAACTACTAGCATCTGGGATTTGTATCATCAAAGTCTGTCACACACAGAAAACCTAAGACGCCAAGAGGAAAGGAAAACTGGAATTTTTAAATTAGAAATTTGCAATGAATTTAGAAGCACATTATAAAGTCAGAATAAAATAAAACCCGTCTGAAACACATTCTCACTCTCACTCCTCGGTTTTACAGTTTCTGTTGTCAGATTTGCAGCACTGCAGAAATATTTTACAGTCTCACTGGGAAGAAGTCCAACTATACCTCATCATAAAAAGTACTGTTCAGGAAAAGTATAAATTTTGTTGCTCTTCAGTTTTGGGATTTTTTGTCGCTTTAATTTAAAACTATGTTGCTTTTATTTGAAGTACCACAGTAATCAGACACTGGATATCACATCTTTATCCCTATCTTCCCCCTCTTCTCCCTCTGGATACCCTCCCTCCTTCTCTCACCCTCTGAATGATCACCTGCATGTTTTCCCTGTGGGACTTTTGCTCATAGAGTATTAGAGCGGAAAGTCTGTATATGTGACTGGAAAAATGTTGAAATGTCATAGTCATGATTAAGATACTATATCTCTGCTGCCCTCTGCTGTTATAATCCTGCTACTAAATTAATTGGCTCTTCATGAACAGCACACAGAATGATTCGTGCAGCAGGTCACCACTGAAAAATGTCAATATGAATATTAACAAACATCCATTATGATTAATTAAAGATGGTATGGCACATTAAATATTATCTCCAGACTCCTCACAAAATTTCTAAGTTGAAATAATTTCACTTATATGTTTGTTGAATCAGATATTGTACATTGAACATTCTCAATTATAGATTGTTTTTATAATTTCTAAAGATGGAGAGATGGATGTTATTATAACAGTATATCTAATGTGCTATTGCAGTAAATGGCAGGTTTGAAATGAAATTACTTTCAGTTCTGCCAGCACAGGAAGCAGATTTACTTTCAGAAACTCTTTTATTTTGAAGGATTCCTAGATTTTAACAGTGCGGGAACTGAAAGAGAATTTCACCCTGCTGTGTTTTACCTCGGACACTCATCATCTGTGGTATTTAAGTGTGGATCACTTCCTGTGATTTCTGGCAGGACGGGTTGTGAGGTTCAGTTTGACCTTCACGCCTTTTGGTACTTGTTATGATCAGGTTGATCATGTTTCACACGCGCAGTACGCCTGTATGAGCCCACAAGCCTTCTGCAGTACTTACTAGCCTCACAGAGTTTAATACATCTTTTCTTTCTCTCTCTCTCTCTTTTTTTCTCTCCCTCCCCCCTCTCTCTTTCTTTCTCCCTCCACAGAAGAGCCAAAGCTGGTACAACGTAAGTCACCCTTTGTTTTTATTCATATTACTGACATGTTTGAATTTGTCTGTCTTGTACGGGTGTATACGTGTGCTACGTGTGTCTGTATGTTCACATTCTGTGGGTGAAGTGACTCCTGGAAGTGTCCTCAAGTTGATTTAGCGATGAGTGCTGCTTACATGATTAGAGGTCATCGTCCTTGACCCTGTTTACTGGAGCGCCAAGTCACAAGAGTGGGTTACTGGTCCTCCAGGCAGGGATTAGCACGGGCTTAAAGGAGCAACAGGTGAACCTGTCTGATGTGGACAACGGAGAGAATGAAAAGACGACAGCAGGACTTTGAAAACTACGTAGATATGATGCTTAAAATAATGTACTGAAGGTTGCCCCTAGTGTTATATGCAGAGCACCTGAGTGTTGCAGTTTTATATTGCACCACTGGAGGGAGTGCTAACGCCATACAAACCTCAGCATGTTCCTCAGCTGTCATTTCTCAGTGAACAACCTCTCTTTATGACTTTGACCCAACATTTACCCAGAAAAGAAGCTTGTTGTGTTAACTAAGCCCACAGAGCTGTCAAGATTGAAGATGTTGATCTTGACACTGCTCAGTGTCAAACCTTAGTTTCTCCATAAATGTCTTTATTGGACTTTTTTCCTATTTTACGTTGCTTTATTTCTTTTTTTTTTACTCCCTGTGTGTACACTCTTCCCTTTTCTCCCTAGCATGAAAGACAACACATCCTGAGAGTAAGCATGACTTGTATTCTTGTACAACCCTGAATATCTTTCAGTCTCTCTTGCTCTGTCTCCTGGTTCTCAGAGCGGTGGGATGATAATATCCCTCCTGCCTGCCTGTTTCTCATTCCATTGACTCCACTCAGTGTTGTTACCACCAGATAGCACAGCCACACTTACGCAGAAGTAATTCGGACATGTTGAAGTGGACTTCTATTATTTTTGTCCTCCCAAAGTTTCAATTACAGAGTCATTTCTGACTGATACTGATTCGTTGCATCAGAGATTGTGTTGGACTGTATTTTAGTCCTTCAGATGTTGAATGCCTGTTACCACCAAACTTCTAAATCTGGTACGCAACAGGTGTTAACAAGCGCACTGAGTTTCTCACTGTACTAAACAAATCAACAAACCATCACAAGGGCCTCTGGACGAGCCTTGAATGCCTTTGAACAACAGGGGAATGGAGCATGGTGCTTTCGGTCTCAGCATGCTTCCCCCCATTCCGACTGTGTTTCCCATGTACCAACAAACATGGACACCGGAACTTTTAGACTTTATAATTCAGGTAAGATTATCAGAGGAGGAAAATGGAAAATGGAGGAATGCTGTTAAAGTAAAAAAAAAAAAAAAAGGCTTAAATTGGGCCAATAACTCCATACAACTTCTTACACCCTTCTCTAATCCACTCAGCTATAATAAACCACTCACATTTTCTGTACTGACCCACTATTTAGAAAGGAGCATTATACATAACACCCTGACACTGCTAATGTCTAACACGTGTAAATGTCATCTTTACAGATGATATAGAGCTGGCTACCAGAACAATGCACATGGAGTGTACAAGAAGTCACGACCACCAGCTCTCGTCAAACAAACTGCATTGCCCCAAAATTGTATTATCTAAAAGGATTAAGCAGGTGATATTCAAATTTCTGTCGTCAGCAAATCTCATTGCAAGACCATGAATTGATCCAACTAACTAAGTATTTCCTTTGTTTTTGTTCCTTTGTGCCATAGAGTCCCAAGGTTGTCCAAAAACTACAGAAAACAATAAAAACACACACTTTTATACTGAGAGTGCTGGTAACTGTTGAACCACAGTATGTGTGTTACAGTAATCCACCGCTGAATGTAGTTCCCAACAAGTGTATTTACCTCAGTTTGAGTAACATTTGGTTCTTATAACGGAGTCCAGCTGTTTGAGAAAGGGACCAAGTGAGGCTGAAACAGAGGCTGTCAATTTTACTTTAAACAGAAATTTCTTTATTTGCATATATTCTCATTTTAAGGGTTTGAAATACAATATAGATCAGGCATGGGAAAACTATGGCCCGCGGGCATATACAGCCCATCCGGCCGGTCAAATGTTGGTACAAAATTTACCAAATTATAGCAAAGACTTTGATGCTTTGGCAAAAAATGGTGACCAACAACACTGCTCCCACTGAAATTGAATGTAATTTAAAGTTTTCTTTTACTTTTAGTTAATGCCTTTAACATGTAATTTATATAAGTTCACACAAACATTCTCTATCCGTCTGATACTGGCCCGTCCCGTCCATCAAATTTCAAAACTCATTGTGGCCCCTGAGTCCAAAAGCTAGCCCACCCCTGGTATAGAAAGTATGTAGTGTGTGACCTGTTTAAGCTCTTCAGTATGAATTAATGAGCCTGGGGCTAAATGGCACAGACAGACAGGGGGGTTGTAAAATATTGGAAAATGGCCAAATGCATTATTGATGTTGGTCTTTTCATGGTATTCTTTTAACAAGTAGAAAAATACCAAAGTATCATCAGCTTCATCCATTGAAAGTCCCAAAATCCTCCAGCTGCTTTAGAGTGTTTCACCTGCTTTCAAAGCGGCTTTGAATTATTGAACCACAGTGATTTTATTTTTGCTTCTAAAATAAATGCTGTTCTACTGTATCATGCAGCGACGTTTTTACCCTGTGCCCTTTGAATGCACTTTAGTCTTAAAGGAAAACGTTCATCTCCACATGGAGGGTGTGTTCCTGATATCTTGTACACTCATCTGTAATGACAGAACAAACACAAAAACACAATCAATAAGTGAAACCGTTTCGATTGATACTTGGACCTCGGTTGGCTTTCTTTGACTGTATATGTAGGTCTCACCTATGACACACCTGCATGGAGGAGATTGCATGAATGGTTTTCTGTGTGTGCACGGTGCATCTGTACATGGCAATGATGACCTCCCATGGCACTGAAACCACTGTGATTAAAAACACATCCGTCCCAATGTGAGTTCTGAGCCTGTTAGAGATCTGCACTGTGGCCATTGCTCCTCTGAAAAGTGTGTGTTTATTCACTTTCCACTTGCACAAGTTTGTCGCAACGCTTCCCTAGCAACTGACACTGGCGGAGGAAAAAACACTAACAAACAAACAAGCGTTGATAAGTGAGATGAACACAGTCGATGAGTTACATTTGTTTAGATCAACACAGGTAAATGCAGCAGGTATTGAATGTGGCGCCGTGCACGCTGCTTCACTCAGATCGATCCACTCGCCCACGGACTTCGTCAGACTTTCCATCAAATTAAAAACAGGTTGGACACACACCTCTAGCCCTCAACCGCCCCCTCACTTTAACACACTTAAAACCCCACCCTGCTTTACAGTACCACTCTCTTCCATCTCCTACTGTTTGTCCAGCAAGTTAATAGTTAACCAAATCAATAAAGTTGGTGTATCCACCTCATCACAAGTCTCGCACTGTCACCTGAACACCATCAGTCACAATGGCCTCTTTCTTTTGCTGGACATACAGTATAAGAGAGAAAGAATTGGCTGAGCAGGAAATAAAGGGACGACTCTGATCACACACACCACGAGTAATTTCGAGGAGTGTTTTGTTCCAGTTCCCTCATTCCATGGGAATTTCATCCACATGATGTAAAGGCATTCTCAGTGTTTTTAGAGCTCTGCATCAATGACCTGCACTGTTTCCCAAGAAGACGGCCACTGAAGATTATTCTCGAAGATTCATATCTTTTTCCTCCCGTTTCGTATTGTCTCCTTTGCCTCTAGTTTTTTTTTTTAAAAGGAGGATTGGGTAACAAAGCAAGGGGAAGGGTGGAAGTCATGGCCCATTCCCATTGCACAAATGTGGGCCACACATTTGCTTCATCTAGCAAGAGTCAATGAACTACAAGCTGTAGTAACATTGGTTTGTTTTTTTTGTTTTTTTCAATGCCGCTGGGACCTCCACCGCCATGCCAACATTCTTGACTCTTGAAATATATTTAGTTAAGAGTAGTGGGAGGACATGCACACCAATTGTTAGTTAAGCGCTGCTAAAATAGGAGCCGCAAGCTCTGCATCTCTCTCGCCTGCTAAGAAGAGCAACAGAGCGTGATCAGGTATCAGGAGAACATGAATGACCTCAATACCAGCCAGAAGGGCGGGGACGCCTTCATACGTGCAATACCTTCAAATCATCAATGATCGGGGGCTTTAAGCAACAGAAGTCAGATCACAGGAGATTTCCATACGCAACATGAACAACCAAATGAAAAAGATAAGCCGAGAGATACTTACAGTGTGTTTATCCAGCCACTTCACCCTGCGATAGAAGCAGTCTGGCCCTGCAGCCCAGCACAGACGCTGTCAAGATTGATGGTGTTGTTTTGCAGACGAAGGTAACTGGAGGTTACGCTCACATCTGTTCTCTGTAACTCAATCACCAGGCCGGTCAGCAAGACGGACTCAACACATACTTCAACAGACAGACTCACAACAGCGGTTCTCCTCTCTTTTATTCAGCTTTGTTTTCTTCCTTCTACGCTACATCTTTGTTTATATTACTCCTCCTCTCTCCACAAAGTCTACTTGCTTTGATTATTTGCTGGTCGTAAACAGTGTAACTACAAGGCACTCAGACCTGGACAGCGCCACACACACTCACGCACTCGCACTTACTAGGAGGAGTAAGCAGAAAAAAGGAAAAAGCTACTGGCATGATAATAAAGGACTTGTTGGACGGGGGTTACTAGAGGGCAACGGCCGTAACTCGTCTGCCTGTGTGTGTGAAAGGAAGAGAGAGGGAGAGGGAGAGAGAAAGAGAGAGAGAAAGAGAGAGCCCCAGAACGACAGAGCGAGACAAGGATCATGTGGCTGGAGTGTGCCGTGTCCACTGCTCAACACTGAAAGGGAGCAGCACCCAAAACAGGGGGCGGGTACTGCAGCTTCCAAACCACTGGACCTCACCAGCTCTCTGTCTACTCTTATTTTCCAAAACCTACTGTTAACTGACAAGTCCACCAACTTCACGAGGAGTCCGCTGGGGCCTCGTTGTGGAAAATTTGCCTCCACCCAGGCGCCAAAAAGGGGGAGATTTGGCGCGATGGATATGGAACTGGATGAGGATTGTACTATGTCAGACTGGGAGGCCGTGCTGGAGCTGGATGAGGCGTTGGCAGGGTGGCTTCTGCAGGGTCCAGCTAGAGGGGAGTGGGGTTGGGAATGGGGCTGGGCTGCCTCAGATCTTCAGGAACCTGAGTGGGACACAGAGGACATCCCCGCTGTAAGTTGTAAGCGCAAAACAAGAGGAGGAGAGTGAGCAAAACAATGTGAGAAAGCTGGAAAATGTTGTGGTTTTGGACCGAGGGAAATGGCTTTGTAGCAATCTTTGTCTTTTACTGGATGCTGCTGTAAGCGTAGCCCCGTGGCAGCTCGCCACCACTAAAGAAAACAACTGGTTTGGTTATGAGTCATAGCTATTTGAATTCTCCCAGAGCTCATAGAGGCCTGTTGTCTGGAGCGATCATCATATTACTGTGTGAGTGACTTGATGTGTAAACAGTGTAGGTGTGTTTGGTCGTTTCTGGAAAACGATGATGGCTTTAAAAAAAGAAAAAAAAAGAAGAAGAAGCGTCATGATGGTGTTGTTTAGTCAGAGCAGTAAATGTGAATACCGGGCAATTAGTAAGGGCTCTCAGAAATGTCACTCACATGATTTCAGAGCAGTTTTCCACATCAACACACATATCTAAAAGGCCAGTAGAAGCAGCAACAGACTGTGTTTCAGTATTTCCACTTCTTGTTTTGCAAATGAAGCACTCGATGTGAACAGACTGTTCTTTTCCCACCAGCTCCAATCCAAAGAATTATATATTTCTTCCTTTTTTTCTCCTCTCACTATACCTCATGTTATTCTACTGGCAGCCATTGTTTCTTGAAGTTTTCCTGTGGAAGGGAAGCATCTGGCGCAGACAGTGAGAGCCCACTCTTCAGCAGCACACGCTCCAAGATTTTACACATTGCACTTTGCAAATAATCGAGTCTGCCGAAGCCAAGCAAAAGAGAAAATCTGATCATGTTGAATAGGATATCCTTCCCAGTGCTGGAAAAAGAATCTGTTTGACCAGGTTACTCAAACAATTGTGCGGTTTTGTTTATACTTGAGATTTCATCAGTTGTCCTTCCCCTTGTCTCTAAACAAAAGCCTCATTGTCAGATACATGCTGCTCTGTAATGCAAATCTGAGAATGTGACTCTTATTATAAATGCTCGCAGTCACAGCAGCATGTGTATTGAATGATCTGCAGCGGGCTGATGTTTTTGGAATTGCGCTTCAAATCGCTCTGCTGTTAAGTCTCATTAATGACTGCAGATAACTCAAGCCACATACCTCTGCTTGCCATTCACTATATGTCCATGTCCAGTGCTTGTCAAAATTCCCCACAGAACGAAAGGCAACATCCCTGTGGGAGGTTTTAACAAGGTTATCTCACATGCTCACAAATAACCTGCGCTGCGTGACAGAAAAGGACAATTGTGTGTGTGAGTGCGGCAGTGAGCATGAAGAGCGTGAGCTTTGGAAGCATATGTGTGTGACTGTGTGTGTGGGTGTGTGTTTGTGTGTGTGTTGATGTTGCTGACTCTGTCTGTCACTGCAGGTGCTGAGCCCGACATACAAGCAGCGCAATGAAGACTTTAGGAAACTCTTCAAGCAGCTCCCGGACACAGAGAGACTCATTGTGGGTGAGTGGACGCCACAGACACACTGGGGCCATCTGAGGAGGGGCAGGGTGCAGCTTACTTATTAGTAATTAGAAAATGATTAATCTTCACACAACACAACACAGAGGGGGCACATTCCAAGTTTTGAACATACTGATGCGATTGTCTAGATTTTGTTCCCCTATGATGTCGGGGGGAAAAAAAAACACTCCCCTCTGCTTCTTTTAGAGGAACCTATCACCTGATAATAAACTTTTCTCACTCTAAGCTACAAGCACTCAGCTTTGACCACATCATGTCCTAAGCTTAGCTGATTTGTTGTTGTGATTTTCCCCTTTTTCTGATGAATGCCATCTTTGTCTGAAATGCCTTAAAAATAAAAGCTCAGGGTGTGACTGTGGTTTGCTTTCATTATGCTGAATTTACAGTTTATAAACAAAATATACACACAGTGGGTGGTTTTTTGCGTAACGGTCAAGTGACTGCCCTCAAATGAACTGTTTATTTACACATTGGTGGTAACATTTAATTGAAAAGCGTATACTCTTAATGAATTATTCACCAGTTGTGTATGGTAATGACCTTGTTTCCGTAATGTAATTTTTTAATCTGTGTCATGCTTAGCGTATTTGGTGACATTTTTTTCACAGTTTTTGTGACTTCTCCATGTTTCAGACTACTCCTGTGCTCTTCAACGGGACATCCTCCTGCAGGGACGACTCTACCTCTCTGAGAACTGGATTTGTTTCTATAGCAACATCTTCCGCTGGGAAACACTGGTATGCCTGTTGTCGCCACTCTGCACATCTGCGCAATCTTTTGTGTTTCATATATTTGCTCCATTGGGTCATACTTGAAGCAGTAATTTGCATACATAGCACATAATATATATCATTTGTGCTTTTGTGTTTGCATGTAGCTGACAGTACGGCTAAAGGACATCTGCTCAATGACGAAAGAGAAGACTGCCCGCCTCATTCCCAATGCCATCCAGGTCTGCACAGACACTGAGAAGGTAAATGATACAGACAGAGTGAATACAAGCAGTCACTGTGTGAAATCAAATCATCTTCACCTAAAGAGGCGCCAGATTGGTAGAAAGTCTGGCTCCTAACATCATTAATGATGATTTAAGCCTCATGCCTAACAGTGTTAAGTGTGTTTTTTGGAAAATTGGCCCATTGCCATAATCGCTATAGTTTTAGCAGTATGTTCGTTACCTTTAATTGTCGGTGTAAGCTATTTTTAGAACGGTGGAGCAGAGCCGTGAGCTGCTCAAAGCTACTCTACGGAGGCTAATGGAATTTTTTGGTTTCCCTCATCAAACCCTAATGGAACATTACGAAACTGAGCCATTTTTGAGTCTGCTTGCTGAAAAACTGTCCCTGAAGGCAACGCACATCAGCGGTTTTGCATGAATTTACCTCGAAAACAACTCCGTCTCATAACGTTCCATTATTATCTCATAGCAAAACCAAGAAATCCCATTAGCCTCCGTAGCGTAGCACTGAGCAGCTTGCCGCTCCACTCCGCTGTTCTAAAAATATCTTGCACTGACAATTATAGGTAATGATCCTACTGCTATGACTATAGGGATTATGGTAATGGGCCAATTTGCCAAAATGTTGAACTATCCCTTTAATTTTACCAAAGACTGTGACGAAAAAAGAAAGAGACAAGTTTTTGTTTAATTAAGTAGATAAAAAATGCATGTTAACTTCATCACAGTAAGTGTTTAAGGGCACTGATTTCATCTCGTCTTCCTCGTTTTCGTCATGAAAAAAAACATCGTTGACGAATATATTTCATCTAGTCTCGTCTGACATAATTAATACTGATGCCTAACATGGGGGACATGTTCCTGTCACAGATGGGTGACTGGAGAATGGTTGGCAAGTTATTAACACCCACCATCTCTGCCCTGATGTGTCAGATAAACTCAGACAATTAGGGTTTGAAGCACATTCGTCATAATGCACATTTAATTTCCACAGTGATTTCTTTCATAGACAGATTGTTTTTCATTCTTCACAGCACTTTTTCACCTCGTTTGGAGCCAGGGACCGGACGTACATGATGATGTTCAGACTGTGGCAGAATGCGCTGCTGGACAAGGTAAGCTAATCTGTTATTTGTTTATATGTTTGTTTGGTTTTTTTTGTACATTAGCATCACAGATGTTGATCATGGTGATGCTGCTAGCCTCACATATTTCATTCCGCATTATCAACAAATTATCGCTCATTTTGATTGGTTCATGCCTCTTGCAGCCCCTGTGCCCCAAAGAACTGTGGCACTTTGTTCACCAGTGCTATGGCAACGAGCTGGGCCTAACGAGTGATGATGAGGACTATGTCCCCCCTGATGACGACTTCAACACCATGGGGTGAGTCTGGTCATGCTGCAGCATCAGTTTCTATGGCCGCAGTTATGAACATTTTTCAGTGGATTACCTAATTACCCAAATTACAAAATAATTAGGGAGCCTGGTATGAGATGTAATAAGCAACACGCACATGCTCAGTCACATACAAATATAAACATAATCCAGTTATATACACAATTACACACTTGACATCTATCTCATCTCTCTGCCAATTTAGACTGCACTTTGAAGCATTTATTTTCAACTTATTGGTTTACCGCCTCGTGTGCATACTACAGCAACGAGGAGAAAGTCATAGAGCTATTCCTTTGAAGGCGTAACAGATCCCTCTCTCTGCTCTGTCTCCTCCTGCATTTGCGTCCAAAGAGGATTTGCAAGATAAAATCAATACAGAGTCATGGGTAGAATCCATTCGTGCTCATATTGTCTGAAGTTTTCTCTTGACTGCCATGTGAGGTCGGCAGAGTTATGTGATCTGAATGTTTTAGCAGTGGAATTTATTAGCGTTACCATGGCCAACACCGACCAGTCTGCACTATTTCTCCAGGTGAGGTCATTGAGACAAAATGAAAAAGAGGAAAGATTTACTTCACAGGCTGAACAGAGGTCAAATAAGAAGCTCCAGATCCATCTCAGTGTGATTGTGGCTTTAATCAGTGCAAGTACACACACACAGTAAAGTGGTATGATCACTGATGTGCTGTGATTTCTTTTGTTTCCTAAACACATCGGATGTTTCAAAACTTTTACTGAATCAAAAACAGCCCTCTTTTTTGATGAGGTTTGGCCGTTGTCCTGCAAACACAGATTGAAACACAACTGTTTCTGAATTTCAAAACAATGCTCGTTCTTGAATTCACTTCTAATGTTTCTAAGATACACTGAGCTGATCCTTTCACTCTGATTGTCCAAACATCCTGTCAGCGGCATTTGTTTTACTCCATTCAAATCCAGCCCATCTGGAATCAAAGTAGTGCAGAAAAGCACCATGAAAGATCTTTGTAAACACCACTTGAGACAAGTAGAGATGAATGAAGTTCTTGCCTGTCGCCTTCAGGTTCAGTGAAGAGATTCCCAATGAAGAGAATGAGATCAACAATGACAACTTGTCTAAGAGCAGCACGGAGGCCAAACCTGAAGGGAGCCCCCCAACACTACATAAGAAGCTCGTCCCCAACAGCGCCATCCCCAGCCCAGGAAACCATGACACACCCATCACGGTAGGTTACAACGTACACACACGTTTTCACTGCAGACAGCAACGATCAAATGAACGAAGAAAATGTTATGACTGCGTTTAATGGTGGTTTTCCCTCTTTCCTCCAGTTTGACCTCCCAGCTGAGGAATACGCAGACTGCCTACCAGACGGAGAGCTGCTGGCCCTGCCACTGCTGGCAGAAGAGAAGAACAATGATAACAGTGGGCCTGGTGGTCCCGTGCCCTCACCCTCACTTGACTTCAACGACAACGAGGACATCCCCACTGAGCTCAGCGACTCATCGGAAACACACGACGAAGGTAACACAGTCATGAAATAATTATGTTTTGATTGTATAGATGGCAGATACTGAGAGTGAGTGCGTGTGTGAGTATGAATTAGAGGGCCCCAAGTCCTGATGGGATATACCACCAAGAGTGGCTGAGAAAAACAGAGTAAAGACCCTGTGGAACCAGACATGGTGGAGATGGTGGTGGACAAGAAGGAGGAGGGGGTAGTAGTGATGTGTGATGTGGCAATCCAAGCTGACAGTAATATAGGGAGAGGGAGCATGAAAAGTGCAAGAAAAAACTACTAGGACAGATGTGGAGGGTGAAGTCTAAAGTGGTTTCTGGGTAATAGGAGCATTAAAGGGATAGTTCAACATTTTTGCAAATTGGCCCATTGCCATAATCCCTATAGTCATAGCAGTAGGTTTGTTACCTTTAATTGTCGGTGCAAGCTATTTTTAGAACGGCGGAGCGGAACCGCGAACTGCTCAGAGCTACACTACGGATGCTAATCGGACATGTTTCCCTCATCAAATGCACAATCCAACAACTCCAAAAAACTTGTGACCTGCATTTTCACCACACTATGAGATAATAATGGAACATTACAAGTTGTTTTCGAGGTAAATTCATGCAAAACAGCTGATGCGCGTTCCCGTCGGGGGCAGTTTTTCGGCAAGCAGTCGCTGCATTTACCTCTAAAACAACTCTTTCTCGTAATGTTCCGTTATTATCTCATAGCTTGGTGAATGTGCAGGTCACAACTTGTCCATAAGAGCGCTTTAGAGTTGTTTCATTGTGTATTTGATGAGTTTGATGAGGGAAACCAAGAAATCCCATGAGCCTCCGTAGCGTAGCTCTGAGCAGAAAGAGCTGAAAGGGAACTAATATCTGACTTTTATCTTGTCTGTTTCTGTCTTTGACATGAAGGTGAAGTGCAGGCTTTCCACGACGATCTGAACGGCAGGCAGTACATCAACGAGATCTACAAGTTCAGTGTGGACAAGCTGTACGACATCCTCTTCACTGAGTCGCAGTTCATGAGTGACTTCATGGACCAGAGGCGATTTTCAGGTTTGTTATTAGTGTTGCTTCTGCAGCTGATATCTCTGGAGACCGTGCAAACCAACGCTGTGCTTCCTCCCTGCAGTGTTTATCATGTCATTCATGTTTTTGTCTTGTCATCTTGCGGTGTAGATGTGGTTTACCACCCATGGAAGAAAGAGGAAGCTGGGAACCAGACCAGAGAGATCCTGTACACCATCTCTCTGTCAAATCCACTGGCCCCTAAAACAGCCACAGTTACTGAGACACAAGTACGGTCAGCTCTCCTCCATAAGACACATTGCTCATTGTTCATATTGATGTTACACTGAGACACACCCTATGCTCTGTGTTTTATCAGACTCTGTATAAAGCCAGTCAGGAGAGTGAGTGTTACATCATCGATGCTGAGGTCATCACGCATGACGTGCCCTACCACGACTACTTCTACACTCTCAACCGCTACATGCTCACCAGGGTGGCCAAGAACAAGTGTCGGTTACGGTAGGTGACTCACTGTCAGATACACACACCACACACACCTGGAAAATGAGATGGAGTAGTAACAGTATTTGAGTATTTGGGTTGAGCAAGCGCCCCATGTGCAGAGGCCACAGTCCGAATCCTGAATCAGGTGGCCCTTTGCTGCATGTCATTCCCCCTCTCTCTGCCTCCCAATTTCCTGTCCTATCAATTAAAGGAAAAAGGCCCAAAAATATACTTAGGGGGAAAAAAGTATTTCTGTAATCTTTTAAACCTAAGAGGTTGTTTTTTGGTGAAAATTTAACAACTCCATTCAATATTTTACAGTGTGTGAAATTGTCATTTTTTGTCAAAGACTGTCGATCTATATGTAAAGATGCGTTTTCTCTCTCTCTCACTCTTCCTAGGGTATCAACAGAGCTGCGCTACAGAAAGCAGCCATGGGGGTTGGTCAAAGGCTTCATAGAGAAAAACTTCTGGAGTGGGCTGGAAGAAAATTTCCGTCATCTTGGTAAACTTGATTGTTGTTAGTTTGTCTGCTCTGGCAGTTACAGTGTGAATATATTTCTATACAGAATCACATGGCACAACACTTTAAATTGCGTATCTGAATCACAGACGTAGATTTTTATTTTTACTATTAAAGAAAGAGGAGGGGTGAATAAAAAAAATAAAAAAGCAGATACTTGATAAAGACTGTGTCCTCTTCCCTTTCAGAGTTGGAGTTGTCCAAGCTGGAGGAGATACTCGAGACCCACCAGCTGTCTCCCAAGGCCAAAGCTGTGAAGAACTCCACGGTGAGGCGGAAGAAGAGGCCACTCCCCCACATGCGCAGCCAGCATCTGGACGAGGCACTCAGCCCTGTTACCACGCCGACGGACGAGGAAGTGATTCAGAGGATCAAACAAGTGGCAGGATCCACACAGACCCGGCACCAGAGTCCAGAACACCACCACCTGCCCGGAGGCTTCGCTCTGTACAGCGTCTCCAAACTGCTGCTCATCATCAGCTTTGTGTACGTGACAGACCACAACACACACACACACACAAACACACTTTTATATCTGACAATGATGATAAAAATACAAAATTACCACATGACATTAAAATTTATGTTGCATGATTTCATCCATTTTTAGTGTGTGTGTATTTGTGTGTAGAGGTTTTGTCTTATTTACTATTAAAACCAGATTCCTTCTAAATATTTCATTGTTGTTCTCTCTCCTCTCCTTTCATTGCCATCCATAGGATCTGTTTAAGGTATATATATATAATCTGATGAGCCAGTATAGCCAGATATACATAGTATATGTTTACAATATTCCCATCATTGTTTGTATGTAATTTCCATTTAACGTCTCAGCTAATTAGCTGCACTATGAAAAAAGGACAAAAGGAAATGACTCATTTTCTGCCTTTCCTCAGCCTGGTCCTGCTGGTGTTCCTCAACATGATGCTCTTCTACAAGCTGTGGATGCTGGAGTACTCTGCACAGTCCTTAACAACCTGGCAAGGCCTGCGGCTTCATGAAAGGTACACACACACACACATTTTTTGTAATCTAAGATGGAGATTGAGCAACGTTCAGCTTTAAATCCACTATTGTTATTTGGCTTTGTTCCCCAAAAGCAACCACACAAAGTCATACACATACAATTTCAGACATACACACAGGGTACACACACACATACTGTTACCATTACATACATTAAACTATGTCCATATGGCAGCTGATGTGTGTGACAGGAAGACATGGTCTCTTAAATTAGCCCCAAATTGCTCTGGGCTCAGTGAAACTATTTACCAAACTGTTTGTTGGCAGTCCCTCAGAATAGAAGTCAAGCTTCATTGACTGCACTCTGCTCACGTTGCTGATGTGTTTTGTGTTTCCCAGTAAACTGCCTCAGACGCAGATGGAGTGGGCCCAGCTCCTGGAGGCGCAGCAGCGTTACCATGACGCCGAGCTGCAGAAATGGAGGGAGATTATCAAGTCATCGGTGGTGCTGTTAGACCAGGTACTCAGACACAAAGGGACATTTTTTTTTAATCAGCTCAGAACTGTGTGATGTGTGATGTTTGTGATGCTCTCAGCTTAAAGCTATATTGCGTAACTTCTATCGCCCCCTGGAGGATTTCTGCGTTATTACAATGATACAGCTGGCACCTCAATATGACGTATGGCCCGGTTTAACCCGCCCCTCCCCTCCCCACGGCTACCATTTGTCACTCTCTTCGCCAACAGACCTTCTGCCGAACAGGAAGGCTTTTTCTTTTTAGTAGGATCCACTTCTGAACCTCTCGGTCGCTTCTTCGGGCCCTCCGCCATGTTGCTTTTAGCAGCGCTCTCCTCCCCCCTCCCTTCTCATTGTCAGGTAAAACCGATGCTGCGTTCCAGGCAGGCTTTTGAAACCGTAAGTTACGGCTTCAAGTCACGACTTAGGACTTTGTAGAGTTCCAGGCAACCCGTAACTCGTGTTTTTCCGACCTGTTACCCGTGAAAGTGCACTATAACGGCCCCTCGTAACTTCCGACCCGTGAACTCGTACCAGATCGAACTGGTACGAGTTCGGATAGACTTCGGATAGACTTTTAAGAGCACTGTATCACAGTACCTGAACGTTTTAGCTCTGTAAAATGCATCACATCCACTACTGAGAGAGGATGTCTGTGAAAACCCTAGAATCATCACATTTTATGCCAGCCAACAAAATAGTTGCACAAATGAGGGGGTCACTGTCAGTCACTCGCGTGGTGAGAACTTTGATCCTAGTGCTGATCTAATCTCCATTTCCATATAATTATAGCTAATGATTGCAATATTATCCAAGGAAAGACATTTTTGGAAAGCTATTTAATAACTTCTTAGGAGTGTGTGATTTTCCTGGTCTTCAATATACAAGCTGATGCTTTGTTTTTTTTCCCCTCTGTCTCTCTTCTTTAGATGAAAGACTCTTTATTGAACCTCCAACGAGGCATTGGGTTAAGTGAATTTAGCTCTGAGGCGGAGGAAAAGAGAAGTCGCTATCACTGACACACCATCACAAGGCCATGAGGGCATGCTGTGCAATATAGGACCTGTTAAGTTTGTGAACCAATGTGCAGGCAGCAGCAAGAGAGGGAACGATGGGAGAAGCGGGACCAACAGTGAGCTGGTCCAAAAGAGACAAACAGGAACAGAGGGTAACCAGCGCACAGAGGGTTAAAAAAAAACAACAACAACAAAAAAACACCCCCCCCGGAGGAGGAAGTCATAGACAGAAAGTGCCCCAATCACACACAGGAACTGAGGTGTCCCCAACATCACTGAGGCACTGAGGGGCGGTGCGAGACCGGCACCATCTCTACACTTGTGGGAAAACCGTTTCCTTCTACTCTCTTTGTTTTCAAGTGCATCCTTCTGTAAGCCATGTCGACCAGGAGAGTGGCGAGAGGGAACGAAGGAAAACTACTGCATGCGTTTAGACAACCTAGCTCCCCTCAGTCAGTGTTAATGTGGTCCAGTTCCAGTCTATGTGTGTCAAAAAAAAAGAAGAACAGAAGATGATGAGAGATTTAGACAAAGGAAAGGGTGAATGGGGCGGGGGTCCTTTCGAGTCTTAATGGCTTTCTACACTCTCTCGACTGTTCCAAACCAATCGTCCCCTAGAGGTCCTCGCTGCAGCGTCTCTTTAGCAAACCACCAGGTAATCAGAGTGCAGTATCATCCCACAACCAAAAAGGAAAAGAAGTGTTGTAGCTGGAAGCTCCTTTGCCTTGTTTGACCCTGGCTTCTTTCAGGGCTGGTTCCCTGTCAGACCATCGTGTTGAATTATGTAAAAGTAGAACCTAAAGATTAAGAGGACCTGAACCAGTATTTTTGACCGTTATTCACATGACCAGTTGCCCCAGTTGCAGTGTTCACTACCTTTTACCACATCATTCCTCATCCTTGTAAAGAAATTGAATGTTTTTCGCCTGGACGAAAAAGGCCAGACTTTGATCACAACTTATTCTTCTTTGAAAAAGGGATGCTGCAGCCACACCTGTAGGGAGATCTGTGTTCTTACTTGTTTTATTACTAAACTGTGACTATATCTCTTTAAAAAAAAATGTTTCAAATTAGAAAAAAATCTATGAATATATTTGAAATATATAAGAATATTTCATTATTTAATATATATATTTCAAAATATATAAACATTACCTATATTTATTGTTAATTTATGTACATAAAGAAATTATCAGAGCTCTAGACCAGTTAAAGAATTTCTAACAAAAAGTGTTTTCTTCTAAAAATGCATGCCAGATATGTCTGTGACATGTCCAGTGTGCAAGTATGATTCTGCATTCGCGCGATTATATTCGCGCATGTGTGTGACTGAGTATGTGTGTGTGTGTGTGAGCGTGAGAGTGCGTGCATGCGTGTGTGTGCGCGCACAAAAAATGTGTGCTGTAAAGTGTGACATTTTTACCATACCACACTTGTATGTTTCTTAATTTTATTTTATTTTTATTTTCTGGCTCCTGCAGCCAGACTGCCTTTTTTTAATGCTAATGCGTTTGGATGCTGCCTTGCATTAGCCCCACCAGGGTACAGTTTACAACTGAAGAGTTTTGTTCCACAATAAAGTATCCAAGATCTGAAAAAACAATTTACACCTTCATGTACAAAGTGACCGATTGCTTACACTATCAAGTAATGCAACTTTTTGACACATACTGAGTAGCTTAAAATCTGTGGATGACAAAAGGAAGAAAACAGATTGGATCATTCAAATTTTTGTAATTGAATCAACTTGGACTTGATGCTTTTTCTCTTGTAAATGGATATAAAGCATTTTCGAGGTGGACCCTTCATCTGCCCTCTGTGAACAACTCTTTGTCCTTGTCACCACATTAGTGGCTTGACCACTCTTCGCTAAAAGGGATACCGTAGTTTGACATTTTTCAGAGATTTGCTTATTTGATTACTTGAGTTCAATGCAAAGATCAAAACCACTCTCATGTTTATACCCTAAATACAAAGCTACAGCCTGATAGCTATCTTGGGGTTAATTAGCTAACTTCTGCCCTTTGCTGGTTATTCGCTACTTAGTTTAGTGTACTGATAGAAACTGGGGAAAACTGCTGGAATAGAAAGTTGGTTCCCCCATGTTTCTAGTCTTTATGCTAGCCAGGTTAGCGGTTATCCATTTTTGTCTAGCTGAATTAAACAAACTTGCTCTTTGGCGTGCAGATATGTGACACTGATATCTCCCTAAATGTCAAACTACTTTTTAAAACAACTTATTTGATGCAAATATATACTCTCCTTTCCCCATTTCAAGTGTCTGTCTTGGATGCAAGCATGAGAATAACTAAATTGAACCAAAAGAAAGAAGTAGAAATGTACCTTCACAAATTATCACCTTGTTTTAAATGAAGTATTTATCATATATGTCATGTTTTATTACCGGTGTGTGTATGTATATATATATATACACATACTGGAGTAGGTGCGGTAAAGAGCATCTCTTTTGTCCACAGTTTGTCAGTAGAGACCCCTTAGAGCTGACAGACTTCAGCGATGTAAGCACTTCCAAACTAAGAAAAACTTCCTTGTGTAAAAAAAACAGAAGAGAAAGTGAAGCACTTTAAGGCCTTTTCAGGTAAAGAATGAGAGAGAGAGAGGAATGGGAGTGATTTAGTTTGGATATAAATGCAGGGCTGAGGAAATAGTTTCACTGGCATGTTTCAGTTAATCACACTGGTGATTACAACTTCCAAACTCGTTAGAAACGGCTGGATTTCAATCCTGCTGGTTTGCTACTGCTCAAAAATAGAGTTGCTTTGGCCTAAAATAGAATATTATTATTGAGGTGATTTCATGTGAATCTTCCAAAACTTCCCAAACTGAAGCAACTCCAAAATGATGTCAGCCACATTTTCTTGTCTATTTCAGGGCAAGGCAAGAATAAGTTATTATGAGTATGAAGGGAAAAAGGTATCTTTACTGTGTGCCTGTGTGGCGGGTTACTGACTGGCTCACTGACAACAGCAGAAAAAGCTTCAGTATTTGGACCCCTACTGTTTGTGTATTACATTTGAAGAAGGCAGGAGTAATAACACATGGAAACCTTAAGACCTGAATGTGAATGGTTGGAAATGTTTTCTGTTTTATAGAAATCACTTTCACAATCCTGATGACACTGAAAGATTATAGTGAACTTATGCTTCATGTATATGATGGTACAGAGATGTCACATATATGAAATATATATATGAAAATGTGATTGAAATGCTTTAAAGAGTTTGTTTTTAAAGTGTATGATGAAATGGATTTTTTTTTCCTTTTTCAGATGCTTGAATTACTTTTTTTTATTCAGTTATGTTCAACCATTTTGAGGGAAACATTGTAAATTAGTTTAACTTCACAGCTTTGGTTTGATACCTTTGATACCTGATTTTAATCTTGGGGCAATTGCATTTTATTTCAAAGTTGAGGGAAAACGGTTCAGTGTACAAACATTGTATCACTGAACTGTAAAAAACGCACATCCTCTTAGAACCAAATTACAATAAACTTTCATAGCACACCTCAGTTTAACTTCACCAATTATGCAAATTAGGTTTTGAGGGTTTTGTTTTGTTTTGTTTTCATTACTCCCTTGGAAACCCCAATATTTCTCACAGCTTCCGACAAACGGCTAAAACAAATGAAGTTCTCATTCCTTCTTTTCTCGTGTGCACTCCCACAGTTATCTGCGTTGCTAGAATGATTGTATGATTGCTATTGCTGCACAGCTGTGGAACCAAGGCGACCCCGAGAGTTCTGGATGCCACCATTTTGTCACTGACAACTAATGAATTGTGCGCTTCGTTGACTGTATTAATTGGCATTTGCCTTGCTATTACAGAGCCGGGCGAGACAATAGTGCCACTCATACAACACCGTACTGACTAACAGCCTTGGTTAACACACAGTAGGAATCACCTCCTGAAAACGACCACTGATCAAACTCATAGCAAATGCTCTTCTTTGAGTGTGTCTTGATAAAAAAATATGTACTGGTGTAGTTCTGTTCAAAAAGAATTCTACTGTATGTTTTTTTTTTCTTTTTTTTAGAAAATGTTTTGATCTCTAGAGAGACTTTTAGTGAACTTTATACATGAGATAAATATACTGTAAGTATATGTTGTGTATATCTGCAGTGTGCACATGTACACACTGACAAAAGAATCCAACCTGCGCTGCGCGTAGGTTTTGACTTGCCGATGACTTTGCCTCATAGAGAATGAAGATAAAAGTGACTTTCTGGTTCATGTGAAGTAGAGACTGGAAGTATGAATAAAAACTATTGAACAAAAAGCTGTTGCTGTTCTTGGAGTGGAGAGCTACTTCAATGGTAATTCAACAAATGCAGCTTTTCAGACTTGAGATTTCTACCATGGGTTGTTTTGTTGTTTGTTTTATTTTCAAAACAGGAAGTAGAGTTGTCCTTAAAGACCCAGCACGTGTGACCTCAGGAGACTTTACAGTAAAGTACAGAGGAAGCTTGCATGACGAACTGAGATGAAATATTCATCTGTTACTGCACTTTAAAAAATAAAATAAAATCACAAGATGTTAAAATATTAATGACATACTGTATTGAAAGAATTGTTATTTTAGGAGCTGTACCTATAGTACAAGCTCATAACCTACTACTGTTTGTTCAGAGAAGTCTCCCATGGGATATCCATGGCTCTCACTGTAATTACTGTTGCATGCTTTGCACATTAACATTGTCTCTGTTACTTAAACTAACCACATGAATCCAAGTGGAAGCCATGATGTGATGTCCATCCATTGCCACTGAGGGTAACAGGAGTCAGTAGAGTACAGTAAGTATAGTCACTTGTTTATATTATTTCATTTATTGTGCAAATAATCACCTATTTTACCCAGTGCCAGTTGCTTCTAAATTGTGCTTTTCACTATCATATTTGTTAAGTTTATCTAACTGAAATCATATCATATATATATTTTAAAGTGAGTATTGACCATATTGTAAATTCTGCTGATTCTTTGCTATTTGGACTTTAAATTGACAACATTAGGCCTTAACCTGTGTAAAGAAGTTATCGAGGTACTAATGTGTGGTAGGGAAATCTCAAATATGACACAGTAGATGAAGTCACTGCCAAGCTTTTACACTTTGTGTGCAGTTGGAGTTGGAGATTATTATAGTCTGGATTCCTGCTTAAATCGTCATTTAAAAAAAAAAAAGCAAGCATAATGGTGCAGGGATAATTAAGTCAAATCTGTAAAAGCTGTGTATTCCACTGGCGTTTTTAAACAACACTTTAAATGATGTGGCCACAGACTATACGTACTTCACAATGCCCTGAAATATTGTTGTACTGTTGCCATTTGCAGTGTCTTCACATTATAGCCCATCCTTTAACTGCTGGTTCCTGTATTTTACAGCTTTCTCCCCCAGTGTCGCATTCTGGTCTTGGTTGTTGCCCCCCTTGCTCTGCTCCTTCATTATGACTTTAAATCGTTTCAGGGTCATAAATTCCCAGTCTTTCGCTATTTTCCCCAGAAATAACCATCCCCCGGAGTAGTCCATTAGTCCCAGCCGAGATGAGAGGATGGGTGAGGTCGACGCGTCACTGTAATGAATCAAGGGGGATGGGACAGTGTTACGCGCTGCGCCCTGCCAGACCCTCACATCCAATGAAGGCTGAGATTGAATTTGTGAAGGGGGCGGAAGACTCCCCACTTTCTCGCCGTGGCTGGTCGCAGAGGGCGGAGCTCCGCTGCTGCGTTTGACAGCTGCGAAATAGAAAATGTATAGCGCATAGAAGGTCTGAGAGACCATGCTGCTCCAAGGCAACCGTACTATCACACGGAATGGGATGCAGCATGGCCCTTTATAGCCTGCGAACGCCCTCGTAAATCTGGGCAAAGTGGGTGAATGCGAAATACGAAATAAGGGGAAATAATTAGCTTTCATTGTGCAGATAATCCCGGGATTTGCGGGGTCATGCACCGTGCGTTCTCGTTCCCGGTGACTGTGGAGCGCAGTCGGACCAAGGAGCGCTTGGAGGCGAGTCTGGCCGGGCTGTGCGAGCTGGAGCTCCGCAAGCAGAGGCAGGAGTGCCTTGTGCTGGGGGCGCTGGCTCTGGTAGACCTCCTGCCCCAGGACAGCTCCAGAGGAGAGCTGGCGTGTTTCAGCAGCTGGGGGCAGGAAAACTTGACACTGAGGCGACAGCTGGTAAGAAGTTTATATTGAGCGTCTTTTACTGCTCGTTTGGATTCCGGCGGCTCTTCCAATGTTACCCCACCCTGCGCTGAACCCCACTTTACCCCATGCATGTACATAGTTTTGAATAGAAAAGCCTTTCCAGCGTATCCTCATTGTAATCCGTTTGACCGGTGCATGGACTCTTGGTTTGGGCAGCGCCTTTTGTGTAGACGTGACCTCTATCTGCGAAAAAAAGTTACCCAACTTGATTAATAGGCTCTCCGTTTGAAAGGCTCTAATGCGTTTCTGCGCTTTAGGCTGAGATTTATGCCTGTGGGTAACGAAATCAGGGGGTGGAGCACCCGCCGTTTGTGGCACAGACCCACTATTTAATGGCCCATTGTTCCCTCATCATGGACTTTTGTAGGTTTTACTACTTAACAAGCTCTTATTTGTGCTCTCTGCAGATCATAAAGGGATGAATTATTCCTCCGGCTTGTGTGTTGATGTTGCAGCTAACATTTTTACGAGATACGTGATTATATTGGCTTTTTCCCGTGCAGAGCTCAGCCCCAAGTTGCGCCGAATACGTTCCGCTGTGACGCAGCGCGGTGCCAGAATTAACATGAGAATAAAAAAAACTGGGTTAATCCAGACGAATAAAAGTTTGGGTGTGACAGCATCGCTACGGCAGGATCTCATCCCTCAGCCCCTGCGTGAACTTTTACGCATCACTGAACAATGTGACAGCCTTTCTGATTACTTATATTTAACTGTATTTTTTGGTAATGCTGTTACATTTGTGCGGTCTTTGAGTTTTGTTGCTGCTCTTGTGCAGCCCGCACGTTGTCCCAACATTGCTACAATAGGAAGCCATTATTAAGGAGAGTGAAAAAGAAATTAAATCAGCCGCCTCCTCTTCACACCTCCTTCTCCCCCTCTGCCACCCCTCCCTCTCCTCTCCTCTCCTTTCCTCTCCTCCGCCGGGGGCCTAACAATAGGCGCATATGGAGCAGAATACTAATGATGCCGACCGAGGCCCCTGCTTGAGGATAAGGCGCATAGGTGGCCGTGGACGCTGGCGTCATCCTGGGTATGGCACGATGTGGGCACAGAGCTTTATCTTTGCCTAAGAGATTATAGGATGCTTACAGGGCCAGTTTGCAAGGCCAAGTGTTTCCCATGTGCCACACGTTCCAGCTCTTAAATTCATATCCCCCGGTGATGGTGAAGCTGTCACTTCAACCTGGCTCCTCATCCCCTCTCTCTCTCTCTCTCTCTCTCTTTGACGGGAAACAGCAATTTTCAAGGCCAGCGAGGAAGTGACAAACCGTTTCCCCCACAGTGCCGCTTATTTCTCCCCGTTTTTCATTTTCTGCAGCTCGGCGCTGTCGGATCGATGTTTATTAACTGTTCCGCTTATCCAAGCGTGTGTGTAATTACACGGGAAATTCCTTGGAGAGTATTTTCTCTCCGACGCTCAGGATTCTTAATTGAAGTCTCAAATTGAGTCTTCATCATATCAGGTCACCATCTGCGTCCGAGCCCCAATCCCCCCAATCTCATCCTCCATGTAGGTTAAAGTCCCCGAAATGTATAGTTCACGGTGCAACACTGAAAACAGCTGACCCGTGAGACTGCCAGCGTGTGCGCGTGTGTGTATGCGCGTGTGCGTGTGTCTTTGAACATGAATGTGGCCCCAGACTGTCTCAGTGGCCTTTTCTCCTGGATACAGTGTGTGGTGTTGAAGGTGTTGACAGCTGTGGGACGCCAGACAGCAGCTGGGAAAGCATGAGGCTCTGACCTCCCTGCAGCCGCCCTGCTGTGTGTGTTTGCAGAAAGTAGAGGAGAATATATGAATTGTGTATGAGCATGTGACATACTTACATTCATCTGTGTGCAGAGGTGTTTGCTGTGGGAAATCTCCGGTGCCCTGAAGTTTGCTTTTAATATTAAAAGCAATTTGAACATTTTTCTGAATATTTTGAATTGACATAGTGGATTTAGATGAAATGTTAAACATGATTGATAGATAGATAGATAGATAGATAGATAGATAGATAGATAGATAGATAGATAGATAGATAGATAGATAGATAGATAGATAGATAGATAGATAGATAGATAGTACTTTATTAATCCCTTAGGAGGTTACCCTCAGGGAAATTGAGGTTTGTCTTTCTTGGCATGTGAGCCTTTGTTGTGCACCTTTGCTGAAGTAGTGACTCATCATCGACTATGTTGTGTGTCCTCATGTTAAAACAGCAGCACGTCATTAGTGAGAGTGCAGCACTGTTAGTCTACTCAGCAGTGACTGATCACTCGAATGGATCACTGCATGGTTCCCTCTGCTTTGTTCTGCCACACAGCCATAAAAAAAAAGATCTCAAATGTCTGCAGTCTTTGGCTTCTTTGTGCACATCAGCAGCTGGAAATATACATGCAAGTATACGCATCGGTAACAAGAAACCAGGTTTTCCAATTGACGTTTGCAAGCAGAAAAAGCACAAGGTGGACTCTGAGCTGGTCCCAGAGCTGTCAGTCACATGATTGCAGCCTTGTGCACGTCTCTCTTTAGAGACTCCATTCACAGCCAGTCCACCCCGCTGCCCTGCCTGCAAGCCACAGTGCACTGAGCACAGAGTCAGAGCAGGCTAATGACTGCCATCTACAATGGTTTTGTAAACACCTTGTGCATTAATGCATGTGTGCAAGTGTGTGTCTGTGTGCAAACTCATACTCTGTCAAATCAGAATTAATCGTGTGTGTGTGTGTGTGTGTGTGTGTGTGCGTGTGTGTGTGTGTTTGAAGAAAGAAGGGATCAGTGGTTCAATCAAGCGGTGGAACTGGGGGCAGGGTGTCTTGTGTGTATGTGTGTGTGTGTGTGTGTGTTTGTATTTGTGTGTGCTTGAGTGTGTTTCCGGCCTCCCACAGCCTTGACTGTGTGGAGCCAGTCACAACACAGCTTTAATTATAGAGGGTCCAGCAGTGCGGCTGCATGCCTTGTGCAACCCGTCCCATAGATTTCCATATACTCGTGTAGTGGTTTTAAAGAAGCTGCCAGCCAGCTACTGCTTTGGGTTCTGGTCTACAGATCAAAATTCCCTTTGCAGAAGCTGAGATTTATGTTAGATTTATGGTTTATGTTAGATTTTTGATCCTCTCTGGTCGAAAAAAAAACTCTTGAAAGACAGAAATGCAATGTCTTTTGTCTTCGACTTGTCATCTCAACAGGTACTATCAATGAGAAATCAGCCAGAAATGTCCTGGATTCACCTGCTGGTCATTCTCTTTCTCTGAAAGAGCTGTGTTGCACATTCAGCCGAACAGCTTAATGGCTAGGTGAGGGTGGCTGCACCGTGTCCTCCGTCTTCCCCATCCCCCAACAGCCTCAGGCAGGGGATGCCGTAAAACAGTAATGATACAGTGTGCGGAGTGTCAGGGAACCAGGGCGAGACTATTAATAATGGAGCCACACCGTCACCAAAGCCACACTATTGTGTTGGTTGGTTTGCTTCATCCACAATGGTCTGCCTATTCCCCGCAGCATTATAGTTTAATAAGCTGCATCTTGGCTTCCACAGTGTGTGTATGTGTGTTCATTTGCGGGCATGGCCAAAAAATGGTAGTAAGCAATCAATTGAGTGAAACAGCATCCATTGATTTATTGATTTCCAATAGTCTCTCCTCCTCCCAACCATTTCTTTACCCCGCGCCAGCAGCTGAGACAAAGCTCCCTACTCTCCGTTTCCACCACACAAGACCATATTGATGTAGGGATGCTAATGCTTTGTTTATAGTGAAACAATAAGGACCCATGTCGGGACAAAAGAAATGACAGTGTTTGGGGTGAAGAGGTTGTGTGGGAAGCATAGGTTAGCATGGGTCAATTGCCCCTCAGCACCATTTGCATTATGACCACATTTAGACAAAAGAGTCATAGCGCAAACACTGATTGAAGCAAATGAATGAGAAGTTCATACTCAGAAGGGTTCAAATTGGACTATAGTGTTAAACTGTTCAAAGACAAACACGTGAAATTCTTCTTAAGCTTGAACTGAGGAGGCGGACCAAATGGGATTTCATCCAGGAAAATTGACAGTGTGACCTTTAAGACAAAGGAGTCCACAGCCTCATTATGAGGCTCTGTGCTTTTTGCCATATTCACTTCTCAAAAGACGTCAAAGATTCCCATGTTGAGGGCTTCAGAGCATAACACTGAAGCACTGTCCACTGACGCTGTTGCACAATATCTGTGACATTTGGGTTCATTTACATTGAACAACAAAGTCTGACTGACATGAGGCAGCCATATTTTCTTGATTCCCTTCCCTTGTACCTTTGTATTGTGTGAAGTTGGATAGGTCTAAAGGGCTGTAATGGTGCTTTCAGAGAAGTTAAGCTAAATTAAAATGTCAGCATGTAAACAGCAATAACAACAACATTGCGTAACATGCTGATGTTTACCTGGAATAATGTCTACCAAGTACTATTTGTTAATTAGTACCAAACAAAAGAATATCCATAGTTTTGATCAGATGTTGAAACTAATTTAGATGAAAAGTTGAGGTCTTTAAAGTTGTTACAGTGCATCGTGAGGTGAATTTGAATGTCTGTCCCATGAAGTAATCCATCAACCTTATGGTGGCACTAGGGTAGACGTTAGGAATCTTCTGAGACAGCAGATGTTTCTCCTCTGGGCAGAATGACTAAATGAATAAAAAATTTCATGGCAATCCATCAAAATAGAAGCCGAGATATTTCAGGAGTGGACTGACTGACTGACAGGCCGACTTTGTCATCTCCACAGCCTTAATGCAGTCATGGCTGAGAGCGCTTTCCAGCAGCATGACAGTAACAGTGCTTTCCAATGATTTGCATCAGCTATTTTGCACATAGGCCCCCCCCCCAGGACTCCCTACATTTCCATAGACAGTGTTTTATTGGCAAAGACACACAGTTGTACAAAGGAAGTGCTGGAGACTGCAGCAACAGCCTGACAGGTGCTCCATCATAGAAGGTTTGTAATGTGAAAAGTGTCACCTTGTTGTGAGGACACGCTCTGTCTTGTTGTAATGAAGTGTCTTAACGAGCCTTGAGTGTCAACAGTCGGCCTATCACTTCTACAAATGGCAAAATGAAGTGCTTTTGTGCATGTGTGCAGGTTTGTATGTGTGCGGGTGTGTATTTTGTTAAACCATGCAGGCAGGCATGCGTGCAAGTGTCTGCAGATGTTAGTCCGAGTGTCAGAAGATGAGACTGGCGCAAATTGTCTCGCTGACAGAACTAGTATGTCCAATTACACTGGGAGTGTGTGTGTACATGTGTGTGTAGTCCTCTGTCTTCATGGCAGCCAATTTGTATATACAGTATATATTTTGGGGGGCTTTTTTGCCTTTAATGGACAGGATAGTCGAGAGAGAGAGACAGGAATTGGGAGGCAGAGAGGCGGGAAATCACATGCAAGATAGGGCTGCTCGATGCGGGATTCGAACCGAGGCTGCCTGCAGTGAGGACTATAGCCTCAACACATGTGGCAGCCAATTGGCAGCCAATTTTGACAATAATGTAGTGAGACCAAGTCATTCCGAGTAGAAGTTTAGCAGATATGAGAAAATTATATAATCAGCAGAACTGAGAGTGTGTGGGTTTTTTTACTCTATTATTTGAAGGGGGGGGGGGCTAGGCTGTGATTATAAGTGCTATATACACATCTTCTTTGTATATATGGCAAGTATGGCAGTGTGTGTGTGTGTGTGTGTGTGTGTGTGTGTGTGTGTGTGTGTGTGTGTGTGTGTGTGTCCGTGTCCGTGTCCGTGAAGAAACATCCCCCAACCTTTCACAGACCCTTGAATTATTCATGTTCCAACTGACTGCTTCCTCTGTAAGCTTGCTTGCTTATGTAAGAGAGGCCTCTGACAGATATGGATGCTGTGCACAGTGGTGACCTGTGATGGCCACGTTCTTATCTTAGTAACTAGTAAAAGTTTCTTCATCTGTTTTGACAGTTTGTCTTGCATCATTTGAGTCATTTCTTTTTTTTCTTTTCTTTAAAAAAAAAATCTGTTGGCTAAGAAAAAGATTCCTGCACAAAAACCCAAATGACAGTTACTCCCACAAATTATTACAATTTAGTCATTAGCTGATAACAAAATGCAACATTAATTCTTTTATGCTTCCCTTCAAATCATCTATGAAACACTAGAATCCAAATTTGAGAGCTCATCTCAGCAGGTGACAGATGATAACGAGTGTCGGTGCAGCTGGAGAAACAAGCAGTGAAAGATTCACAGCTGTGTTTCTGTCATTAGCAAATCTGCAGACTAGTAATTTGGCTGCAAGGTCTGTTTGAAAATTTTTGCTTTGTTGTTGAAATCGCTGATTGTTGCTTCTTACCATCTACTTAAGAATTACTTCTCAAAGCGCCACAATCAAATACAGACAGCAAGAAAACAGCATGTGTGTGTGTTTGTGTTCCAGAGTGCTCTCCAGAGTTCACCATGGGGTCTGATGCAGGCGCTGGAACAGCAGGTGGGGGAGCTGAGGATCGATACGGACGATGGCTCTTATGATGCCGCTCAAGGAGAAACAGGCGACAGTCGGCCCAGTTCTGGTGAGCCCACAGCTCTAAATCTTTACTTGCTTCTTAATGACAACATCGTGTGATTTACTCACTTTCAACAAAGCCAGAGAGCATGTATTTTTCATTTAATTTTTGCTCCATACAACAGAACCCATGTTTTCTCTTGCTTGCCTGCAAAGACTTTGTAATTTATTTCTGCTCTTATTGTTCCTTCATGCTCCAGTTGCTTGTAATTTTGTTTTGTGGTCTATTTGTGAAATGTGGTGAGACGCTGCCTGCATCTAGCAGCACATTTTTAGACATCTGGAATGGTCAGTGAGCTATAACAAATGAGATAGTCATCTCTCCTCCCTCTAACTGCACTTTTTCTTAGGTTTCTATGAGTCGAGTGAGGGTCAGTCACCCAAAGGAAGGTCTTGTTTCACCGAGTCTGCGGAGACCGTCTCCTCCTGGAATTACACCAACGACAGACCAAAGTCTGTGGGTAAGGAAAATTAGCAGATCTGGAAATACTGAGGTGCACTTAAACCTGCACACACATGCATTCTCAGAAGTAGCGACAGTCACACAGACCATTCCTGTTCTATGTGTAAGTGAAGCAATCCAAATTTTAGTACATAATTTTAGAAACACAACAACATGTATTAATCCAATTTTTTTAGACAGTGGATTTGTTATTCCTCTCTGGCCTCTTCTGACTCGCCATCATACTGGTTGTTGAAAGCCAGAGAATCAGGGAATGGGGTAAAGATCAAGCGGAAAGAAAAAGCTACAAACACCACAGAGCATAAACATATCTTTTAATAAGATGTGATATCCCATGGGAGGAAAACATACATGCACCAAGACATAGATTAGAAGTGACATTAAGCATTAAGATCCTAACTACACTTGTAGAAATCATACTGAATCTGTGTTTCTGAAGTGCAGTTGGAGCTTTATGCAGTATACACTATTAAGCCCCAGGCAAAATGCATCCAACTGACAGTTAAACTGATCCCAACAACCAAAATAAAACCATGGTGTAAATGCTTGTTCAAGAGATATATTCGTCTTAGCCTTGGCCTACAACAGTCTTGTTTTCTGTAAAAAGGAGACCCCCTCATGGTGAATGGAGAAGTGGATATGCCAGCCCTGCGCACCACACTCCCCCGCTCTTTCTCCGCCCCGTACCCACCTCTGGAGGGCATCGCTGAGGAGGGGACAGTGGCGGACGGCTGGCAGTGGGACCCTAGTGGAGCCAACCAAGTCTGGCAGCAGCAGCAGCAGCAGCCTGCAGAGGACCAGATCACTGAGGAAGACTACCAACAGGCTTTGAGGGTTGAGAATTACATCCTAAGTCTCATCCAGCGCCACACCCTCTCACCACGACCATGTCAGCCTCGCACCACCCTGAGCCCCGACCCCCCATATTGCAGCGCCTCTGGACACAGCTCTCTACACAGGAGAACTTCTTCTCTTACGATGGAGCAACGCCTCCTTGACCCCCATTTTCAGCCCCACATTGACCTTCTGGCAAACGCTACTGGTCAAAGTTGGGGTTGTGACCAGCTAGAGGGGGAGGCCTGTGGAGGTGAGGCCCTGTCGATGGAGGAGGACTGCTATCTGGCTCTGCCCTACCCCCAGTCCAGGCCGCACTCTCTGGCTGAGAGGCTACCATCACCTCTGCCCTCTCTGGACCCCAACTGTGGTGTTGGGGCTCTTGACCTTTGTTGTGAGTCCTCATCCCCCCAGCATTATCTCCATGCACAACCCCCTATTCATCGCAAGCACAATTTAGTAAGTGCTCAGTATATCCCAGGACAAGCTTGCCATGCCCCTGTGCGCTCCCCCAGACACTACAACCCTGAGCAACCTAAGGCCAATAGAGGTGTTGCCTCTCCTGAGCACCCCAGCTCCAAATCTAGAAACTCTAAGAAGACCCACAACGACCGTCAGAGATCGAAGAAATCAAGCAGTAAAACCAACCGATCCCAGTCGGAAAACAGCCTCCTGAGCCAGCGAGTGCTGCCCGAGCGCCGGTACAGCACCACCGAGAGGCACCAAGGCAGAGGGGATCTCGCTCAGAGCACTGGACCACAGGTGGGCAACGACGGCCACGGCCAACGCTGGTGCTCTAACCTAGAGCTCAGCCAGGATGAGGGAGAGACCCATTCGGGGCAGGCGCACACCAGACGACCACCTCGGAAAGTTCGCTATGGTCACCCGTGTTCCCATTCCCAACCCCAGAGCTACCACCAGCAGCAGCAGCACACCGAACGCTGGCACCCAGACTTTCAGGAGAGAGCGCCTCTCTGTCAGGGAGAGGAGGGTTACGCTGGCGCTGCCCCCGCCGAGTCCGAGTCCAGCATGAGCGAGGTGTATTCTCCAGCCTCCAGCTCACTGTCCAGTGACTCGGATGAGAGTGGGGGGCTGGTATGGCCCCAGCAGCTGCCGCCACGCCTTGCCTCTACCTCTTCCTCGTCCACACCTTCACCACAAGCCACTGCAAACGCCACCTCACAACCGAAAGCCTTTGTCAAGATCAAAGCCTCTCATGCTCTCAAGAAGAAGATCCTCCGATTCCGCTCAGGGTCCCTCAAAGTCATGACCACTGTATGAGGACTTGATCAAATCCATAACCTTTACTACTGTGTTTTAAAGTCATTGTCAAAGCAACTTTGTGGCTGCTACATCTCAAGTCTTTATAGTCTTTATACCCTACCTACCTCTAATTACAATATGTTCTTAGTGAGAGATGCTTACATTAATGGGCATGATCTGCTAGAGATCTTCTGCCTGCAGTATCTGTTGAATTTATCTGTACCCGACAACCATCAGACATTAGACTAATGAGCATTACTTTACTCTGACTGACAGATGATGTGATGCCAAGTTACACTGTGTTTTTTCTTGATGTCTCTTGGCCTTACAGTTAATCAATTATAGATTTATGGTTGATTAATTCAAACAGTGTAGTGCTAGACAAACATAAGTCACAAGTTCAATACAATACACGGTCAAAATCTTCAAAATCCAATGCTAACACTAGAAATTAGATACATTTGTTTCATTGTTGCATATTTTTAAATAAATTTGCATTTCTGATTGTGATAAATATGTAATCTGGTGCTCCAACTCCACATTGACCCAGGAAAATATTTACAGGGGAATCAATAGAATGTTACAGGAAAATAAAGGTCTATTCATCAACTAAAGGTATATATCATTTGAACCTTATCTCTATTTTCCCTGGGATCGGTATAGAATTACATCATTCCTTCCAGGAAGGTTCTTTGAAATTATTTGGAAATTACAGATGCATATAATTAAGCACGACTCATGTGTTGTAAGACTTGACACATAACAGCGGGGCGTTGTCCTGTCCTCAGCCAGCATCCTGGAGAAACATCTCTCATTAGTGCTGGAGAAAACAAATGAATCATGGTGTAAATCTATGTCTATGTGAGGTTTTCCTATACAGCATACAAAGCACTGCCTCTTTAGAAAATGTTCTCTTGCTCTTTCTTTTCTGCAGCCAGCTGCTTTTAGGGCCACTGATATTAAATGAACAGACCTGTGAGTCAGGAAGGGGCTTTAGAAACCATAATAAGGGACCAGTGCACATGCATGCACACATACAGTACATTAAAGTGCACACATTCAGTAACACAGAGACACAAACCAACTCACTCCTGTAAATATGTATGTTTTTGTATATACCATCATGTGGCCTTGTTTGGAATGAATGTAGTTTTTAAATAAAGCCATTTTGCCCTTAATATTGATATTAAGACTTTTTTTTTTTCATTTTTTATGAAAATTCTGAATATTGATATAAGGAAGCTAGAAAAATTGCTGAATGAAAGATGAGTTTACATTACGCAAGCTAAAGCTTATTTTAGCTGTTCAATTTAAAATTCAGTGTGCTGTCCATTTTAACCACCATCTTTATGTAGGGTATTGGCTCTCTCTTGTGGTCAACATAGGAACTGTCAGATAAACTACCACTGTGCTGCTACTGTTACTGTTACACAAGCACGTTATCACCATCATCTGTGCATGAACATGGCAATAATAATTGCAATAATTGTTTATTTGATATAATTATATTGATTCAATTTTGACCACATGAATGACAACACACAAAGGGCAGATATCTATCTGTGAGTAGGAATAAAAACAGAAGTGTTGAGACACACTTTACAGATTAGTCAACATTTCCTGATTTGTAATCCATGGACACACCTATTTTCACTTGCAAATCATCTCAAGGGTTTTTGAGTTTTTTGTTTAAACTCAAAACACTGTTTTGTTGATGATTAAATTATAGGCTACGTCTAGCTATGATGTTGGGGTGGGGACAGTTGCAACAACTTCTTGCAACTGTCCCCCCTAAGCAGCCATATCAAAACAGACCACACAACAGTTTTGTTTTTGAATTTCAAGAATTTATTTTAAATATGCAAGTGCATAAGCAAAATGTAAAAATTAAAAAAAAAGTTGCTCAAAATAGGCACAATTTATCTATGTTATTATTCGTAATGAACAGAACAGCCAATTAGACCATGAGAGACTAATGCTAAAGATAAACAAAATGATACCCAAACATAACTTGTTGAGAAAATGAGTGACTATTGTTGTTCTATTGGACAAAAAAGTTCAGTGTATTTGATAGTGAATAAACCATCTAAAAGTAGAATGCATGTTTAATTAACATATTTTGTATTGCAGAATTGTTACATTGTTCTTGTAGTACACTGAGCTATTGAGTTTTCATACCACCAGTAACATCTGCCCATTAACTCAAGGCCTCCAACTGTTCTTTGATAGGCTAAATATTACTAAATAAATAAATAATACTATAGGCTAGTATTATTGTAAATCAATGCATATTTTAGCAATACTGTGCTTATTGATACAAAAAGCAACAGTTAATGAGTGAAATTTAATCTGTGTTTAATATGTTGCAACCATCCCTGATCCGTGAAAAATTAATTACTGAGAGTTCACACAACAAATCTGAATTAAGATTTTGAAGAAATCTGATCAGCATGAGTACACTTTTTGAAGAAAGTTTAGGACTACTAGACAAAAACGTAGATGTCCAAACCTCAGCCTTGCGCACAAGATTGATGTGAGACTGGTCAAGTCAAAATCAATACATGGTTGATCAGACTTTAGTCATCTCCTTTGCAGTGCTGAAGCTCTTGGTGTCTGTGGTGGCGACGCTCATCCTAGTCGTGGGGTCCTCGCTGATGAAGTGCAGCATGTTGCGCAGGGAGCGGTTCATACTGTCTTTGAAGCCTCGGCCCAGACACACGTACAGCACCGGGTTGATGCAGCTGTTGAAGTACGCCAGGGACAGGGCTAAAACATGTGCGATGTAGAGTCTGGGGCTGTGGGGAGAACTTCGACGGACAGTCAGATGGAGGAAGTCGATTATGTGCAGGGGGAGCCAGCAGAGGAAGAAGCTCAGGACCACGGCGACGATGACCTTCAGTGTCCGCTTAGAGCGAGTGCGACCCCGCGTCAGTCCGTGCTGCGCCCTCCGGTACACCACCCAGTGACAGGCGACAATCACCACGAACGGGAGGATGAATCCCAGGATGAAGCGGGCGGAGGTGACAATCTTTGCACTGAGGGGAGTGTACACTGTCAGGCACTCTCGCTTGCTCTCACCTGCTTCGATCTCCTTGGTGTAGACAAACTGGGGGATGCTGCCTATCAGCGCCAGGCACCACACCGCGACGCACATGAAGGCAGCCTGCTTTGGTCGTCTGTTGTTCTGGCACCACACGGGCCTGCTGACCAGCATCCAGCGGTCCACGCTGATCAAAACCAGTTGCAGGACACTGCAGTACATCACCAGGTAGAACACGCCCTTGATCAGCGTGCAGGCCAGAGGGCCGAAGTGCCAGTGGTCATCGTGGGCTAAAGGGACCATGAGCAGAGGGAGGGACAGGCAGCACAGGAGATCAGCCAGGGCGAGGTTGAGGAACCAGATGGAGGTGACGGAGCGTTGCATACAAAACCCCGTCACCCACACTACCAGAGCATTTCCAGGGACACCCAGCAGGACCACAAGGGCATAGAAAAACAGAGCCGCGATCTGGATTGGTTGAATCTCAGGGGTAAAAATGTCTATTCCAGTGAATGTGTCATTGGATTCATACAACTGGGAAGAGTTACCAATAGGATTATCGTCTCCAAAGGATGCCATGGTTAGTTCAAGCTGTAGATGAAAAAGTTGTCAAAAATATACAACATTTAGTATCATGTTTAAATAATTTTTCAAAGTAGAGGGATAACATTATATGTGTGGATATAGCTGTTTTAATAGATCCTAAATTTCAAAATGTGATCAGATTTAACAAAGATCAAAAAACAAAAACCTATTATCGTATTTAGAACATGTAAAATGTTACAAAAATCAAAATGTAAATTTGGTGATATTTCAACTTACAGTTTCAGTGGCTTGTTGATGTTGCGGTCTCACAGTTGCTTGGAAGTTGCTGTTCTGCTTTTGAATGCTTTAAAACACTCCCATGTATGTCCACACACCCTAGTCCTATGACTACAAACTGACCTACCTCTAACTACAGTATGAGATGCGTTCATTAATGGACATGATCTGCTGGAGATCTTCTACCTGTATCTGGTGAATTTATCTTGTACCTGACCACCATTAGACCCTAGACTAATGAGCATAACTCTGCTCTAACTGATGACAGTTAATGTGATGCCAAGTTATGTTTGACACAGACCACACTGAAGCTATGACTGAATATATACTGCCAGTTTTTCTTGATATCTTTTGGCCTCCTAGTTAATCCATTATAGATTTATGGTCAATTAAATCAAACAGTGTAAACTTCGATAAACACATGTCACAAGTTCACAGCAGCAGTCTGAGTCAGACCAATAAGCTTTGAAATTTGCTAATGCTAAAACTATAGAAATTAGTTTAAACTGTTTTATTGCAACAGTTTTTTTGTTTTGTTTTTAAAGACATTTGGGGAAAATATGCTCTAATTGGTTTCTTGTGAGAAATATGTAATCTGGTTCTCTAACTCCATATTGACCCATCAAAATATTTCAATAGAATATTATGGGAAAATAAAGGTCTATTCATTAACTGGAGGAGTATCATTTGAACCGTATCTCTATTTCCCCTTAAACCAGAAGGAAAGTTTTTTGAAATTATTTGGAAATTACAGATGCATAAAATTAAGCACTACTAATGCGTGGTAAGATTTGAAACCCAATAGCAGGGAGTTGTCCTGACTCCTGTCCTCAGCCAGCATCCTGGAGAAACATCTCTCATTAGTGCTGGAAGAAAAATCAAATGAATCATGGTGTACATTTATGTGAGGTTTTCCTATACAGCATATACAAAGCTCTGCCTCCTTATAAAATGTGGATTGATGCGTGTATTAATTGTCTACTTGCTCTCACAGTCAGCTGCTTTTAGGGCCACTGATATTGAATGAACAGATCTGTGAGTCAGGAATGGGTTTTAGAGGCCATAATAAGGGACATGTGTGCATGCATGCACACATACAGTACAATAAAGTGCACACATTCAGTGACACAGGGATACAGACCAACTCACTCCTGTAAATATGTTTTTGTATACTATCATGTGGCCTTGTTTGGAATAAATGTAGTTGTTAAATAAAGCCATTTTGCCCTTAAAGCAGATATCAGTGGAATGTTTTTGTTAATATAAGTCCTAAATAGTCCTATTTTCCGTCAGCAATCACTTACATGAAGTATTTCAGCCTAAACACGAGTCTCTCCGTCACTCTGCTCTGCTGTAACCCGAGGAGAAAATTTTCCTTGTGGGATACAAGTGTTATCCAATGAGGGGAGAGAACGGCATGAAGGGCTGTGTGTGCAGCCAAGGGATGCGCGTGAATGTGGTGACGTAGCACGAGGACCAATTGATGCCTGACAAGGGCGGGGGCTGCTAACTCATGGTGCGTTCAAGGAAACTCGTACTTTGTGTTTTTCCTTCCTGTGAAGTCATACCAGTTCGATCTGGTACGAGTTCACGGGTCGGAAGTTACGAGTGGCCGTTATAGGGAACTTTCACAGACAACAGGACGGTAAAAACACGAGCTACGGGTTACCTGGAACGCTACCAAGTCGTAGTTGTGACTTGAAGCTGTAACTTACGGTTTCAAAAGCCTGCCTTGAACACAGCATTAGCCGAAACGGCCGTGCCGCTGTTATCTGCTTTAAAGCAGAAGTAAGTGATCCGATCGTTTTGGCTAACTTCTTGTCAGCCGATGGAGTTAGCAGTCCCCGCCCTCGTCCCTACGTCACCACATTCACGCGCATCCCTTGGCTGCACACACAGAGAGGACCGCCCCCTTATGCCGTTCTCTCTCCTCATTGGATAAAGGTTGTAGGATACAAGGAAAGTTTTCTCCTCAGCTTACAGCAGAGCAGAGTGACTGACAGAGCCGTGTTTCAGACCAAACACTCTATGTAAGTGATTGCTGTCGGAAGATATAACTATTTAAAGCAGAAGTAAGCGATCCGGTCGTTTTGTCTAATGCTGCGTTCCAGGCAGGCTTTTGAAACCGTAAATTACAGCTTCAAGTCACAACTTACGATTTTGTAGCGTTCCAGGCAACCCACTCGTGTTTTTCCGACCTGTTTTACCTGTGAAAGTGCACTATAACTGCCACTCGTAACTTCCGACCCGTGAACTCGTACCAGATCGAACTGGTACGACTTCACAGGTCGGAAAAACACGAGTTACGAGTTTCCTTGAACGCACCATAACAGTCCTCGTCCCTACGTCACCTCATTCACGGCGTCCCTTGGCTGCACACACAGCCCTGCATGCCGTTCTCTCTCCTCATTGGATAAAAACTGTAGGATACGATAAATGTTTTCTCCTCGGCTCAGAGCAGAGCGGAGTGACTGGGAGACCCGTGTTTCGGTCCAAACACTCTATGTAAGTGATTGCTGTCGGAAGATATAACTATTTAAGACTTATATTAACACAAATATTCCGCTTACTTCTGCTTTAATTGTTGAAAAGATATTTTTCTTGTTTGTCTATGAATATTAGGGAAGTTAGAAAAATTGCTGAATGAAGATGAGTTCACATTTCATAGACTTCTGCAGACCACAGTACAAATGTCTGTGCATCAAGTTGACAAACTGAAGCTTTTAGCTATTCAGTCTGTATCTGCTGTCTCCTCTAACCACCATCTTTTGCAGATCTTTATTAAGGTAGGCTATTAGCTCTCTCTTGTGGTCAACAAAGGAACTGTCAGATAAACAGTGCTACTAGCCACTGTTACACAAGCATGCAATCACATCTGCTCCTGAATGTGTGTTTTATGAACCAATTATGAATTGTTTATTTGATATAATAATGTTGATTCAATGTCAGTTGCGTACGTAATTTCTGAGACTTGAATTACAAAACACACAGGACAGATATCTAATTATATCTGTGAGTAGGAGTGAAAAACAAGTGTTGAGACACACTTTGTAGATTAGCCAACATTTCCTGACGTGCAGCTTCTATTAACATATTTGCATTTGGAGCTTTTAACACTTCAGTGACTGGTCAAAGAAACTCAGACTGTCTTTGACCAATTTAGTGAAATCACTCTTTTTTTTCATTAACCTATCAAAATTGAACACATTTTATTTTATTTTATTTTATTTTATGTTTTTCAAACAATTTCAACTAAAACTTACTTCTTTTTATTTTCTGATTACCTCAGAGCACACATTGTTTCTGTCAAGTGTTTAAACCTCAAATGAATGAGAATGAATGAAAGTTCACATAACAGATCAGAATAAAACTTTGAAGAAATCTGATCAGCATTATTAGACTTCCCAGAATACATTGTTTGACAGTAGAATCACTCTTAAGACCCCTCTTTTTTAGTATTATGATGACAGACTTTCTAGGTCTGCAAAAGTCTTAAGATAAGTCCTGGCTGTTTCTTTTGATGATGATAAAACAATCATGAGGGTTAGTAGGCGGCTATGTATTTTAGTCCACTTGGATTTGAGCAGAGCCACTGGGAGTGGTCTCATGGTGACACGATAAACCAACTCTTTCAATTGTGATTGAACAGTCATTGTAACTTTGAGTTTTTTGAACATGTGTTTAAAAATTTACAACAAACTTTTCACTACTGTTTACAAAAATTCAGTTTCGTCAGATTGTTATGTACAGTCTTTTTTTTTCTTCTTTTTTTTTAGAGTATATTTTTTGGCTTTTCATGCCTTTATTAGATAGGACAGTTCAGAGTGTGACAGGAAATGGGAGGCAGAGAGGGGGGGAATGACACGCAGGATAGGGCCGTCCGACGCGGGACTCGAGCGAGGACTATAGCCTCTACACATGGGTCGGGTGCTCTATCAACTGAGCTAAACACCACCCGTTATGTACATTCTTTATGGTGGGACATATTATTTACAGTAAAAGATTATAAAAAACAAACAAACACTGTAGTCTAGTTTATAAGAGTTTACGCCTGTTGAAACAGCACTTCAATGTCCAAACCCCAGCTTGAAGCACAAGATTGATGTGTGACTGGTCAAGTCAAATCCAGTACAAAGTTGATCAGATTTTAGTCATCTCCTTTCCGGTGCTGGAGCTCTTGGTGTCTGTGGTGGCGACGCTCATCCTGGTCGTGGGGTCCTCGCTGATGAAGTGCAGCATGTTGCGCAGGGAGCGGTTCATACTGTCTTTGAAGCCTCGGCCCAGACACACGTACAGCACCGGGTTGATGCAGCTGTTGAAGTACGCCAGGGACAGGGCTAAAACATGTGCGATGTAGAGTCTGGGGCTGTGGGGAGAACTTCGACGGATAGTCAGATGGAGGAAGTCGATTATGTGCAGGGGGAGCCAGCAGAGGAAGAAGCTCAGGACCACGGCGACGATGACCTTCAGTGTCCGCTTGGAGCGAGTGCGACCCCGCGTCAGTCCGTGCTGCGCCCTCCGGTACACCACCCAGTGACAGGCGACAATCACCACGAACGGGAGGATGAATCCCAGGATGAAGCGGGCGGAGGTGACAATCTTTGCACTGAGGGGAGTGTACACTATCAGGCACTCTCGCTTGCTCTCACCTGCTTCGATCTCCTTGGTGTAGACAAACTGGGGGATGCTGCCTATCAGCGCCAGGCACCACACCGCGACGCACATGAAGGCAGCCTGCTTTGGTCGTCTGTTGTTCTGGCACCACACGGGCCTGCTGACCAGCATCCAGCGGTCCACGCTGATCAAAACCAGTTGCAGGACACTGCAGTACATCACCAGGTAGAACACGCCCTTGATCAGCGTGCAGGCCAGAGGGCCGAAGTGCCAGTGGTCATCGTGGGCTAAAGGGACCATGAGCAGAGGGAGGGACAGGCAGCACAGGAGATCAGCCAGGGCGAGGTTGAGGAACCAGATGGAGGTGACGGAGCGTTGCATACAAAACCCCGTCACCCACACTACCAGAGCATTTCCAGGGACACCCAGCAGGACCACAAGGGCATAGAAAAACAGAGCCGCTATCTGGATTGGTTGAATCTCAGGGGTAAAAATGTCAAAGTCAGGGAATGTATAATTAAAATCATCAGCGTTTAAAAAAGGATCATCGTCCCCAAAGGTTTCCATGGTTGGTTCAAGCTGTGGATGAAAAGTGTCAAATATAGGCTATATTAATGGTATTATGCTTAAATAAATATGCAAAGTTGAGAGACAACATAAAAGAAGAATCTGATTCGAAACACATTGCAAAACAAATGTAAATAGTATCTGTGATAATAGATCCTGAATTTCAAAATGTGATCAAATCTAACAAAGAAAAATAAAAACCTATTATCGTATTATAGAACATGTAAAATGTTACAAAAATCAAAATGTAAATTTGTTGATATTTCAACTTACAGTTTCAGTGGCTTGTTGATGTTGCTGTCTCACAGTTGCTTGGAAGTTGCTGTTCTGCTTTTGAATGCTTTAAAACACTCCCATGTATGTCCACACACCCTAGTCCTATGACTACAAACTGACCTACCTCTAACTACAGTATGAGATGCGTTCATTAATGGACATGATCTGCTGGAGATCTTCTACCTGTATCTGGTGAATTTATCTTGTACCTGACCACCATTAGACCCTAGACTAATGAGCATAACTCTGCTCTAACTGATGACAGTTAATGTGATGCCAAGTTATGTTTGACACAGACCACACTGAAGCTATGACTGAATATATACTGCCAGTTTTTCTTGATATCTTTTGGCCTCCTAGTTAATCCATTATAGATTTATGGTCAATTAAATCAAACAGTGTAAACTTCGATAAACACATGTCACAAGTTCACAGCAGCAGTCTGAGTCAGACCAATAAGCTTTGAAATTTGCTAAATGCTAAAACTATAGAAATTAGTTTAAACTGTTTTATTGCAACAGTTTTTTTTGTTTTGTTTTTAAAGACATTTGGGGAAAATATGCTCTAATTGGTTTCTTGTGAGAAATATGTAATCTGGTTCTCTAACTCCATATTGACCCATGCAAATATTTCAATAGAATATTATGGGAAAATAAAGGTCTATTCATTAACTGGAGGAGTATCATTTGAACCGTATCTCTATTTCCCCTTAAACCAGAAGGAAAGTTTTTTGAAATTATTTGGAAATTACAGATGCATAAAATTAAGCACTACTAATGCGTGGTAAGATTTGAAACCCAATAGCAGGGAGTTGTCCTGACTCCTATCCTCAGCCAGCATCCTGGAGAAACATCTCTCATTAGTGCTGGAAGAAAAATCAAATGAATCATGGTGTACATTTATGTGAGGTTTTCCTATACAGCATATACAAAGCTCTGCCTCCTTATAAAATGTGGATTGATGCGTGTATTAATTGTCTACTTGCTCTCACAGTCAGCTGCTTTTAGGGCCACTGATATTGAATGAACAGATCTGTGAGTCAGGAATGGGTTTTAGAGGCCATAATAAGGGACATGTGTGCATGCATGCACACATACAGTACAATAAAGTGCACACATTCAGTGACACAGGGATACAGACCAACTCACTCCTGTAAATATGTTTTTGTATACTATCATGTGGCCTTGTTTGGAATAAATGTAGTTGTTAAATAAAGCCATTTTGCCCTTAAAGCAGATATCAGTGGAATGTTTTTGTTAATATAAGTCCTAAATAGTCCTATTTTCCGTCAGCAATCACTTACATGAAGTATTTCAGCCTAAACACGAGTCTCTCCGTCACTCTGCTCTGCTGTAACCCGAGGAGAAAATTTTCCTTGTGGGATACAAGTGTTATCCAATGAGGGGAGAGAACGGCATGAAGGGCTGTGTGTGCAGCCAAGGGATGCGCGTGAATGTGGTGACGTAGCACGAGGACCAATTGATGCCTGACAAGGGCGGGGGCTGCTAACTCATGGTGCGTTCAAGGAAACTCGTACTTTGTGTTTTTCCTTCCTGTGAAGTCATACCAGTTCGATCTGGTACGAGTTCACGGGTCGGAAGTTACGAGTGGCCGTTATAGGGAACTTTCACAGACAACAGGACGGTAAAAACACGAGCTACGGGTTACCTGGAACGCTATCAAGTCGTAGTTGTGACTTGAAGCTGTAACTTACGGTTTCAAAAGCCTGCCTTGAACACAGCATTAGCCGAAACGGCCGTGCCGCTGTTATCTGCTTTAAAGCAGAAGTAAGTGATCCGATCGTTTTGGCTAACTTCTTGTCAGCCGATGGAGTTAGCAGTCCCCGCCCTCGGGCCCTACGTCACCACATTCACGCGCATCCCTTGGCTGCACACACAGAGAGGACCGCCCCCTTATGCCGTTCTCTCTCCTCATTGGATAAAGGTTGTAGGATACAAGGAAAGTTTTCTCCTCAGCTTACAGCAGAGCAGAGTGACTGACAGAGCCGTGTTTCAGACCAAACACTCTATGTAAGTGATTGCTGTCGGAAGATATAACTATTTAAAGCAGAAGTAAGCGATCCGGTCGTTTTGTCTAATGCTGCGTTCCAGGCAGGCTTTTGAAACAGCTTCAAGTCACAACTTACGATTTTGTAGCGTTCCAGGCAACCCACTCGTGTTTTTCCGACCTGTTTTACCTGTGAAAGTGCGCTATAACTGCCACTCGTAACTTCCGACCCGTGAACTCGTACCAGATCGAACTGGTACGACTTCACAGGTCGGAAAAAACACGAGTTACGGTCCCTACGTCACCTCATTCACGGCGTCCCTTGGCTGCACACACAGCCCTGCATGCCGTTCTCTCTCCTCATTGGATAAAAACTGTAGGATACGATAAATGTTTTCTCCTCGGCTCAGAGCAGAGCGGAGTGACTGAGAGACCCGTGTTTCGGTCCAAACACTCTATGTAAGTGATTGCTGTCGGAAGATATAACTATTTAAGACTTATATTAACACAAATATTCCGCTTACTTCTGCTTTAATTGTTGAAAAGATATTTTTCTTGTTTGTCTATGAATATTAGGGAAGTTAGAAAAATTGCTGAATGAAGATGAGTTCACATTTCATAGACTTCTGCAGACCACAGTACAAATGTCTGTGCATCAAGTTGACAAACTGAAGCTTTTAGCTATTCAGTCTGTATCTGCTGTCTCCTCTAACCACCATCTTTTGCAGATCTTTATTAAGGTAGGCTATTAGCTCTCTCTTGTGGTCAACAAAGGAACTGTCAGATAAACAGTGCTACTAGCCACTGTTACACAAGCATGCAATCACATCTGCTCCTGAATGTGTGTTTTATGAACCAATTATGAATTGTTTATTTGATATAATAATGTTGATTCAATGTCAGTTGCATACGTAATTTCTGAGACTTGAATTACAAAACACACAGGACAGATATCTAATTATATCTGTGAGTAGGAGTGGAAAAACAAGTGTGGAGACACACTTTGTAGATTAGCCAACATTTCCTGACGTGCAGCTTCTATTAACATATTTGCATTTGGAGCTTTTAACACTTCAGTGACTGGTCAAAGAAACTCAGACTGTCTTTGACCAATTTAGTGAAATCACTCTTTTTTTTCATTAACCTATCAAAATTGAACACATTTTATTTTATTTTATTTTATTTTATGTTTTTCAAACAATTTCACTAACACTATACTTCTTTTTATTTTCTGATTACCTCAGAGCCACACATTGTTTCTGTCAATTTGTTTTTTTTATTTATTTAAACTCTCAAATGAATGAGAATGAATTGAAAGTTCACATAAACAGAATTCAGAATACGAGACGAGGATACTTGAAGTAGATCTGATCAGCATTATTAGAACTTCCCACGATACATTTGTTTGACAGTAGAATCACACTCTTAAGAACCCCTCTTTTTTTAGTATTATGATGGACGACACCCTTTTCTAGGTCTGCAAAAGTCTTAAGATAAGTCCCTGGCTGAATTTCTTTTGATGATGATAAAAACAATCATGAAGGTGTTAGTAGAGCGGCTTATGTATTTTTTTTAGTCCACTTTGATTTGAGCAGAGCCACTGTGGAGTTGGTCTCATGGTGGACACGATAAAACCAACTCTTTCAATTGTGATTGAACAGTCATTGTAACTTTGAGTTTTTTTGAACATGTGTTTAAAAATGTACAAACAAACTTTTTCACTAACTGTTTACAAAAAATTCAGTTTCGTCCAGATTGTTTATGTTACAGTCTTTTTTTTTCTTCTTTTTTTTTAGAGTATATCTTTTTTTGGCTTTTCATGCCTTTATTAGATTAGGACAGTTGCAGAGTGTGACAGGATAATGGGAGGCAGAGAGGGGGGGGGGTGGGGGGGATGACACGCAGGATAGGGCCGTCCGACGCGGGGACTCGAAGTCGAGGACTATAGGCCTCTACACATGGGGGCGGGTGCTCTAACCAACTGAAGCTAAACACCACCCGTTGTGTACATTCTTTATATGAGCTGGGGGGACATATTAATTTACAGTAAAAAGATTATAAAAAAACAAACAAACACTGTAGTCCCTAGTTTATAAGAGTTTACGCCTGGTTTGAAACAGCACTTCAATGTCCAATACCCCAGCTTGAAGCACAAGATTGATGTTGTGACTGGTCAAGTCAAATCCAGTACAAAAGTTGATTCAGATTTTAGTCATCATCGCTTTTCCGGTGCTGGGAGCTCTTGGTTGTCTGTGGTGGCGACGCTCATCCTGGTCGGTTGGGGTCCTCGCTGATGAAGTGCAGCATGTTGCGCAGGGGAGCGGTTCATGACTGTCTTTGAAGCCTCGGACCAGAACACACGAACAGCACCGGGTTGATGCAGCTGTTGAAGTAACGCCAGGGAGGGGACATGGGCTAAAACATGTGCGATGTAGAGTCTGGGGGCTGTGGGGGAGAACTTCGACGGACAGATCCAGATGGAGGAAGTCGATTATGTTGCTAGGGGGAGCCAGCAGAAGGAAGAAGCTCAGGACCAACGGCGACGATGACCTTCCAGGTGTCCGCTTGGAGCGAGAGTTTTTAAGTGCGACCCCGCGTCAGTCCCGTGCTGCGCCCTCCCGGACACCACCCAGTGACAGGCGACAATCCACCACGAACGGGAGGATGAATCCAGGATGAAGCGGGCGGAAGGTGACAATCTTTGCACTGAGGGGAGTGTAACACTTGTCAGGCACTCATCGCTTGCTCTCACCTGCTTCGATCTCCTTGGTGTAGACAAACTGGGGGATGCTGCCTATCAGCGCCAGGCACCACACCGCGACGCACATGAAGGCAGCCTGCTTTGGTCGTCTGTTGTTCTGGCACCACACGGTCCTGCTGACCAGCAATTCAGCGGTCTCACGCTGATCAAAACCAGTTGCAGGACACTGCAGTACATCACCGAGGTAGAACAACGCCCTTTGATCAGCGTGCAGGCAGCCAGAGTGCCGAACGTGCCAGTGGTCATCGTGGGCTAAAGGGACCATGAGCAGAGGGAGGGACAGGCAGCACAGGAGATCAGCCATTCAGGGCGAGGTTGAAGGAACCCAGATGGAGGGGGTTGACGGAGCGTTGCATAACAAAACCCAGTCCACCCACACCACCAGAGCATTTCCAGGGACACCCAGCAGGACCACAAGGGCATAGAAAAACAGAGCCGCTATCTGGATTGGTTGAATCTCAGGGGTAAAAATGTCAAATTCAGGGAATGTATAATTAGAATCATCAAAGTTTAAAAAAGGATCATCGTCCCCAAAGGTTTCCATGGTTGGTTCAAGCTGTGGATGAAAAGTGTCAAATATAGGCTATATTAATGGTATTATGCTTAAATAAATATGCAAAGTTGAGAGACAACATAAAAGAAGAATCTGATTCGAAAAACATTTTAAAACAAATGTAAATAGTATCTGAGATAATAGATCCTGAATTTCAAAATGTGATAAAATAAGAAAAATAATTAGCTTAGAGTTGTCTCATTAAAGAACATGTAAAATGTTACAAAACTTAAAATGTAGTAATTTTGTTGATGTTTCAACTTACAGACTCCTGTTGATGCTGCTGTCTCACTGCAACAAGGAAGTTGTGAAGCTGTTCTGCTTTTTAATGCTTTTAAACACTGCCATCCCTCA